>NC_133455.1:124366516-124698659 GCF_048565385.1 Saimiri boliviensis
TTGTGGTGTGTAACAGTGTAGTTTTCACATTAGTGAGCCACATTTCTAATGTCCACATCAGCTGTGAATGTGGATAGTTTCCATGCTGAGACTTAAGCTCCAAAAAGATAAGTAATCTTTTCTCTCCTACAAGACAAGAAACGATTCATTCGAAGTGGGATAACTGCAATCGATATTCCCATTCAGGAATGGGGAAGACGGGCGAAGCACGGCAGGCACTGGTCTGTAACGATGCTGAAATCCTGTGAAACAGAATTCGACCCTCATTCGGCTGCCTGGGAGGAGATCCCAGCCCAGGGTTCTCTGCCCATGACTTCTCCCTCTGGAAGGTCTTCTTTCTGTTGCTTTCCTTGTTCCTATCAGAGATGGAAATTGCAGATGATATTGAGCAGGTTTATTGGACAGCTTCTTGTCCATAATAATTTAGGGGTTCAACGGTACTTTACATCTTGAAAAGTCATGAATGGTTTTGTCCAGGTCACAGTTTCTTTGGCAGGATGACTGTCTTAAAATCTTCTTCCTTAAGGACCTAGAAATAGAAATTCCATTTGACCCAGCAATCCCATTACTGGGTATATATCCAAAGGATTATAAATCATTCTACTATAAGGACACACGCACACGAATGTTCATTGCAGCACTGTTTACAATAGCAAAGACCTGGAACCAACCCAAATGCCCATCGATGATAGACTGGACAGGGAAAATGTGGCACATATACACCATGGAATATTATGCAGCCATCAAAAAAGATGAGTTCGTGTCCTTTGTGGGGACATGGATGAACCTGGAAACCATCATTCTCAGCAAACTGACACAAGAGCAGAGAATCAAACACCGCATGTTCTCACTCATAGGCGGATGTTGAACAATGAGAACACGTGGACACAGGGAGGGGAGCACTACACACTGGGGTCTGTTGGGGGAAAATGGGGGAAGAACAGGGGGGTGGGGAGGTGGGGAGAGATAGCATGGGGAGAAATGTCAGATATAGGTGAAGGGGAGGAAGGCAGCGAATCACACTGCCATGTGTGTACCTATGCAGCAATCTTGCATGTTCTTCACATGTACCCCAAAACCTAAAATGCAATAAAAAAGTCTTCCTAGGCTTTTTCTATGTGTTTAAGGCAGAACTACATGCTAGTAACCAGTAACCACACCCATGGTTACAGTTATCCCACAGTTATCCTATTCTAAATGAGCCTCTGTATGTTGTGCTATGGGATAGAGTCAGATAATTTGTCTTTTTTGTTTCTAAGTCTCTGAATTACAGAAATCCATATTCAAAACTGATGTAGAGACTAGAACATGTCACTCTTAAATATAAAAACATAAAAACTACAGGCTGGGTGCAGTGGCTCACACCGGTAATCCCAGCACTTTGGGAGGCCAAGGCAGGCGGATCACGAGGCCAGAAGTTCAAGATCAGCCTGGCCAATATGGTGAAACCCCATCTCTACTAATAATACAAAAAAAAATAGCCAGGCGTGGTGGCGCGTGCCTGTAATCCCAGCTACTCAGGAGGCTGAGGCAGGAGAATAGCTTGAACCTGGGAGGCAGAGGTTGCAGTGAGCTGAGATGGCGCCATTGCACTCCAGCCTGAGTGACAGAGGGAGACTACATCTCAAAACAACAACAACAACAACAAAAACAGTGACAAAACTACTGTACTAGTAGAGAACCTAGCATTTCAGCTTGATACTGAAACTGGGCAGGACTTTGGGGTTATCTTCCTTAGGGAATAAGTAAGTGTATTTTGCCTGTGGGAGCCATGGTTCTTCTCAATGTGAAACGAACAGCAGTAACTTGGATCTATATATCATCTGTGGGATGTTATAGCTTTAGACTTATTTTTTTCTCTCTCTTACCTGAGCCAATTTGCCCAGTTCATTAATTTTGGAAACAATAACTTCAATTAAACTTTTGCCCTAAGATGATTTATTCCATTCAGAGGAACTGATGATGGACATGACTGCCCTATGCTTGATTTGTTTCATGGCATGAGCGGAAGTACTCATCAATTTATCTTGTATAAAGAGCTTTTAAGTTTTGTTTACTTCTTTGTGGAATGAGAAGCAGCTGACTCTGTCTACCCTGAAAATCCCCACCTTTCTGAACTCTCTCCTGTCCATTTCATCTCTGCTTGCTAATTGGCCAGATCTTTTCTGAACTCATCAATATCTTGTACCACACTGTCACATGCAGCCAACAGTGGCCACCATACAATATAACAAGCTGTTTTTCAACCTTCTTCCTAGATACGCAAGATTTTAGGCATATCATCTGCCTTCTAAGTTATCACAGGTGACAGGTTTCCAAATTTTTTCCATTTGTAACATGGATTGCCTGCAATGGCCTCCTACAAAGTTTCTTCAATGTCTGTCATCCGGCCACAGAACCAATGTCACAAGTTTTAAGCTTTTACTTTCAGTAGCTACTTACTTCAGTTTGGATGGGCTTGATTCTGCTATGGGAACAAATCGATCCCCGAATAACCAGAGGATTAGAGCAATAAGGGTTTGTTTCTCACTCATGCTACTATTGCTTCAGCTGGAGGCCAAGCTTCCTGCCACCCACCTGGAACACACCTCAGTCTGACAGAGCAGCCACCATCTTGAATAAAGCTGGTCATTGTGACTGGCATGAAAAAAGCTCTGGGGGCTTTCCCATGAGGAATTAAATATTTTGGTTTAGAAGTGACACGCATCACATCTGCTTATAACTCACTGTCCAGAACTACTTGCCTGGTACCACACAGCCACTAATGAGTGAGAGAGTAAAATTCTCCCTGTTCCTGAAAAGTAGAGAGCTGGAGACATTTGGAAAACAGCATTAATGATTATCACAGGAAGGGAATTGGATGAAGATGCAGACTGCAAACTTAGGATACTAACAAGCTCTCTTGGGAGACTCCCCGGAGGATAAGGAGTTCGTTACAGATTTATTTCTTGGCATGGATAGTAATTTCCTGAGGCTGTTGATTGGTGTGGTACAGACGTCTAATGCGTTTCTTTTCTAATATACAGCTTCACTCAAGTGAAAGCTGGGAGATTTTTCTCTAGTGAATTATGGAACATCATCATCACCACCACTACTTTGTAATCGACATCATCATCCTCATTAAAAATTGGACAAAGCAGCTAATTATAAATAGTGCTTCTGTAGAGCATATGTGTTCGCATTTGTCCCCCCAACTCCATCCACGTGCTTACAGGGGAAGCCCAGGAGGAGGGAAATGGCCACAGTGCATCCAGAGACTAAATTAACATAAGGGAACTTCAGGCCGAAGTGTTGTGCTCTCAGGTGTCAGCAGGGCACATCAATTAGTTTCTGGAACCAGTGGGTGCTACTGCAGAAAATTAACCCTCAAAGTTCAAGATATCTGATTTCTTTTTAACGTAACACTCAGATGACCAAATTTGTGTGTGTGTGTGTGTGTGTGTGTGTGTGTGTGTGTGCGCGCGCGTGCGCGCGCGCAGAGGGAGGGAAACAAAAGGAAAATAGCAAAAATTGGCTGCAAAGTATAGAATTACCCAAACATCCATTTTTCTCCCTTTTTTTCATCAGGATTCAAAGCTGTCTTCTCACTCCAGCAGAAAAAGTAGGAGGAGGTTAAGAAGCGTCAACAAGACCCAGGCCCTGGGGAAAAGGGTGAACGAGGGAACCAGAAGAAGGGGTTTGGGCCGGGCGGAATGCTGTGTGTGGACAGAGGGGCTTCTATGTTCTTCCAGTTCTTCCACGAAGAACTGAAGGGTGAGGGCAGAGCCTCATCCAGAGTGAGACAGTGAGAAGAGGGACACGGGGTCAGACTCAGCACCCCTGCTTCTCACTGGCTCTGAGTGATTTGGATTCCACAATGGAAAGCTCAAGAGTGGGGTGGGTTGTCCTAGGGAGGGTGTGTGTGTGTGCTTGTGCACAAGCGTTACGTTGCTGTGTCCTCTCAGGAAGAGGTAAGGGAGCTGATCACTCGCCACCCCATCCTCACAGCCAGAGCCCTGTGGGTGACAGGGCCAGGAGGAGAACCATTCCCAGAGTTACACAGAGAAAGAGGAAAACTTCAGGGATCCTATTACCAGAGTGATGACAGTGCAGGCGTGTGCGCAGGTGTGTACACACACACACACACACACACACACACACACACACACTTAGAGCAAAGTAAAAATGTAAAACCTGGCAGATAGATCATTCATGATCACTTATATGCCTGGAACAGGTATATTTTAGAGCCTGCGGGAGAGGTCAGAATACAAATGGTTATCACATGATGCGTCATGTTATCTGTGCTCATCTTGTCGGGCGTGTACATCCATCCTTAGGTGCTTCTTCCCATGGATGCCCCCGACATGCTTCTGACCTGCTGTAGATCATGTGTGCCACTGGAAGACCATCGTGGCCCCAGGAGGATGGCGCCCTTGGGGTCTAGTCGCGGCTGTTGGTTTCCGGGGCCTCCCTGTCTCTTGGCTTTCCTTTGACCTCACTTACAACCCCTCAGCCTCCTTTGCCAGTTGCCCTTTCTCCTGACCTTGATCGGTAGATTGAGGACTGCTGTGAGGGACTCGGTTCTGGTCATTTCTCTTCATTGTCCGTATTCTGTTTCTCCAAAAGAACTTACTGCCATGAATTTATATCTTTCTAGATGTTTTAAATTCATAAATCGTAAATTTCTTGTTCATATTCCAGACCTGAATAAATAACTACCTCCTTGATGTCTGCATTTGCATGTGTAATTTGCCTCTCCAATTTAATACATCTAAAGGTGAGGTCTTGACACATCCCAACTTGTTTAACCCCTTGTCCTCTCTTTCTTAGTAAAGGGCAACACCTACCTACCTAGTTGCTCGAACCTGGCATTGGCTGCTTATTTCTCATGTTCTATCGGTGACCAATTCCTGCTGATTCCATATTCTAAACGTACCTCCTCAGTTCCTCTCACCTCCTCTCCACTCTTCCTTTCTCTGGCCCAAGTCAACGTCGTCTTTTCTTCAGACGACTGCAATTTTCTGATCTTTCTATTTCTTCTTCTACCTCTTCATAATTCATTCCCCTCACAGCCTCCAAGTAAATCACATCACATTTCTCCTCTGCTTGAAAACCATCATTGGCTTCATACCACCCTTAAGATAAAAACTGAACACCTCACCCTATAAGATGGTACCCTAGCTAATTCTTCAGTCTTTTTTTTTTTTTTTAATTCTTCAGTCTTAATCTTGCACCTCCCTTTTCCTTGCCCGTTCTACACCCAGCACAGGACCTTCTTTACGACCTTGAACATCCACGACCTTTCTAGCTCAGGGCTTTTGCACTTGGCAGTCCAGAATGCTCTTCTGTGCTTTTGGCACTGTGGCTTGCTTTATTTATTTATTTATTTATTTGACAGAGTCTTGCTCTGTCACCCAGGCTGGAGTGCAGTGGCACAATCTTGGGTCACTGCAACCTTCACCTCCCAGGTTAAAACAATTCTCCTGCCTCAACCTCCTGAGTAGCTAGGATTACAGGAACCTGCCACGATACCCAGAAAATTTCTGTATTATTAGTAGAGACAGAGTTTCGGCATGTTGGCCAAGTGGGTCTTGAATTCCTAACCTCAGGCGATCCACCTGCTTCCGCCTCCCAAAGTGCTGTGATTACAGGCGTGAGCCACTGTGCCAGGCTCCATTCTCCTCTTTTGATTGTCAGTTGAAATACCACCTCTTCAGAGGGAACTTTTCCAGTCACCCTTGCAAAATTGAGTCCCCAGGTTCATTTCTGACATGGTATCCCATTTATCCTCCTCAAAGCATTTACTGCAATTTGGAAATATCTTCCTTATTGTCTACTGTAAACATTTTCTGTCTAGAATGTAATTTATTTATTGCATGAAAATGTATGATTATCAAAGCAGATATTTTGTGTAGATCACTGCTAAATTCTCAGCACCTGACACCATGCTGGCACCCAGTAGCTGCTCAATAAATACTTTTAAAGTAAATGAATGACCGCTATGACCATGGTAAACATCTGAGTCTAGATAAATCCACAAAAAATAACATCAAAATCTGTGCTGGTATGAAACTGGTGCTTGGTGAATGCTGGGGAAGCAATCACCTGCCTCTGGAAGCCACTTGGCAGTGTCTATGGATAGAGTTGTGTCTTCCTTCACCTGGAAACTGGCATTTCTGAAGGTGTGATTGTACTCAACAGACACTTGGGAGAAGTGATCTAGGCATAGGGTTTTTCTTAAACTAAGAAATGAGTCTATTTCACAAAACAACTAAAAACAGAACTCTGATTCATGAATTTGCTCATGGCTTTTCCTTCTCAGGGGAACCTCCCCGGGCACAGTGAAACCTCTCTTGGGGCACAACCTCATGCTTGATGTGAAGGTAACCATGGAACATCAGCTCTGCCCGTAGGGTGGCAGGCAGCCCAGCCAGGCTTAACCCACGGGATACTCAAATGGAGGAGGTTCTTGACACCTTATCAGGGCGTGTACTCTTCTGCAGAATGCAGATGCCAGCCCATGCTTTGCCAGGGTTGGTTTTGAAGACTTATTGACCTAGTTGACAATCTCGTGAATAAGACTGGCAATGATGAAAACAAACCTACAGACGAATCATTCGTTACACATTCTGAAAACAAAACCAGAAAGAATCGTGGGTTAGTCAGTGTATGACTCATAAAATCATGAGAGGTGACTGGATGAAGGTAAAGAGTATCTTCTATATTGTATTTGTTGTTGGTTTCTTTTTCTTTTATTTCAAACTTTTTTTTTTTAAAACAGAGCAACTTTTGTGTGGCGTCTAAATTGCTTATTGACATAGCCTGTGAGTGAGAAAACTCCTCTGGATGACTCCGTGTACTTGCGTTCTCTCACTTCACTGAGACACGCAAGGTGAGAGAATGGAGTGGAGATGCATGAGACGGGCAAGCTGGCTGCTTTCCTGTTGTGATGTGGCTTGGAGGAAAAAGAACAAATGCCCCTTACTCAAGCTGTAACTCCCAGCCGGGCAGCATCAGAGGCCCAAGAAGCCACTCCCCACAAATTAATTAACTCCTTGGTTTAGGAACTAGGGACCTTCCTGAGGCTCTGCGTGCCTAGCTAGGCTTAACTTTCACCTCATTGTGAACTTTTCTTTATTTTAAAACTAAAACTCATGCCCAGAGGTGTAGATTTCAGATGCTGATGACACATATGTTGTATGAAGCAGCGTGTTAAACCACCACATATGCGCCAGAAAAACCTCACCCCTACATGCCCTGACTTCCCCTTACTGCAGATCCCCACAAAGGAAACCCACACCTTGACTTTGGAGAGCAGCCCACTTCCTTTCTTGGTGTTTGCTTTCTCACATCCATAAGCTTTCATAAAAAATCTTCTCTTTGCTGCTTTATGCTGTGATCTCTTTTGATTTTTATCCTGGGGGATCAAAAAAGTCCACAGGGTATTGGTACCAGAAATCAGCTGTACAAGCATAGAAGGGGAGCAGAGGCTGTTGCCTGGCTCAACTGGCCAGGAGAAAGACTGAAGAATGAGCACGCAGTGAGTTCTAAAGCCAGCATCTTTCTTACCCACTCAACCCCTGACCCCTTCCCGACACATCCAGGAGCCCTGGTTCTCTCTTTTCTCCAGCCCTCTGACAGTGAATGCTGCTGAGAACCACTGCGGTTTTAAAATACTCCGTGCAGTACAAAGAACCCTCAGAGGCAACTTGCGGTTTAAGGGCACCTTTGTGTGTCATTCTCATCACTAACCTCAACGAATGCATACTAATGATCTAATAATATGCACCAGAAGCTACACAAAAACACCTTGTAGTTGTCAGCCAATTTATTTTGGCTACAGCCAGCCAGAAAAGAGGAAACCGAGGCACAGAGAAGCAAATGTCAACCCTACCTGGAACTGTCAGTCTGAAAAGATCAGTTGAGTCTTCCCCTACCAGACCCCAACTTGTCTGGTCTGGTGAAGAAAGACAGAAATGAATGGAAAACCATTCTTATTCCCTTCTTGCTGGAGAGTTCGGGAGAGTCAACTGGTCCCTAACAACAAGTGCTGCCCTACTCAAATACTGCCAAAGGGATCTTTGTTGTAACGTGGCCTACCAGCAGAGGACATCTTTCTGGCAGGTATTCAATGCCCAGTAAATGTAGCTATTATTTTTTCAATCAACACTCTTACATACCCCTTTTCCACTCGCCCTCTTCTCCCTTTTTGGGGGTTGCCCAATAAGCAGAAATTCCAGATGCATCCCCTGGGGGTGGCTGGAAGCAAAGGATCCCCAGGGTGCCCTGTGTCCTGGGCTGCAGTGTCTCTGAGGTGCTTCCATCTTCTGGCTCCTTCCTCACTGGAGCTGTTGCCTCAGGCTCCCAGGACTCCGCCTGGAAAACTTCTGATGGGAAAGGAATTCATCGACTTGCCACCCTTTCTCTACCATCCCTTTGCAATTCTCGGAGAATTGCAGCCTCACCCTCCTAGGCTTGCAAAGGTAGAGGGAGAATTTTATTGGAATTTAAATTGGAAGCTCTCAAGACATCTCAAAAATACTTCCTCTATTTTTTTTTTTTTTTCCTGTAGATGCTGGAGAGGTTGGCAAACGGGTCTTCCTAAAGACAGAATATATGATTTAATGTTTTCTTTAGATTTCTGGATGAGTGGATGCACAGTGCTCTGTATCGTGTGGTGGGGCGGGGTGTGTCTTCTTATTGATGAAATACACTGCGCAGGTCAACTCGGTAAACCGAAATGAGAAAAGCCAATTGCGGGGGTGGAGGGGGTGTGGTATTAGGGTGCCGGCGCTTGTGGAGGGGGGCGTGAATGTGAACGTGTGAAAGGGAGAGGCGTGCCAGGAGAGCGCGGGAAAGCTTACTGGTGAGGCAAGTGTGCGTCTATTTCCATGGCGCCCTGGCTCGCGGCAGCCCCTGGCTGGGCGAGGGGTGTGATGTGGGAGTGGGGTGGGAGGGGGCAGCAGGCGGGGCCTGCCACGTCACTTGGAGAGTGTGTGTTGGGAAGGAAGGGCAGAGCGGAGAGCCGAGCCGCTGCAGCTGCGGCGGCGGCAGCGAAGCCTTGAGCCGCGGGGAGGTGGGTCCCCGCGCCAGGGCGCCGGGGCAGCCCAGGGCCCTGTGCGAGGCCTGCGGCGCGGCTCCCCGGGAGGAGGTGGCGTCTGTGGCGGCCGGAACTGCGACCTTGGCCGGACCCAGCCCAGCGGTGGACGCAGGGCGGAGGCCGAGCACAGCCAGGAGTCTTTGCCGAGCCGGAGGGAGGCGCATCTGGCGCTTCGGTACCAACGGGAGCCGGGGGTCCTGAGCGGCTGGAGGAGCGCAGCGGGGACTGGGAATAGCTAGACCGGCTGGAGGGCGGACCCCTGCGTTCCGGAGCTGGGTCTCAGGCACCTCTGGGGGCGAAGCCACGCGTCTTTTCGGGCAGCCAGTTTGACTCGCGCCTGTGTGCGGTTCCGGGCATCCCAGTAAGCTCTAGCTCCGGGGCGCGGGTGACGGGAAGCACAGAGCCAAATCCCTGCGCCCAGGTCACCTCCCCCCAGACCCAGCCTTGCGGGGACGGGGCTTCAGGGCTCACGGACCCGACAGCCAGGTCAGACCGCGAACCGGGAGGAGCGCGAGCCCCACCCTAAAGAGAGGGCGCAGCCGGGAGCTGGGGAGCGGGTGCCGCACTCCAGAGGTGGTGTCGTGGGCGCCGTCCTAGCGGCGGGGAGCGCACCACCGAGGGGACATGAGATCGGAGAAATCCCTTACACTGGCGGCGCCGGGGGAGGTCCGCGGGCAGGAGGGGGAGCAGCAGGATGCGGGAGACTTCCCGGAGGCCGGCGCGGGCGGGGGCTGCTGTAGTAGCGAGCGGCTGGTGATCAATATCTCCGGGCTGCGCTTTGAGACACAATTGCGCACCCTGTCGCTGTTTCCCGACACGCTGCTCGGAGACCCTGGCCGCCGGGTCCGCTTCTTCGACCCCCTGAGGAACGAGTACTTCTTCGACCGCAACCGGCCCAGCTTCGACGCCATCCTCTACTACTACCAGTCGGGGGGCCGCCTGCGGAGGCCGGTCAACGTGCCCCTGGACATTTTCCTGGAGGAGATCCGCTTCTACCAGCTCGGGGACGAGGCTCTGGCGGCCTTCCGGGAGGACGAGGGCTGCCTGCCCGAGGGTGGCGAGGACGAGAAGCCGCTGCCCTCCCAGCCCTTCCAGCGCCAGGTGTGGCTGCTCTTCGAGTACCCGGAGAGCTCGGGGCCCGCCAGGGGCATCGCCATCGTCTCCGTGTTGGTCATTCTCATCTCCATCGTCATCTTTTGCCTGGAGACCTTGCCCCAGTTCCGTGTAGATGGTCGAGGTGGAGGGAACGGTGGTGATGTGAGCCGCGTCTCCCCAGTTTCCAGGGGGAGTCAGGAGGAAGAAGAGGATGAAGAGGATTCCTACACATTTCATCATGGCATCACCCCTGGGGAAATGGGGACCGGGGGCTCGTCCTCACTCAGTACTCTTGGGGGCTCCTTCTTTACAGACCCCTTCTTTCTGGTGGAGACCCTGTGCATTGTCTGGTTCACTTTTGAGCTCCTGGTGCGTTTCTCCGCCTGCCCCAGCAAGCCGGCCTTCTTCCGAAACATCATGAACATCATTGACTTGGTGGCCATCTTTCCCTACTTCATCACCCTGGGCACTGAGCTGGTGCAGCAGCAGGAGCAGCAGTCAGCCAGCGGGGGAGGCAGCCAGAATGGGCAGCAGGCCATGTCCCTGGCCATCCTCAGAGTCATCCGCCTGGTCCGGGTGTTCCGCATCTTCAAGCTCTCCCGCCACTCCAAGGGGCTGCAGATCCTGGGCAAGACCTTGCAGGCCTCCATGAGGGAGCTGGGGCTGCTCATCTTCTTCCTCTTCATCGGGGTCATCCTCTTCTCCAGTGCCGTCTACTTCGCGGAGGCTGACGATGACGATTCACTCTTTCCCAGCATCCCGGATGCTTTCTGGTGGGCGGTGGTTACAATGACCACTGTAGGGTACGGGGACATGTACCCTATGACTGTGGGGGGCAAGATCGTGGGCTCGCTGTGTGCCATCGCCGGGGTCCTCACCATCGCCCTGCCCGTGCCGGTCATCGTCTCCAACTTCAACTACTTCTACCACCGGGAGACGGAGCAGGAGGAGCAAGGCCAGTATACCCACGTCACTTGTGGGCAGCCTGCGCCCGACATGAAGGCAACTGACAACGGACTTGGCAAGAGTGACTTCCCCGAGCCTAACCGGGAACGGAGACCCAGCTACCTTCCTACTCCACACCGGGCCTATGCAGAGAAAAGAATGCTCACCGAGGTCTGACCCATGCGGGCAGGGCCTGCAGGACGGGAGCACTGAGCTAACAGTCTCTTAGGCTTCCTTCTTCTTTTCACTACTCCAGCTTCAGTTGACTTCTTGACTCTGTCCCCTACATCCACTACCTGGCATCCAGGACCAAATACCTGGACTATCAACCTTGTTGCTTCATCCCTGCAGCATTCAAGGTTAATCCGTCTAAGTGACATTTTTGAAATTCCAACGGTGCCACCCAATCATGCCCATCTTCTGTCACATAGATGAGATATACATTCAGGTCTGACCTTCCCTCAAGACTGATTTTTCATGTCTGGGACTTGTAATATCTCTAGAACAGCAATGTCAACAGGATGGAAGCCGGCCATACCTGAGTCTTTGTTCTCTCCTTAGTGTCCTTTGCTTTGGGTCATGTGTGTTTCCTAGCTTCAGGCCACTTGGTAACTGGAAGAAGCTGGAGGACAGAAGCGGTACTCACCTTGCTGTTATCCCAGTGCTCCATAACACCCGCTGGGCATCCTGCAGATGACCCTTGGTAGAGTCTTTATTTGCATAGCCTCAAAATACGTTTTTCATTTCTAAACTTGGATGGAATTAGAGAAAATACAATCAAATTTTACCACTTGGAGGACACAGGGGTTAGCCCAGGACCAAAGGGGCCAATGGATTTTCCAAGGTGTGCCCCAGCCCAAGAGGCACTAGTGTCTGGTCAATGTTGGGTCCTCCCCACTCTGATCTCCTGACTCTCCAGCTTCCAGGAAGGTTACTTCTCAGAGCTACACCCTCTTTTTGTGCAAGTACCTTCCTGAGCAGAAGAACTGGAGAAAGGGAAGCAGAGTCAGGAGGAGGGTCTGAATAGAGTCAAGCAACTGGCTTGACCACAATCTGAAGCAAGGTGCCACTTAAACAGATACTGTTTTCTCAAAAGGGCAGAGGAATCCTGTTGCAGATGGCAGCCTTTCCCCCAAGTTTTCTCTAGCCCTGTACCTTGCTTCCTGGGAATAGGATTTAGGATTGCTGTTGAAGGCTTCCTCAAGCAAACTCCAGCTTAAAGCCCCAGACATTGGGTAGCAGCATGGGTTTCTTTCCATTTTGTGGGCATCAAATACGTGGTTTAGAATAAGGAACAAGCATTACTCCTTTGCCAACAGCCTCACTCTAAGAGGCTTTTTTGCTGAGTCAAGCAAACACTTGCCTGCTCTGCCCCTTGGAGCTGCATTTGACCTGCTCTCACTGGTAAGGTGACGTGGTGGCGTTCCCACTTGATCTAAGCCATTTTCTCTCATTTTGAGACCACTGCCATCTGTCCACCTGCCCACCTCCACTCTTTTCTCTCTCAATAACATTGCCATTTGTTTTTTGCCTTTGATAAACTGTGATGTACTGTTCTGAGATCTTTTGGGTGCAGTTCTGAAACTGAAAGGACTGTTAACATGCTTTTAATTTTATATCTATGCTTTCAGACTCTGATGATAATTTTTTTAAAAAAATTATTTTCTCGAAGAGCAACTTACAATAGGACAGCCTTACGAGGGTTTGCTTGAGAGGCAGTGTGGCTTCTATGAGTGCCAGATCTAAATCTCGATCTTGCCCCAGCTTTACAGGGTAACTTGGGTCCACAGTCCCTCTTTGTGCCTCAGTTTACCCACCCATTAAATGGGAACATTACTGTCTTCCCCTCCCTACCTCACGGGGCATGCTTGGGAAGCTGGGGACATTGCTATGCAAATGTGTGAATCTTAGTCACGGATTTGATTTTTAGTTCTCCCTGTACCCCACAGGCAAGGCCTTCCTCCTGAGTTCCTGCCTGGGATCCCAAGCCTAAGAATAGGCATTAGGGAGCATTAGCTCCCTAAATCCCTCCTTGGCCTCTTGGACTGAGTTCCTCAGCCTTTCTTCTTACCCTTCAGACAGGAGGGTTCTCTTTAGATGTATTCAGGGGGATCCTTCCATGGCTGGAGGTCACCTTGACTGGGTACTTGGCTTCTCCATGCCTGAAATACAGCAGAAGACACAGGTGTTTATGATGCAAAAACCTGCTCTGAGGTCAGAAAGTGCGAGTTTTCCAAAACCTCTCTCATTCCTGCTGGCTATCTGGGGGAAGAGGAGAAGAGCCCATTCCAGAGGCAGAAGGGAAGCCCCTAGCCGAGGGTAAAGGTTGGGACATATATGCATGTATCTCTGTATATGTGTATGCAATCATCCTCATCACCATCCCTGAGAAAACATTTCTTTTTCAAGTCAGAGCACGCCTGAAAGGGTTTGTGGAGAGCCCAGCTCACCAGGGACTCTGGTTGCCGTAGCAACCTTCCAGACTGTTCTCTCTATCTTCTGCTTTGGGCATCCAGGGAGACCAGGGGACTACATCTTCCCAGCTTCTCAAATGGGAGCACCTCCCACATAGTGGTTTAGGGGCTGGGAGTGCCGGGACAGGGATGTGGGACTTTTGGAAAATGAGGAGGAAGCCCCAAAGCTTCCTGTCTGGACTTTCCTTCCTAGTTTCCCCACCCAGTCACTGAAGCTGCCTCGTCTTACTCCTGATTCTTCAGAAATTGAATGTTAAGCAACTGCCCAGTTAAACCAACATCAATATTAATTTTTTCGGGCTGCCGAGGGAAGTCCTTCGAGGGGACAACTTATCCTTGGAGTGGCAGCCAGGCTGGGCCACACCAGGAGTGGTAACAGTCTTAGGTATCATGGAGTTCCCGTCTCCGCACACACAGGCTCTTCTCACCTCCACGAGAGACGAAGAATTGCAATTTCTTCTTCCCCGGGAGCAGTCTTTCTAGCTCCTGGGAGGAATCTCAA
The DNA here is from genome assembly GCF_048565385.1 of Saimiri boliviensis. NCBI lineage: Eukaryota > Metazoa > Chordata > Mammalia > Primates > Cebidae > Saimiri > Saimiri boliviensis. Next base: position 124,380,615 of record NC_133455.1, read on the forward strand.
AGATCTTTCTTCTTAAGACATCGAAGAAAAACTGAGAGGCTATAGCTCGACCTAGTTTCTGGGAAGAATTTTATCAAGTGATGCTTCTCTGACCCTGAGCCTCTTTATTTGGATTTTGTATCCTGAGCACCAAGAGAATATGCACCCTGTGTTGCCTGGACAGCTGGGGGGGTGATTCACAGACACCAGGAAAGGAAGGGTCCAAGCCGTTGCCACACTTGACTCAAGCCGGCAAGAGCTCCCAGAGGACTTCCTGGAACTGCCAGCCTCAGCCTGAGACACGGGATATTCATCCCCAAGAAGCGAGGAGGGATAGCTGGCCGCCTTTGCAGGTGAGGTAGGTTCTACTGGAGGGGAATTTCATTTTTGGCTCAATCCTGCAGGCAAAATTAGAATGGGGTGGGGAGAGAGAGAAGGTGGGGGAGCACGCATCTGGAGAGATGCAAGTTTTTCTTTCCCCTTCCCTCAGGGGCTACCTCAATTTTTCTGTGTACTTTTCTTTGACTCTATCAGCTTCAGTTTCCTTTTCCTCTGTTTCTGTCCCCTTGATGCTGTTGGCCTCTTTAAAACGTCGCTCTTTATCTGTGCATTTCCCCCTTACCTTCTTTTCATTCTTACTGTCTCTGCCCCCTTCTCTAGCTTTCTTCCTTCTGGTTTACCCCTTTGTTTTACTCTCTTCTTCCTTCTGTGTGTGTCTTCCTGCCTATCTTTCTCCCTCTCTGCACCTTGTTAGCGGCTGGGAACACCTAGAAGGTTAGCGTCAACCTTGAACTTGCACGTTGAACTCTAGGACAGCCGTGCTCGCTAAGGTCTGTCTACAGCAGGAGGATTCTGCTTTTTCCTGACTTCTCACTGCCATTCTTTCCTGCCATGCTCACCTCTTGAGGGCAAGTCCTACACCTGCCAAGCAAGATGAGACTGCCGTGGGCTTAGAAAAATGTCTCTCAGAAATGTCCTGAACCTGCAAGGATAAATGAGAGAAGGCAGGCTGGGAGGGAAAGAATGACCCTGAGAAGTCTCAGATGAATCCTCTGCTGAGTAGCCCTGGACCACCTCAGGATCCCTAACCTCAGAAGGCTGGCAGAGAGGTCAAAGACAGAGGAACAGTATAAACAGTCAAATAAACAGAGAAAAGCGGGCTTAGGAGGCAGGCATAAGGTGGGAGTTAGCATGGAAAAAGCCTTAGCTCAGAGATGGCCTTAGAACTGGCCTTAATTCACTTGAAGGTTTTGTTAGCATCTGGCTGTCTCTCTCAGGTACTGAAGGCAGAACAAAAGGAAAGGACATAAATCTCAGTGGTGCAAGGTGCAGGAAATACTCCTTGACAGGAGGATTACGATTCACCAGCCAGTCCCCAGAGAGAATTGATGGACCCCTTGCTAGAAGTCTTAGAGCTTGGGCTAGCTCCCACCTGCAGCAGGACATCGGGACCGCCTGGGGGGCCCCTAGGGGGTTGAAGGTTGTGCTATTACTATTGGCCCCAGGTAACTTTTAGGGGGTAATAGAAATGCTCTAAACAGGATTGTGATAATAATCATACAACGCTAAAAATTGAATCCCCAAATCATTGAATTGTGGGGAAAAAAAAAGAGAAAGCAATGAATCTAATAATCTGGGAGTTTTGTATCTGGGCTAGGAGAACGGGTTGGTTTTATAAATCTAGAAGTTTAGCATGTCTAAAAATGGACCAGACAATATCTAGAATAGAATGACAGTTTTTTTCTTCTGCCACATGGGGATCCTTTCGAGCTCACATGCAGCTGATCCTTGCTATCCACGCACAATACCATGAACTGGTGTGTGTGTGCGTGTGTGCACGCGTGTGTACACATGTGTGTGCACGTGTGTGTGTGTGTGCACGCGTGCTTCATTTTGACATCAAATTGTTGCGAGGTTTACATGCTTTTTTCATTTGTTTCCTCTAAAGATATGGCATGCCATTTTTTTTTAAGTAAGTGCAGGGCATAATTAGCATACATTGAACTATAATATATATGTTGAACATTATTCCTTATTCATTATACGGTCTTTAGCTTGCCCAAGGAACTTACATTTTGTTGGCAAAAACAAAACAAAACAAAAAACTCCAAGAAAAGTTCCCATAAACCCAAAACCCCACTAAATCCCTGCACTTATAAACTCAGAATTCCTTAATAGCGTAGGGGCCAAGGTTTTATTTATTTATTGACTCTGGTTATTATTTTATTTTTGAATTTTACTGTTTTGTGGGTACATAAAGGTTTTATTTTCCCTGCCCCCTCCCCACACACCCCTACAGTGGTCACTGATGCTTAACTGCCCTACGAGGGGGTCTCAGAGGTCTCTGGTGCTTTGGGTAAACAAAGGAAGTGGGAGGGAACAGCCTGCATTTGTCTTACTGAGCCTTTCAATGCTTCTCTCCCAGACTGCTCTCCTCTTGGCCATCTTCACCTCGTGTCCCGCCCCCCGCATCCCTCCCTTCCCTCCCCTTGCTGCTTTCCTCAGATGCACCAGCCAGTCCTGCGGCTTATCATTCCTGCTGTCCGCTGGCTGAGCCCTCGCTTGCGGCATTCCGTCTGCCTGCAACTCGACATACGTTCCAAGATAGATTCCCAGAGAGCGTGGTCCTCCCAGGACAATCTGGCTGGAGCTGCCATCCCAGCTCACATGGGTTTTGACTGCATGTTATTGCCGTGGGAAGGAAAGTGTGCTCCAATCTTCCTTGTCACGGTCACTTAGAGGAGGAAAAGAAATGCATTTACTAGGTGGTAGGAGTTCCTCTCTGCCTCACTTCCTATTTTGCCTCGGGTTGCTAGCTCATGGCAGAATAAGGTCTGGAGCTTGGCAATTGGCCGGGAGAGGGATCTTCCCAGACACTGGCCGTGGGGAAGAAAGACAGACGGGCTCTTAGCGTCTCATCTTGCCAGGTCTCCTGATGAACCACTTTTCTGTTCTGGGCTTGAGGTCTCTTCGGGGTTTGTCATGTTTTTCACATCCCTTTGCTCGGAACTGGAGAGAGTATTTCACCCTGCCCCTTGGTCTTCACTGGGTACCTTAAAGGGGGGAGTGGAAACCTATCAACGGCCGCCTTTGAAGGGTTATCAACGGGGCTGTGGGGTTTGAGGCACATAGTAACAACAGGAGAGTGACTTCCTAATTTTCAGAACAAAAGAGGAAAGGTTTTGCTGCCCTACAGAAAGCATCATTCACACTGATCTAACCTTGGCTATCACTGGACCTGTCTGGGGCCTAACCCTGCTGGGATTTATTAAGAAAAAATATATTTTTTAAACCCAACTCCAATCTCATCATTGTTACCCTAAAGAGAATTCCTCATTCCTCGGTCACGAGACTCAGCAGATATACTTTGCCTCCTCCTAGAAAACCTTTTGGAATCTTAAGCAGCTTCTGCTGCAGGCTGCAAGGAACGCAGACAGACCCTGGCTCTTTGGTGAGAGCAAAGCCGACATTTCAAAAGGAAATTGCAGCCACGCAGTCTGCTGGCGCTGCTATTTTTGACATGCTTGCTGTTCTCTCAGGGCTTGACAACCGCTGTCTCCAGGAGACAGACAAACCTGCTCTTGGCAGCAGAGACACTGCTTTGAAAAAGAGCATAGGAAGACAGCCCTGCAGTTGGGAGGGGCGGGGAGGACGTGCTGCTGGAAGTGAGGTACCTGGTAGCGGGGCCGCAGATCTGAGGCTGCAGGATTTATCCTCACCCAGGGAATCCTGACCCTGCATTGCATCCTTCCCAGTGGGAGTAGTCCTAGCAAGAATAAGAATAGCATCGTTCATTTACACAGCATTTTCAAACACGTTCAGTGTTTTCAGACATCTTGCTATTTAACAAAGGGGTCAAGAGCCCAGTTGCTGGAACCAGATCGTCGCGGTTCAAATCCCTCCTTTGATGGGTGACATTGGGCAAGTTATGAAAGTGTTCTGTGCCTCAGTTTCCGTCTCTGTCAAATGGGGGGTTGTGACAGGACCAATCTCAGAGCTATTTTGAGGATTAAATGAATTAACATATGTACAGTGTTTAAATGTATAATGTCAGCTGTTATTATCATCCTACAGCAATGAACTGAGGTAGGCTAGACTTTGTTTTTTCTTTGGCAGATAAGAAAATTGAAGCTCAGAGGGATTGTGGTATGTTTAAGGGCACACAGTAATGTGTGGTTCATCCTCTTCTGGGGAGGTGGAACAGAATGGAATGCAGCGAGGGTCTAATTGCTATAGGGCAAGAAGAGAGAATGAAGCCATAGCTCCTAAATGTATATATAGGCTTCTGTTTATGTGCCAGCTTGTCTCTGATGGAACAGCAGTAGGCATCTTGTGTTTTTACCCCCATGGGTCTCTGAAAGCACACACACACATGCATATACATACATATATATATACACACATACGTCTATACACAAATACACATACACACATATACACACACGCAAAACCACATAGACACACACATATATACACACACAAACATCTATATACATATGCACACATATACACACATATATGCACACACAAACACACACATATACACATGTATGCATAGGCACACATATACACACATATGCATGCTTATGCATACATCCACATGTATACACACACATATATGGTGCTATATATTAGATATGTATGTAGCGCATATATGTGGAATATCTTTCTATGGAGCCCTTCCTTACCACCATCACTGATCTCTCTCTCCTATTTTAACATTTTCAGTGGTTGACACTCACTAGAGTTTTCCTCACGTACCTGCTCATGCCTTCTTCCTTGGGACGAACGCAGGGTCTTATAGTTAGCAGGAGGGCAGAAGCCATGAGCCAGACCCTGACCCGGAGTTTTCCTGCACTGTTCCAGTGGCTTTCAAACTTCCACTGCCCTGGTCCTCATCCTCAGCATCCGGTCTGTTCCCTAGTCACCTTCAGGTCCCCCTTTGCGGGAGGGGGCACCCTTTAACCTTCCGTGGGAGTGTTTCAGCTTTCCTGCCCTCTTTTAAGCTGGAGGAGACAGGAGGCCCTAGAGTTGGAGGAAACCAGCTTTCCTTCCCTCGTGGGTCTCCCTTTGCCTCCACTCCACCTAAAGAGCATTTATGACGCCTCTTGTTCGGGGTCTTGGTGCGGGCCAGATTGCTGTCTTCAGCCTCAGCTCACTGCCGTAGCCACTATGGCTTCTTACAAAGGTCCCATCCCAGGGCAAGGTGACGTGGCTGCCCTCATGTTTGAGGATTCTGAGCATGCTGGCTTGCTTGCCTTTGGAGTTGGAGAATTGGTCTGAATCATGTTTATTAGCTGTACCTCATTTAACCTCTCCAAGCTTCAGTTTCATCATCTGCAAAATAAGGAAGCTAACATCACTTGCCTTACACAGTTGCTGTGAGGCTCAGAAGAGGCAGCCAGTGAAAAGCTTTAGCAGGAAATAAACTCTCAGCAAAGCGTGGCTCTTCCCTCTGCCAATCAGCAGAGGGGCCCTTAGAGACACCAAATACCCACCTGAGAGTGGGGCCGAAACTATCTGCCTGTCAGAGAAAGGCAGGGCCCTGCTGACTGCAGTTTTGTTCTCTGAAACAAACATTCAAATGAAATATGACATAAAAAACAGACTCAGGATAGCTAGCTATTTTTACCAGAAGGCTCTTTGCCTAGAGGATTCACAGCAGAATTTCTTTAAATAATTGCACTTACGATGTGATTTAATATACAGAAATATAATCTGAATATATCTTGAAAGAATAGGATGGTTACACTGGTAATATGTATATATTTTAACAAAGTTTGTTTCCAGCCAAACTAGAATGAGAATTCTCACTTAACCCGTCCCTGGAGCCCTAGAGCATTGCAGAGGGTGGTGTTGAGGGTCACAGATGGAGGGGGCAGTGAATGCCTCTTTATGAAGGAGGATGCTGATGCGGAGAAGTGAAATAATTTGCCCAAGATCACACAGGAAATTAGGGGCAGAGCTGTGCCTGGGACCCAGGTTTCCTGACTCCAACTCTAGCATATTTTTCCATGGGAAATGGAACTGTAAGGATTATCCAAACACACTGCACACACACACACACACACACACACACACACGTAAAAAAAAAAAACAAAAAACTACATATTCGTTTTCAATCCAATCAAACTCCTTAGCAGAGCAAACCCCTTAGCAGAGCTGCCCATAGACGATGGAATTAAGTGAATTTTAATTTTGCCTTTCCCTCCCCTGAGTTTCCAGGGCACAGAGGCAGTGGGCCTAGCTAGAGATGCCCAGAATCAGATGACCCGCTTCTGGATTTTTAAGGAAGTACTAATGACAGAGGACTAGTGCAGGCCACAGGTATTTAGCACTGGACAATGGGGAACTCATGTACAGGCTCTAGCCTTAACAGCCAAGCCATGGGCTTCCAATCTCACTGATCAAGGGATTCCTTAACCTCTTACGGCTTATTTTTTCTATTAAATTGAGTGACTGGACAGAAGGAAACTGTCATAGATTGGAAATCTGGAAGGCAAGGGGTTATCTGAATCTTCTGTATTTTATAGAAGAAGGAAGGGATGCAGAGGGTTAGCATCTTACCCAGGAGCGCTGACTTCTGATGCCTTGGTAGGCAGAAAGCAGCTTCGAGAGTCTTCCCTGCACCTTGTTGCCCTGCTAGAGAAAGAGGAGTTACTGTCAGTTACAGAGCTCTTTTACAAATCACAGGACCAGGGTCAGGAGGAAGAACGTTTCCAGAAGCCTTGGTTGTTGAGCCATAAATCAGCCAGGCACTCCCTGGCTGCTTTAAGGCAATTTGGCATTGCTGGAAAGAGAAAAAAGGTCTCGTATGGTGGGGAAAATAGCCGTGTTCCCGGCAGAGACTGCTTTCTGTGCTTCAGGGGAAGGATCGCGTCCACCCAGGAGAGCACACATGTGTGCACACACAGGCGCCCAGGCACATCCTCCCCAACCAGACCTTCTACTCACTTGGAAGTGTGTGTGTGTGTTTTGTTTTTCTTTTTTCTGCATCTGCAGTCTCCTGGTTTATGGTTTTATGTGCCTCCAGCAATTCCAAATTGCAATCACAGAGCACCTAAAACGGCAGGTTTCTCCTTATAAGAGGTCTTCCGTTGTCACACGTGGCTTGTGAACCACATGGGACACAACATTAAGAAATATTGGAAGATTTCACACACAGACCTGAATTTTTGGTTTCTCTTAAAAGTAAAGGTGTGAGCTCGTTGATCCTGCATATTTGGTTTCCATCCACTATCAGCAAAAGCTCAGGCATAGTGGCTCCCTGCAGAAGGACATGGGCCCTCTTTGCCCAGTGCCCACGACTTCTTAGTCCCTGCCTCTGAGGCTGGGTCATCTGTCACTTTTTTTTTTTGATGGAGTTTCACTCTTGTCACCCAGGCTGGAGTGCAATGGCATCATCTCAGCTCACCACAACCTTTGTCTCCCAGGTTCAAGTGATTCTCCTGCCTCAACCTCCTGAGTAGCTGGGATTACAGGTGCCCACCACCATGCCTGACTAATTTTTTTGTGTTTTTAGTAGAGACGAGATTTCATCATGTTGGCCAGGCTGGTTTCAAACTCCTGACCTCAAGGGATCCGCCTGCCTCAGCCTCCCAAAGTGCTGGGATGACAGGCGGGAGCCACCGTGCCTGTCCTGTCTGTCAGTTTTAATTGTGCCACCAGCCATGTTTTCTTGTAGGTGGGAGACATTTCTCTCTATGTACATTTCTACCAAAGCTTAGAAAAGGAAAGACAGAAAGAGCATCAGGTTTAGGGAAAACAATACCTAGCTTATGTCACCTGGTAATCCCCGGGGACACTGGTGCTTTCAGGCCCACTCAGAGCCTTCCTGTGGGATTTCGTCTAAGTGACTCAGAGTCGACTATCTGACTTAGAAGTAGCAGGTCAGATGGAGATGGGAGTATGTGTGTTTGCTGGAAGAAACAGAAATGAGAGCAGAAATGAAGGCTGCTTGCCGGGAGGAGCTACCCTTGAGAGACGAAATTGTGAGGCTGCACAGAGCAGAAGGCACTGGAGAGTAAGGAGGGCATGCTGCGTTCTGTGTCCAGTTAAGCAGGCAGGGGAAGGTGTGATGCAGTTCACAGCTCCATCTGGAACGATGAAAATGAGAAACCAGGCAGACTTCCACGTTCAGAGATGTGCCCAATTAGAGACCTGCCTTCTGTTTCTGTGATGTCAGACTTTGGAGCACCACTCCACTCCCGCTGGCTAGGACTGAGCTGGCGTCAGTGCGGGGGTTCACAGGTGGCATCATGTGGCTTTTCTGATAACGACTACCCACCCAGCCACGGGCTATGCATCTGTGTGGTTGCTTCTGCAATGTCGTGAGGCCCACGGCTATCCCCGTATTCGATCTTGCCTCTCCTGGGTTATTCCCAGTTGGTTTCATCTCTCAGGTGGAATCTCCTGACTTTGAAGTTTATTGGCCAAAAGCTAAATGGCCACAGATTTGGAGCCATGTCCAACATTATTTCCTTGGGAGGGAGATAAGGAAGGCCACCACACTCAGCGAATGTTTGTATTTTTAGTACAGTCAGGGTTTTATCATGTTGACCAGGATGGTCTTGATCTCTTGACCTCGTGATCTACCTGCCTCGACCTCCCAAAGTTTTGGGATTACAGGCATGAGCCACCGTGCCTGGCCAAGGCTTTCCCTTTTTTAAGCTTTATATTTGCCCTTTCCAAGAGGGCAGGAAATGTTCGATCAGGTTAGGATTAAATAAAATCCATCAAGAGCCTTACATTTGAATGCCTGCAGCCTCAGTTTTTCCAACAGACATAATTCCAAAAAGTTGTTGTTGTTTTGTGTATATATGATACAATTATTTTCCCATCAGAGGTGCTTTTTAAGAGAAGTGGGCCCTTTCACATTAAAAAAATTACACAATATAGTTAAACTTAAAAGAGAGCATGTAGTCAATAACAAATGAATTTAAACTAGCTTATAGTGTACTTCATGCAATCATAATTCCTTCCTCCAGCAGAAGGAAGAGAATGCTGTGGCACTGGAAATGATGAAGATTACTGATTAGACTTGAAAGGAAATAAACAGCTGAGGAACTAGGAGATATTTTTCAAAGTGTATGTTCAAAAGTGGGAACTCTGGCTGGGTGCGGTGGCTCATGCCTGTAATCCCAGCACTTTGGGAGCCTGAAGTGGGAGGATCACTTGACATCAGGAGTTTGATATGAGCCTGGCCAACATGGTGAAACCTTGTCTCTACTAAAAATACAAAAATTAGCCAGGTGTGGTGACGGGCTCCTGTAATCCCCACTCAGGAGACATAGGCATGATTGCTTGAACCCAGGAGGTGGAGGCTGCAGTGGGCCGAGATTGCACTACTGCACTCCAGCCTGGGTGACAGAGCGAGATTCTGTCTCAAAAAAAGACATAAAAATAAAAAAGGGAGAATTCCAAGAAACTCGATTATAATCTCTCTTTTTCTTACTGCACGCAGTAAGTGATACAATTGCAGGTGGGCAGCACTGCATTTCCCACACCTGTAGCTATGTCAGGTGAGGCAGGACAGGCGACACAAGGACATGGTTCTGAGCCTCTTGATCTCTCTGTGAACAGGGCAGGCAGAGGGTGATATCTGTCCACCCTGAGGGAGGCAGCTCCCAGCGCTGCTCCCCACTGGTGTGTACCTGTGTGACCCAGGGAAGAGTTCAGAACCTCTCTGAGCCTTGGTTTTCTCCTCTGTAAAACTGGGCCATTAATAGACATCCCTCATAGTGGCCAGTGAATCAGTGGAATTAAAGCAGATAATGCTAACAGGCCTGGTGTGCGGCAAGCATTCAGTAAAAGTTGGTTATCATTTCATGGTCTGTTTCTTATTTGCCCACTTTGACAGAGTACTCTCGCATAGGCGGGGCCTCTTGTCAAAACGTTAGGTACAGTTAAAACCACTCAAAGCTCCCATAAATCAGTCTTTGGGGAAATATGTCTATCTATGTAATAGTTTCTCTTGTTTTGTGGATTTGGACTTTCTGATCCAACAGTGACCATGACTCAGCTATTCAACTATCAATCACTTGGTCATAACAGAGGTGACGCATGTAAAGGGGCTTACTACCCTCTTAGAGTGAAACTGTTGCCTTGCTAAAAAAGCCAGCAGAAGAGAATATCCAGGGGTTTTCTTATATTCCTAAAGAAAGAACATAAGCAATGAGGTGACTTACCCATTGAGAATCCCTGAGATCAGCAAGAACTTCCAGAAAACTTGGGAATTCACAGAGAGGTTGAATGAGTCAGTGTGGAAGGGCCAGTGGCTCAGCTCTTCCCTTGGCTGACCTGTGGGCTCCCGTAAGCGGGGGAATGAGCTGGGAAGGAACGCACAAGGGTGCGGGTAGAATGCTTCCTCCTCATGCGAGGTTAGTGCTTTTCCTTGCAGTTATGCTACAAATCAGTGGGAAACAGACTCGGTATTGTATTTGCTTTACCTTCAACATTTCAGGAATGTATTTAATTTGCAAGCCAGTCAGCTGAACTCACTATAAATAGGGAATATGGACAAATGACATGGAATAATTGAGGAGGAAGAGAATTCTAAAAGTCATGGAACTCACTGCCTTGCTGTGCATTAGAAACATTTCCAGATTATTCCAGGCCTATTCTGAAAAATGCCCAGAGAAGGAGAATCCATAATATAGACTCCTTCAAGCTGCTTGTGTTTGCACACCCTTTGTCCTGATGTTTTCCTCCTTTCTCAGCTACACAGCTCCTGCTGTACATTCCGCTCTCTTCCTCCCGTTTTGTCTTCTGCTGCAATGGATACTCAAGTGACCGTATTACCTAGAATAACTCACGCCAGAGTTCCTCAGGTGTGATCTGCAGACCATCAGTCCTGCACAACTTTCCATGGAGAAATAATTCACAGGCGCTATGCTTCCAAAATGCTGCCTCTTGGAGATGCACAGTGCATTATGAACATGAAAGGCTCTGAGAAGTCCTGCACCACATAAACCGATTTCACTTCTTTAACCCAGTGCTTTTCAACTTATTTTTACCACAGAATCTCTATCCCCCTTTTATAGTAATAATATCTGCTCCCAGACCCCTAAAACTCATCCAACAAATACATTTTGAAAAACTCAAAGAGATCTGAAGCTTGTTGCAATGGATTTGAGTAACGGAGCCTCAGCCGTTAAAGGGTTTTTTTTTTTTTTTTTTTTTTTTCAGATGGACCATTTTGTGGCTTCTTGTAAACCTTAAAGTTCTTCATACCCCTCTTGAGTTGTGCAGAACCAGAAATGGTGTTTTGATAAGGCTCTGAATAATGTGATAAAAGACGTCCTCTTCCCTATAGTCCTTGTAAGTCTTCTTAAATAGAAGTCTTTGAGAAAGTAACAGTAAGAGTTGGTCTTATTTGTTAGATTGAGAGCTATCTTGCTAGAAAATGTCTACAGATCTCACGCACTCTTCCAGGCGAACGAGGGTATCTGCATGGCTTGTCTTATGGTGAAACAGTCCGATTCCTAAGCACATCCTTAACCAAACCAAAAACTGTAACGTGCGTTTCTTTTTACCATCACTTTTCTGACTGAATCAAGCCTTTTGATGAAAACATTCACGATAACCTTTTCTGACTACCCTATTTATGAAATCTTCCTCACAATCTGAGAAAGATGCAAATACCAGTAGCGAGTTGTTTTTCTCAGTATTCTTTTCCATCTTCCTAAACACCGTTTGCAAGTGTGACATTTGTCCTTTCTCCCGAAGTATTTTTGGTGTTGACACATCACAGTTGGACCTGGTTCCTCTGGTGCTTGGATTTCAGTCTCCCAGAAAGCTGTTTTCTGCTAGGTTTTTTGTTTTGTTTTGTTTTGTTTTGTTTTGGCGGGGGCAGGGGGTGGACCTGAGTGCTGCTGATGGCTCTTAACTCTGACCCTCCTCGGCTCATCCCAGCAAGGCCTGATGCATGCTCTCTGCTCCTCATCAACGGGTCCAGGCTGAAATTCATTTTTCCATGGTGTCCCTTCTGTGCTCAGAGGCAAATGCAGAAAGGATGTATTTGCTCCTGTCCTGTTGTTGCCTTTGCAGTCATTTCTTTTCTGTACATCTTGAGCCATGAGGAAAAGTTTCTGGTATTAAAGCCACTAAAAGTCAGAACAAATGGACTGTGGGGTGGTGAAGATTGCATCCCATTCTGGGTCTGCTGCTAACCTGCTGTGCGACCCTCCGAGTGTCACCTGCCTGGCACTCAGCAAACGGTGGCCCTCAGTATTGTTGTCCCATCAGTCTTCACTGTAAAGTGAGGTCACTGGATTTGACAGCTGGGTTTCTGCTTGAAAATTCTGCTGATACCTAAGTGTACTCATCAGATGTGCAGCTGGCTCCCTGAAAACTTGGCAGACTCTATCGCTTGGCTTTTGCCACTGGAGTGATCTTTGAAAAAGAGAGTTGGAGTTACTAGATTTTCAACTTTATATAGAGTCACTGAATTTCAGAGCTCATATGCTTCAGTCTATTATTTTACAAAGATCAGAACTTACATTTAAAAATATACTGAGCAGGTTATAGCAAAGTTTTGAAAGTGATGCAATAATTTTTATCTAGTATCAAGCATGATAAACATCTTTCTCCTTTCTTTCTCTCTCTATCCCTTCCTCCCTCCTTCCTTCCCCCTCCTCTCTCCTCCCTCCTCCCTCTCTTTCCTTCCCTACCTATTTTCCTCCCTCCTCCACTCTCTCCTCCCTCCCTCCTCCCCTCTCCCATCCCTTCCCTCCCTCTTCCCTTCCCTTCTCGCTTCCCTCCCTCCCTCTCTTTCCTCCCTGCTTCCCTCCTTCCCTCCCTCCCTCCCTTTCTTCCTTCCTTCCTTCTCTCTCTTCCTCCCTTCTCTCCCTCCCTCCCCCTTTCTCCCTCCCTTTCTTCCTTTCTTCTTTCCTTTCTTTCTCTCTCCCTTCCCTCCCTCATTTCTTCCTATTTTTCTTAGATGAAGTCTATCCTAGTTATTGAGCGATTTCAGGTCCTTCTTTATTTTAGTGTTGCAAAATAAACATTCCCTGGTTTTGGCTGTGTCAAGCACCTTGGCATTATGATTGGAAAAATGTTGGGCATGAAAAGACATTGCTATATTAAGGAGAAGCAGGGGAACTCAGCCCAGCAGGGATGCGAACCAGTGTTCCCTGGGTCTCAGGCTCCACACTTGTGGAAGGAATCTGTAGAAAGGACATAGGAAAGAAAGGTTGATGTTACTCTCTGGTATCCTCAGACAAAGTAGAAGCTGGCTTTTTCCATTTCTGGGAGAGAGCAGTGAGAAGCCCCAAAGGCAGGCATTGGATTGTAGTGCCTGAGTTACCTCCCTGTGCCCCAGAGTGGCTCTGGGATAGAAAGGTCCCTGAAAAAGTGACTAACTCTGCCCTTGCAGTTCTGCGCTGGGAAGCTTCCGAGCCAGGGCCTAGCCCTGCATAGCACTACCAAGGTCCTGCTGCTTTCTGGTGTGTGCTCATCATTCTCATCCCTCTCAGCTTCCCTTCCTGCTCTTAGCCCAGCCTCATGAAGCCTCACAATCCCTGGGCAGGGACAGGAAACCTGTGTGGGCTCCTAATGTGCTGTTTGACCTTGAGCAGGCTGCTTCAATTGAACGCTTTATTTTCAGACTCTAAAAGGAATATCTGCTCATTACGGAAAATTACTCCAATTTAGAAAAGTATAAGGAAGAAAATAAAAATCCCATAATCCCACAACCAGAGACACTCTGTGTTGGACCTCTGTTGTATTCCCCCCACCAGACTAACTTTGTCTGTGTCTGCTATCTGTATATCTATAGAGACCATTCAGTATTTCATTTGAAAAGCTTCATATTATGGCTCTAGTTTTCTCATGCAATTACTACATAGCCATCATATAGATGCAGCATTAGTTTGGTAACCCACTTCCCATTGGACATTCAGGTTGCTTCTTATGAATGGTGCTACAATGAACACCGGTAGTGTAGATACTTGTTCACATTTACGACTCCTTCCTTGGCTATAGTCCCAAAAGAGTCAAGAGATGTGAACGAAGTGAGCAATTAATTTCCTAGGTATCACCTTTCTCACCTAGAGTAAAGCAACAGAAGCCACAATAACAGATAGCAGCAGACACTCACGTAGCATCTTGTGTGCGAGGCAGGTCCGTCAGCGCTTATGTGTACCAAAGCATTTCATTGTCCCAGTGGTCCCGTTTTTTATCTCCTTTCACAAAAGTAGCTTGCTCAGAGTCACGCACATCCAGTAAGTGGGGTGGTGGGATTTCAACGTAGGCAGTCGGGCTCCAGAGTCGTGCTCTTATCTGCTAAGCTAGTAGTGCCTCTGTGGGATGAAAGAGCTAAAATGAAGAATCCCTGGGGTCCTGTCACTCGGGAGCATCGCTAATGTAGCATGGAATACTGCAGATAGTGCTCAACGGAGTAACACAGTTGCCTGATAAGAGTTCACCGGCTCCTGTCATGTTCTTCATCCTCTCATTTGTGTTTGGCGAGTTTGGGGTCTCCGTGTTTGTGAGTGCATATGCATGGGCATGCATGGGTTTGTATAATTTCATGAATGGAACAGAGTCAGCGGGGTGTGAAGCAAGAAAGCCTGAACAATCTATTGACGAAACAATGAAGCACTCGTAATTGATGCTGTTAGTTTTAGATAACTCATGGTTTCCTCTTTATCTTAAGGTTCCCAGGCACCTTGGCTGGGAGATGTGTCATTTTATAATTGGAGTGTCACCCTGGTGGAGCAGGAATCGGAGGGGATTTGGCCATCTACTGTAACCCCCCCGCCCCAAGCATGTCTGTATTTATTGTCTGAGGAGGGTGCTTCTTCCCCTCCTTGAGCTGACCTGCCTGCGCTGTCCAGAAGCATTGCTGGGTATGATTATCCAGGAGAGAAGAAGCTAATTGACAGACTTTTCACCGGCATAACATGTCCACATTGCTCTTATTGTTTGCTAAATATAGAGATTTTCGAGGACCCTTTGAAATTTTGACTCAGTAGGTCTGGGAGAAGCCTGAGGAAACAAAACATATATATATATTTTAAACATGTGCTCTGAGTGATCATCTTCAGGGAGTCTGGGGAAGTCTTAGGTACTTAGGTAGTGGGTCTCAACCTTCACAGGATATCAGCATCACCAGATACTTTTAAAAAATACCACTTCCTGTCCTTCCGGACACCTGGCCAATGGGAGCTTAACAGAACCAGGTAAGGGCTGACTGCCTGCCCTAATGCGAATAATTGATCTAGAGTGGTTTCCAAGTTCAGGATTTAAAAAAAAAAAAGACAACCACGTCTCTAGAGGTTCTTATGCACAGCCATAGCTGGGTACTCACCTCCAGCCTAAGAACCCCTGGTGATAGCAATATTGCACCTCCACATTCAATTGCACTTCACATTTTACAACTCTCTTTCACGATGGAACATCATAACAATTCACTAAGGTCGGTAAAGCAGGCGTTATTATATTGTCCTTGGCCCAGAGAGGTTGATTGAACTCCCGAGGCTGCACAGCTTCTCCCCCAGTCAGCAGCAGCCGTTCTCTACTTGGTTTGTGGCCAGTCCTGCCAATTCTTTTGGGAAGGGGCAGCCACCTCTCCCTGAAACTCTCTCCGGATGAAGTCAGTTGCTTCTCCTAGTGCTGACGCTCTCCAGGCCCTTTCTTCCCCTTCTCAGCCACATCCTTTCTCCTGCAGCCACTCTTCCTTCTCAGAGGGCCTCTCTCTGCAAGGTGCAGTTGCGTTTCCCTCCCGCGCTCCATCCCACCTAACAGTCAGGTCTTGGCACCGAGGGATAGACAGCTTGGGGCCTGGACAGTCCACATCCTCCTCAGTGGTCTGAGGACACAGACCTGCTGCCCCAGCTTCAGCCCCTTCGATGCTGTCCTGCAGAAAGCACTGTGCGCCGTGCACAGCAGGAGCTCGGAAAGTCCCATCCCAAACACTGCTGCTCCCAGCCACAGCCTCACACCCCCATCCCAGATTCTCACGCCCGCCACCAAAGCTTCCCTCACCCCTTGCCTCCCACTCCGACAACCTGAAGCCCACCTGAGTCCTTCCCGGGAGGCCGCTGTGTGGGGCCGGAGCCCTCTGCAGTGGTGAGTCCCACTCCGGACACCTGGCCAATGGGAGCTTAACAAGGTGGCCTGCGACACAGAACCAGGTAACGGCATCCGCCCCTGCCGCCATCCTCCACCCTGCAACCAACTGCGGGCTCAAATCTCTCCCGATTCAAACCGAGGACTTTTGTTTCTCTGTACTGTTTCTCTCCTTGTCCAGACTTTTTCCTTCACCCAGGCTGTATCCTGGCGAGGCTCCCGGCGACTGCAGACTTTCTGTGTCAGAATCCTGCAGCCTCTGTCCCTGGGCTGCTTTGGGTGGAGTGGGAGGCGGCGGGAGGAGGCGGGGTTTGCCTTGCAGGCGATGCAGACAGTGGCGCTGCTCCCAGGGAAGAGTTCCAAATGCTGATTCTCCGCATTCCCTTTACCTGCCTACCTATTCAGCAGCCTTACAACTGAGACGGAGCCACCCCCTAGCAGACTTCTGCAGAATATTCACTTCCTTTCTCAGGATTCACTTTCCTCTTTCAGGGCCAGCCTACCATGGGTTGTTGGTTTTGTGGGTTGAGGTGTGTGTGTGCGTGTGTGTGTGTGTGTGTGTGCGCGCGGGGGGGGGTGTCAGCAGGGTCCTCAGTGACTTTCTGTCTGTCAGCACTGTCTTTCAGGAAAGGTAAGCTCTCTGCCAACAAGGCTGGTCCCCACTGTGCCTCCTCCTCTTATACAACAACCCTAGGTGGCTTTCCTGCCAGGTGAGAGGATTTGGAAGGAAGGTGGTGGAGGATGTGACTGACTAGCTCTCCTTTCTTCGAGATTTAGCGTTGGTGCAGTCCCTTCCGCTGCAATGCTGTTGACTAAGACTTGGTAATGAGGAAACAGACTCTGCTTCTTGGTGGGAGGAGCTTCAAGGTCCCATTGCCAAGGGCAGGTGGAGCATTTTTGTAGTGGGTCTGCCACAGCCAATGATGCTAGGGCTGGAAGGAGTCTGTTCTCAGGACTTGCTTGGCGTTTTGCCTCATGCTCACAGATGGCAGCAGCAGTTCTAAGCATCATGTCCTCACACAACAGTGTGTGCAGGCAGGAAGGGTTGAGTCTAAGGATGGGGAAAACTTCCCCAGCTGTCTCCTCTGAGCCTGTCCTTAGGCTCTGGTTAGGGCAGGGCTGGCCCAACCAAAACAGACAAAAGGCTAGGAATACCATGATTAACTTAGAGTTACCTCTAGGCTGGGAGGGACTTGTCTTCTTCTTCTCCTTCTTCATCTTCCTTTTTTTTCTTTTTTTTGAGACAGGGTCTTGCTCTGTCACCCAGGCTAGAGTGAAGTGATGTGATCATGACTCTCTGTAGCCTTAATGTCTCTGGCCCAAGTGATCTTCTCACCTCAGCCTCCTGAATAGCTGGGGCTACAGGCACACCCACCATGTCTGACTAATACATTTTTATTTTTATATTTTTTGTAGAGACAGGGTCTTGCTGTGTTTCCCAGGTTGGTCTCAAACTCCTGAAGGCAAGCAGGTCTCCCACCTTGGCCTCTCAGAGTGCTGAGATTACAGGCATGAGCCACTGTTCCCAGCCAAGCTGTCTTCTTTGAACTGTTGGCTTCCAGAAACCTGAACAAAATTGGGGTTCTGAGACCACAAAGGCAGGAGTGGGGGGGTGACAGCTGAGTTGGGAAACAGTAGGGTGTGGAAGAAGAACCTTATGCAGTGTCTTGTACCCACTTATTTTTTCAGATAGACATTTATGTTAAGCCTATATGTGTGAGCACTAGAGAATTAAAGGTGCGGGAAACTTGAATCTTCTAAGAAGGTCACATCTAGATGGCAGAGACAAGTCAACAGCTGACTGTAGTACAATGGTGGTAAGTGGTAGGAGCAGGGGCTTGGGGGTTAGGGGCAGAATTTTAGGGCTTACATGAGGGCCCAGATCCTCCCCTACTGTTCATGCCCTATAACCAGTGGGGTCTGAGAGTAAAGACAATGTGAACAGCAAGGCATCACTTTATTAGTATCCAAAGCAAGAGTCAGCTACCTGCAATTCAGGGCTCTCCAGTAAAAGACTGAGCTGAAATCCACACCTGAGACTGCAGGCCAACGTGGAGGTCTCTTACTCTCATCTACCTTGGAGGCAAAATCTATGACAAGCTCTTTTAGAGGCGACTTTCAGGAGGGAGCGAGGGAGAACAATATCCAAAAGTGGTTCTAAGCCCTCTTATTCAGCTGATTTCATGGACGGAGAATCATACAGACAGAAAGGAAAGGGGCCTGGTCTGACCCAAGGGACCAGGGACTGATAAGCCAGCTGGTTATGAGGACCAACTTAAGGCACAGTAACTCTGGCAACCAGTAAAACCTAGTCCAACAATGTCTTGGGCTCATCTATTGGGATGAGGAATTTAGCCTTCTTGGAGCCTTGTAGTGGGGAAGCTAATAAATGCAAGTGTAACTGAGTACTCCCAAAAAAGATAATGATTTTTTTTTTAAATTATTTTTTTCTTTCATTTTTTTTTCTCCGTTTTCCCCTATTCCCCGCTTCCTACTTAGCCCTTTAGAAATGTGATTCTAACCTCTACCTCCCCTTCAGCAGACACTCCCTACAGGGCAATTTCATCTAACTATGTGCTTAGAAACTCCGGAGTGGAACTCTCCCACCAGGAGACTTCCTCACGGGACAACAGTCAATCTCCAACCTAAAGCCTCCTGCTATGAAACTCTCTCCCATCTGGAGAGTTTTGGCTACCTTTGCAACCTCCTTCTGCCCACAAAGACACCAACTCAGCTGCCTCATAGATAAGGCACCAAAGCCATACGTGTGCCCCCACGTATGGGGGGGCTACTTCCTCTCTTGCATGCCATTCATGCTAGACCCCCTTTAAAAAGCAACTGCTTTCCAAAAGCAAAGTGGTACCCTTAAGGCATGAAGCCTGTACTTCTTCCCCTAAGCTAGCTATGGAATAAAAAGTCACTGTGTTTTTTTCTGAGATGGAGTTTCACTCTTGTTGCCCAGCTGGAGTGCAATAGCACAGTCTCGGCCCACTGCAACCTCTGCCTCCTCGGTTCAAGTCATTCTCCTGCCTCAGCCCCCTGAGTAGCTGGGATTACAGGTGCCACTGCCTGGCTCATTTCTTTTTTTTTTTGTATTTTTGGTCAAGATGGGGTTTCACCGCGTTGGCCAAGCTGGTGTCAAACTCCTGACCTCAGGTGATCCATCTGCCTTGGCATCCCCAAATGCTAGGATTATAGGTGTGAGCCACCACACCTGGTCAAAAGTCACTATCTTTATACAAGACCTCACTCTTGTTAATTGGATTGGACTCTGCTGGCAGCGAGGAGATCAGGTGGACTCTGCAGTAAGTGATGCTGTGAAGGCATGTAGTGGGTGGTCTGGGTAAGTGTTTCTTGGCACTGGAGGGACTCAGGGAGGGTTTCCCAGAGGAATTAACACTTCAGTGGGGTCTTGGAAAATGACTTGGAGTTTTCATTGTTAAAAACAAAATTCTTAATAGAAGAAATGGCTTGACCAAAAGCGTGGGGCTCAAGAATGGGATGCTGTGTTCAAGGAAATAGGAGCTTGGGATATACAGAGTGAGAGAAAGGATTCAGGAAAGGCTAGAAAAGTAGGTTGGACTCAGGATTGTGAAGAGTCCTGAAGCTGCTTAGACGTGGGATTCATTCTGAAGGCCATGGGAGCAAGCGGGAGTTTTAGATCAAAGTGACATGCTCAGGTCACATTTTGGAATGATGCCTCTGACTGAAGCAAGATGAGAGTGGGAGAGACTAGTATTGAGGGGACCCAGTGGGCATAGTATCTGATGTAGCCAGTTGCCGGGAAACATGGCTGGGCAGCTCACCCAAGAAATATTTTATCACTGACATTGCTTATAATTGCTAATTGTGATATTATGGAATATATATTTGGTCTTCATCCTGTTTCCTGGCATAGGAATCTCCAAAGTGATGTTTTTTTGTATGTCGGTGAGTTTACTGATGGCTGGTAACCCCTGGATAGTTTCAGAACATTGGGTGGTCACTGAAAAGACCAAGGCAGGATTATAGGGCTGGAACTTTCAATCCTGCCCCCCAAGGGGTGAGGGGCTGAAGGTCAAGGCTATCATCAACGGCCAGTGGTTAAATCAATCATGCCTATGTAATGAAGCCTCCATAAAAACTCCAAAAAGGGCTGGTTTCAAAGAGCTTTCAGATAACTGAACATATTGAGGTTCCTAGAAGGTGGCACACCCCAGGAGGGCATAGAAGCTCTATACCCCTTCTCCACACCTTGCCCTGTGCATCTCCTCATCACTATCCTTTGTAATAAACCCATAAGTGTAAGTGAGTTTCCTGAGTTTCTGCTAGTCATACTAGCAAATTAAGCAAACCCAAGGAGTGGGTCATGGGAACTCCATTGCATAAAACCAGTTCCTCAGAAGCACAGGCAAAACAACCTGGGGCTTATAACTGGCACTGGAAGTTGGGGGCAGTCTTGTGGAGCTGAGCCCTCAACCTGTGGGATCTGATGCTGTCTCCAGGGAGTCAGCATCAGAATTGAATTGGAGGACACCAGCTGGTGTCTGCTGCAATTGCTTGCATGCTGCTGGAGAGGAATCCCCCACAGATTTTATCACAGAAGTCTGTGCTGATTGTTGTGGTGAGAGAGAAGAGAAAGAAGTGTGTGATTTTTCTGCTCACAGACACATATGGAAATAAAAAGCCGTCGCTTTTGGCCAGTTTTGTTGTTTTAATATCCTCTGTGGACAATACACCCCTTATTGCCTGTGTGGGTGCAGATCGCTCTCCACCCACTCCTTGTTGCTCCACCTATGGGAAGCTTTTATGGAAATCCAAGCAGAGGAGACTACAGTCACTTACTGAGCATCTGCTGGAAGTGCATGGATAGACTGCCTGAAGGTGGGCTCTGCAGTTCAGAGGCAGTTTGAAGAGAGCCTTTGTATTTGGGTGCTGCTGCGCTAAGCTGCAGAGACTGCTCTCCAAGCATTCCACTCTGAGAGAGTAGAAAATAAGCACACCCTCTAAGAGGGCATAAGGTGGGGAGGGATGGGGTGGTTATCATCATCTGACCGACTTCAGCTGCAGGGTCTCATAGGTTCCACCTCCGTGGCCATGACCACAGTGGCATCCCCTTGATCCTCTCCAGGAACCTAAGAATCCTTCCTCAGACTGCTTGGAGGGGGTGGTAAGGAACAGTGTCTCCTTTGTTCTTGGAATGTCCTTCATAAAAATGACAGGGCTGCCCGGGAATCAAGTTGAGTGGACATATTTGACAAATAGATTTTTTCAGAAACAAGCCTAAAGCTTTGCCTGCAGCCTCTGTTGCTCCTGGCTTGTCTAGGCAGCCCTACTCCTTGCCTTTGATGCTAGGAGGTGGTAACATGGCACCTTCCACACACTGGAGGCCACCAGTGAGTTTACAGGGTGGTAATATTTGTGGAGCAGAAACCAAAGACAGCTGCTTTCCTTGACCTGTTATTACTTTTCAAGTGCAGCCTACATGAAATGGGATATGATGGTCCAATTTACCCAGTCGCCTCTGAAAAATGAGAAACTTTATGTCTATTTGCTGTTGACCTGCTGCCTGATTTTGAATAGAGCACATAACCTGTCTGCCATAACTACATACCATACACTGGGAGTCTTCAATCACACAGACTTATTTTTTAACTGCTGTGGAGGCTAGAAATCCATGATCAAGGTGTCAGCAAATCGGTTTCTGATGAGGGCTCTCTTCATGGCTTGCAGACGGCTGCCTTCTCACTGAGGATGCACATGACCTTTCCTCTGTGCACAGAGTGAGAAAGAGCTCCAGTGTCTCTCCCCTTTTTATGAGGTCACCAATCCCATGGGACCAGGGCCTCACCCTTATGATCTCATGTAACCTTAACTACTTCCTTAGAGGCCCATCTTCAAATACAGGCATCCTGAGGTGTAGGGCTTCAGCATATGAGTTTTGGGGAAATACAAACATTGGTTCATAATGCATATCCTTAAAGATGTTCTCCTGTTCTGACTGCTTTCAAGGGCTCTCAAGGAGTTCAGAGGTAATATGCATAAAAAAGCAGGCAAACTCTGCTTATGCATAGCATAGTAAAGTTTGTGCATTGAACTCAAAAGCTTAAGGAAGACCTGGTTTAAAGATTCATAATCTTAATAGGTTGAATGCAATTGACCTGTGAACAACATGGGTTTAAACTGCATGAGTCCACTTATGCATGGGTTTCTTCTTCTTTTGCCACCTCTGGACAGCAAGACCAACCCTTCCTCTTCCTCCCTCTTCTCCTAAGCCTACTCAGTGTGAAAACAACGAGAATGAAGACCTTTATGATGATCCACTTCCACTTTATAACTAGTAAATATATTTTCTCTTATGATTTTCTTAGCATTTTTTCTCTAGCTTGCTTTATCGTAAGAATATAGTACATAATACATGTAATATATGAAGTAGTGTTAAATGACTTTTTATGTTATCAGCAAGGCTTCTGGTCAACAGTAGGTTATTAATTAAGTTCTGGGGGAGTCAAAAGTTATATGCAAATTTTCAATTGCTCAGGGGTTGGCACCACGAATTCCCAAGTTGTTCAAAGTCAACTGTATTTATTTATCAAAGCAAGGAATTTTCTAAATAATGATTCAGGACACTAAAGCCACCTTGTGGAAACATAAAATGTGCCCATTGACGTGTATGTATACTTACATAGAAAAAAGACTGGAAAAATATTAATGATAATAGTCACAGCTAGCAGTTACAGAAGACTGTGCCTTATATCAGCATTATCCTAAATCTCCTCATCATGGAGTAGCTTCAGTTATAATTTCCATTTATCAGAGAAGACCACCCAGCAACTGGCCTAAGACCAAGTTTGTGTGACTCCAAAGGCAAAGTGCTTTTTTTTTTTTTGTGGGAAGAAGGGACGTGCACAACTTTTTGTTTCTTTTTTTTATAGTTTTCTGAAGTCAGTGAATTGCTCATAATGAGTATTTTTTAGGAAGAGAAAAAACTATCGTGAAAAATTATAATGGATGGCTATGGCAAGAGGCAAACAGGGAAAAGAAATCATCAGCTCTGTATGAGAGTGTTTATTCACCCCTGAATATTCTGAATATTCACCCTTGAATATTCTAGTTGGAGAAGGAAGCTATTAATTTGGACATAAAGTGGTATTTTGTTTGCATTTCATTGATGATTATGACATACATATCCTCTTAAAGATAATGTGACCCTTGAGAGTATCTGGACAATTTTCCTGTAAGTAACAACCCCATTAAAAAGTGGGCAAAAGTCATGAACAGACACTTTTCCCAAAGAAGACATGCATGTGGTCAATAAGCATATTAAAAAGCTCAATATCACTGATCATTAGAGAAATGCAAATCAAACCTACAATGAGATACTATTTCACACCAGCCAGAGTGGCTACTACTAAAAAGCATAAACTGTAGACCTAACTTGTTGCATGCTGCTTCTGCACCTCCTGGGAGTGAATGCAGAGGGCTTTGGTGACAAATCTGAGGGAAGCAGAAAATCTTACCAAGCTCAAGGTTTTAAGGGATGACACATTCCACATCAATCACAGAAATGGCAGAATGCTTGGGAAACAGCTATTGAGCCTAACTCCAATGAGATTGAGATGGTCAGTGGTATGCACTGTATCAGCAAGAGGGATGGTTCAGATTCTGGTCCCAGACTTCCCTGCTGATGTGGCATAGCCCAAGCTCTGGGGAGTGGAGCCCATTTAAGGATATGTCCCCCAATAGCTAGCTATTGCCAGAGACTGATTTGGGGCAGAGGATAGGGTGTTTTTAAAGTGTACACGAGGAAGATTCTCAATTGTTCAAACGTATTATATTGCAAACATAAAACGTTTAGGACTCCCATGATGATTGCAGCTTGTGTCTGAAGGGGAGCTTATTTAAAGGAAGACAACCTGTTAGTCTTACCCCTTAGAAGGAACTTTAAAGAATATTTGGTTGATCATGTAGTCCTGGATAAGCAGGAAGAAAAAGAAAGGACGAATTTAAACTTATTTTACTCAACAAAGGACATTAACACTGGATTATCAGGCCGTGCCTAATTGTACAAGGAGTATAAGGAAGTGGTGCTCAACATTAGATGTTCACATTGAGAATACACTAACGCTCTCATCTTCTGCTAAATTTGGAATCTTGTGCATTAGCTGACAGATGAGCATTCTCATGGTGGCCCTGCCAGTCAGCCTGTATCATCCTCTTTTCTGTATAATCATGCCGTATATATAATAATTTGGCAATTTTATTGCATTTTTGTCCTTATTTTGTAAAAATGAGAAGAAAATAAAGACATCTACAATACAAAGCATAGGTGTTGAAACTTAATAGAGTTGAGGCAAGATGAAAATTGTTAGATTTGCCTAACGTGCTCTATCAGATGTTCACTGGAATCCTGCCAATTGAATATGTATTGAGGTGCAAAGGAAGGTAACGTATTTAAAGATCATGTGTGAAATGCTGGAAATACACCATCAATGATTATGTCTAAGAGGCAAAGCGTGAAAGAGGGTTTTGTACCATGTTAGCTTGCCAGCACAGAAACCTCATACAACACATGATCTTTTGCACACTTTCTGTCAGTAATTTCCATTTCCAGAAATTATACCTAAAAATGGGATTGACAATACAGAGAAAAGAGAGGGAAACAGGGTTTCAAAGAAAAAAAACATGTGATCTCCAAGTTGTAGAATTTTAGGGTAGGGATGAGGCAGAAGAATAAATGTTATTTGAACCAAAGCAACATGTACTGGTTGTTGCTGTAGTAAAGCATAGTGCTTTAAACAAATTCTTCAGCCTGTATGTACTGAGGTCCTCCTGTCTTCTCGGTGCTGGGGATATAGTGATAAATGAAACAAATGATTTCTTCCTTTATGGAGCTTACATGTGTGTGTGCTGAGGAGGAGGAGGAGCTGAAGGAGATGTTAATTCATTAAGCCCAAATGTAAAATTTTACCTGTGCACGTGTTACTAGAAACAGATACCCACAAAACTGCTGTGAAAGTCCAAATTAAGGACATTTAAGTTAAGGACATTTTAGCTGATACTTGAATGATTAACTGAAGTTAAATAGTCAGAGAAGGTAGAAACTGTATTCTAGGCAGAGGGGACAGTATATCCAAAGGCCTTATGAGGAGAGAAACAGGGTAAGTATGAGGACGGTGAGCTTGGAGCTAGGTCCATAGATTAAGAGTTTTATCTTCAGCCTTGGAGACATGGGATGCATGCCTTAGTTGGGTTTCATGTGGTGGGATCATGAAATGGTTTGGTAGTTCTCACACTGCTATAAAGAACCACCTGAGACTTGATCATTTATAAGGAAAAGAGGTTTGATTGACTCACAGTTCCACAGGCTGTACAGGAAACATGACTGAGGAGGCTTCAGGAAACTTACAATCCTGGTGAAAGGGTGAAGGAGAAGCAAACTTGTCTTCACGTGGTGGTGGGAGAGAGAGAGAGAGAGCAAAGGGGAAGTGCTACACACTTTCAAACAACCAGATCTCATGAGAACTCATTCAGTATCATGAACAGCAAGGGGGAAATCCACCCCCATGATCCAATCACCTCCCACCAGTTCCCTCTCCCAACACTGGGGATTACAATTCAACATGAGATTTGAATGGGGACACAGCCAAACCATATCAGGTGGGGTAATATGATCAGAATCGTGGGTGAAAGTATTGGTCTGGCCACAGTGAAATGGGTTGGAGGGACTGGGTGGGTGTGGGTGGACCAATCATAAAACTGCTGTCAGTGACCAGGTGAAAGGTGGTACTAGGGAAATAGGGACAGAGATGGAAAGAGGGGAAAGGATTTGAGAGCTTTGGGAGGCTGAAGACTTAGGGACTTGGGAATAAACTAGAGACAGAAAGGGAGGAAGAGGATGACTTCTAGGCCTTAATAATATAAAATAGTAGATAATTCAATAGTCACTTCATTTTGGTATTGGAATGAAATATGATTTGGGTGGAGGGCGAAACAGTGATCATGTTTTTAAAAAATACTTTACTTTTTATTAAAGTAATATATGCACCTAATTTGAAAAGCCAAACAATAGTTGTGTTAGGCCATTCTTACATTACCATAAGGAAATACCTGGGAGTGGATAATTTATAAGAAAAGAGGTTTAATTGGCTCATGGTTCTGTAGCCTGTACAGGAAGCATGGAGGTATCTGCTTCTGGGGAGGCTTCAGGGAGCTTTTACTAATGGTAGAAGCCAGAGCAGGAGCAGGCAGTTCACATGGTGAAACCAGAGGCAAGAGAGCAAGGCGGCCAGTGCCACATACTTTTAAACAACCAGATCTCATGAGAAATCACTCGCTATCTCAGGGCGGCACCAAGGGAATGGTGCTAAACCATTGATGAGAAACCCACCCCCGTTACCCAGTCACCTCCCACCAGGCCCCACCTCTAACAGTGGGGATTACATTTGACATAACGTTTGGGTGGAAACACAGATCTAAAACCATGTCAATAGTATAAGACTTCCAAGGAAAACGAGCTTGCCCACGTCTCTCTTTTTCTTACCATGAAGCCAAGTCCATAGGGGGATGACATTCGATTATTTTGTTTGTTTTCCGGGATTGACTTTTATTTTTTCCCAATAAATGTGTATGTTGCTCTTTCTTGATTTACTTTTTCACTTAACAAATATTTCTAAAGCGCCTACTATGTACCAGTCACTCTGTTCTAACTGTAGATCCATCAGTGAACAAATTATGGATACATGTAACAAACAGGATTCCCTGTCCTCATGATGCTTTCATTCTAGTGGGAAGAATAAGCAAATGTTTAAATAAAATCTTACTATAACCATCTCATTATAATGAGGTGGTGCTCTTTACAGGGATGATTGTAAATAATATGGAGAAAAGGAAATGACAGCAGAGGTAACGTAGGGGGTGTCAGGGAAGAAGTGCAATGCTAAATAAGGGAGTGGGAGAAGGGGGTGACCTTACTGAGAAGACAGCAACTGAGCATAGAACCTGAAGGATGGGAGGAATGGACTCTAGATATTGGGGGAAGGGCATGCGAAGCAAAGGGAACAGCATATGCAAAGGCCCTGAGGTTGGAGGACATGGGGTAACTGAGGAACAGAACAGCAAAGGGGCCTTTACTGCTGGAGGAAGGTGAATGAGGAGGAGAGTCATTTGGGTGGGGTAAGTCAGGGTGACACAGATTGTGTAGGGCCTTTGGGCTACTGTAAGTGCTGTGACTGTGCATGATGGGCATTATCTCTTGCTTTCTCTGCCTCCCCCTTAAGTTTTTTGGTTAAATCAGTGTTCAGTGTTTCTGTCATTATCACTATCAAAGACTATTTTCTGCATTGCCAAGCGGTATATTATACTGTTTATTTAATCTCTTGTAAACAGTTTGTTAATAATTGCCTCATTTTCTTCACCTGCTTAATTTTTAGTGTTCCTGTTTATAATTGTCTCCAGATTTGCCAATGGAGTTGGAAGAACCCTCCAAACATGGTTTTTCATGGGATCAGATGCATCAGGCTCTGATCATTCGTTTCCTTTCCCCCTGGAACCTTTCATTCTGGAGCCTTCCCTCCCCACTGTCTCGCCTGCATTCTCACTGCCCTGTACAGCTGGTGTCCTGGGAATTCCTTTTCCTCCTCTTCTACATTGGGTCTTTGTTTTTCCAGACTATATGTTTTCTTCTTTCTTGGTTTATTTCTTCTCTGGATGGGGCAAACCCTTCAGTAGGGTAAGAAACGGTAAATAGAAAGCACAGTTTTGAACTTGCATGCCTAAAAGTGCCTTCATCCAGTTCTTAAACTCCATTAATTACTGGATGGATGTTAAATTCCAGAATGAGTGTCATGGTTTCTTAGAATTTTGAAAGCATTGCTCCGCTGCTTCTTAACTTCCACCCTTGCTGTGAGAAGTCGGTGCATTTCTGATTTCTTTGTAGGTGAACTTTTCTCCCTCTGGAGGTGGTTAAGGTTTTCTCTGCATGGGTACTTTGCAATCGTGGTTACGTGCATTGCTGTGGATGTGTTGGACATCAGGCATAGGGTTCCTAGAAAAAGCAGGATGCCTGTTAAATCTGAATTTCAGATACACTAGGAGTAATTTTTGCAATGTTTGGGACATACTTATACTAAAAGATTACTCACTATATAAAATTTCCTTTTTGTTTGTTTTTGCTAAATCTGGCAACCTCAGAACTCAGGCTTTTCAGTCTAAAGACTAGGTTTGGAGACATTTTCATGTGTCATTTCTTTTCTTTTAAATTAAAATATTAGTCTAAGCACAGGAAGGTAAAATATTTCAATAAGGCTTACAAAAACAATAATAATCCCCTGCCCCACCCTTCCTCACCCCTATCTTGCATTCTTCCGAAACAACTTCTTTGAATTCTTTAGCTGTTTCTTCTAGATTTGCCACTGGATTTCTCAGTACAGGTTGCGGATCCTTCATCTCAAATATGGGGACCAGACATGTTTCAGATTTTAGAGATTTTTGGGATTTTGGAATATTTGCATATACATAATGAGATATCTTGGGGATGGTACCCAAGTCTAAACCAAAATTCATTTATGTTTCATATACACTTTATACACATAGCCCGAAGGTAGTTTTAAAATACCTTTGCGCATGAAACCACGTTTGTGTAAGTTGAATCACCGGAAAGCCTAGGGCACTATTTCATGTTGGCACCAACACGTTTCAGAGTTTGGATTTTGGATTTTGCGATTAGGGATGCGAGACCTGTGACACACTCGCATTGCTTTTTAATTTTTATTTTTTAAGTCTTAAGAAAATTGACTTACGGAAGATAAGGATTTAGCTTTCTTACACCAACCACCGTTACTCTCCACAATATAGTCACACACCCTTCTCAGCCTGCTGAAGTATAAATGACATATTTTAGTAAATATTCATATTTGATAAATAGTTCAGTGTTCACCCTACTTTATTATGATGGTGCCAGTAGTATTCTTCCTCAAGCCACTTAATGTGCAGTATTGTAATTCTGTTTTCTTTCTTGTACTACTTCTTGTTTTCTTCTGGAGCTACTGAATATCTTTTTCATTGTTTAGTTTTCTATATACCTATCGCTGATACCCAAACGGAGAGTGCGGTTCAGCAAACTTCCCGCCAGAAATGTAAATCCCCGCCTACATGCAGATGCATGCAGATTAAGGCTTTTCCTTAATCACATGTATGTGTGAAGAGTAATGAGTTTTCTGTTCATTTTCCTTTGAAACAACCAAAGAAACTTTGACCATTTGCCTAAGTTGCCACCTTTCACCTGATGGCCACTGGAATTTCACATAGAGATTTTTGCTCTTTTTTCCACCACTTTGCAAGAGCTATTGGCACGCTGACGAAGGCAGTAGAAAGCTCCCCAGACAATGTCCTTGTGAGTCTGATGCCAGAGGGTCTGTGACAGTCACCAAACTGCTGCCCCGAACACCAGGCTTTACAGTTAAATTTGTGCTTTAGTGACATCACAATTTACTCCATGTTACGGACCTTTGGGTTTGCTCCCAAATTACTGAAATGACACATATGAAGTCTTTCCCTTCTGCAGAAGTCTGCTGCATGGGCACAATCATGATACCAACTGGAGTTTATGGAAACCTTATTTATCTTTTTCAAAGCAGTTTCACGGACACCTTAATGTTGCTGCTCCTGTTTCACGTGCAGAAACAGAAATGACAATGATTGTTGGTTTGTTTGTTTAGCCAGGCTCTTTCTCACCTTCATCTTGACTTCTGGGGCCACTCTGTCCTCCTGCTCCAGGATGGTCTAGGCCTGTTGCTTCACCACTGTCCTGGAAAACCCCTTTACCATTGCCCAGGGATTTCCCTCCTCCTCTCTGCTATAAGTAGTTGCTTTGATGAGGATATAACATGTGAGGTTGAAGACCACCTCCATTGTCTTCTAGCTTCCAGTGATGCTTTTGGTAAAATCTGATATCCTAATTTCTAAATTTCATGATGCTATACCTTGATGTAAGTCTATCTTAATCCATTGTCCTGGGTGTTCAGTGGATGCTCTGGGTCTGGAAATGCATCGTTTCAATTCTTGAACATTTAAAAAACTGTTTCTTTTATCATTTTCTTTCATTCTTTTTGCCTATTCTCTTTTTCATTAACTCTGTTATTAGACTTTGGATCCCCTGGGCTGGTTCTCAAATTTCCTTATTTTTTTTCTCTATACTTTTCCTTTGTAGTCTATTCTACTTTCTGGGAGAGTTCCTCAACTTTATTTTCTAGCTCTTCTATTGAAGCTTCTACTTGGGTTGTCATATTTTTAATTTCCAAAGAATTATTTTTTTCTTCTTGGGTGGTTTCTTTTCTTTCTTTCTATTTTTTTTAATAGAAGACTATTCTTGTTTCATGGTTAAAATATTCTATCTTATTTATTTGAGGATTTTTAATGTATGTGAAGTTTTTTTCTTGCTTCTGGAATTTTCTGTTTTCTCTGAGTTTCTGTCTTTGGTTTTGACCTTTCAGAGACTTTCCTGAGATGTTTGTAATTTGAGGATCTCTGTTCATTTTCATGAGTGAAGTACTAAGAAGCTTACTGGAATCTCTGTGTCTTTGGGGCTTGTGGAACGGTGAGCTCACTGCAGAGTGATGAAGCTGGGGTCAGGCTGTCTCACTGGGGGCCTCCAGCGTCTACAGGCTTTTTTTCTTGGAATCCTTTGGTTTCTCCAGGAAAAAATTCTCCAGCTCCCTGTTTGATATTATCCTGGGAGCAGAGCAGGGGAAATGGCCAACTGTCTCACAATTCAGCATCTGACCTCCCCTCACACTTAACTCCTTGCTTTCAGTACGGTTCCTCCAGAGCCTTATGCGATGCCAGCTTTCCTTGAGTCTAGGTCCTTCTGGTCTAGTTTCTCCGGAACAAATTTTACATCTTTTGACAAGGAGGTGGGCTGGGTAACTGCTTGGCTTTGTGGAATCGCAAAGGAGACCTGAAAAGGTGTGTCTAACTGCATCCAGTTTTTAGCCCTGCCCTCCAGCCCTGCTTCGGTTGTATCTGACACCCTCAACTCCTCAGCCTTTATGAGTTCCTGGGGGTAAGTCAATTGTATCTCATTGGCATCAGCAGGGACCCAGGCTTTAAGTCTTGCCCCTCTCCCAAGTCAAATGGTATTCCTCCAGGGGCTTTCCATCATCTGCAAATTGGCTTTTATTTATTTTTTATTTGTTTTGTTTTGTTTTGTTTTGTTTTGTTTTGTTTTGTTTTGTTTTGACGGAGTTTCGCTCTTGTTACCCAGGCTGGAGTGCAATGGCGCGATCTCGGCTCACCGCGACCTCCGCCTCCTGGGTTCAGGCAATTCTCCTGCCTCAGCCTCCTGAGTAGCTGGGATTACAGGCACGAGCCACCATGCCCAGCTAATTTTTTGTATTTTTAGTAGAGACGGGGTTTCACCATGTTGACCAGGACGGTCTCGATCTCTTGACCTTGTGATCCACCCTCCTCGGCCTCCCAAAGTGCTGGGATTACAGGCTTGAGCCACTGCGCCCGGCCTTGCAAATTGGCTTTTAACTATTTCATCCACTGTTCTGATTTGTAGTGATTTATATTCTGATTGTCTTTGTAATTTACCTCCTCTGTCTTCTGTAAAAATTTCCTTTACTGTTATTTTCTAGGGTTCCAGGAGAGAGCAAAAAAACAAAAACAAAAACAAAACAAAACAAACAAACAAACAAACAAACAAAACCATCCAACTTTTTAATCTGCCTTTTTAAACTCTAAATCAGATGGACTTCTCCAGTGGTTTTCTTTGGACTCATATAAAAGTTACGGTGCATTCCCTAAGAACATACTGTAGGTGGAGCCATAGAGCAGTCCAGGGAGAAAGCTCCAGACGTGTAATTTACATTCCCAGCAGGAGAATTGAGTCTAATGACCCTTAGCATTTGGGACGCGTGTTCAGGCACCTGACACAACTCCACACTTATGAATGCAGAAGTGCTTGTGCAGGCTTTTCCTTAATCACACGTATGTGCGAAGAGTAATGAGTTTTCTGTTCATTTTCCTTTGAAACGACCAAAGAAACTTTGACCATTTGCTAAGGGGCCACCTGTCACCTGATGGCCACCGGCATTTCACATAGAGATTTTTGCTCTTTTTTCCACCACTTTGCAAGAGCTATTGCACGCTGACGAAGCCAGTAGAAAGCTCCCCGGACAATGTCCTTGTGAGTCTGATGCCAGAGGGTCTATGACAGTCACCAGGCAAACTACTGCCCCGAACACCAGGCTTTACAGTTAAATTTGTGCTTTAGTGACATCACAATTTACTCCATGTTACGGACCTTTGGGTTTGCTCCCAAATTATTGAAATGACACATATGAAGTCTTTCCCTTCTGCAGAAGTCTGCTGCATGGGCACAATCATGATACCAACTGGAGTTTACGGAAACCTTATTTACCTTTTTCAAAGCAGTTTCATGGACACCTTAATGTTGCTGCTCCTGTTTCACGTGCAGAAACAGAAGTGACGATGATTGCTGGTTTGTTTGTTTAGCCAGACGTTAGCTTGCTCTTGGAGCACTTTGTGGTAGTCACAGAGACACATGCATTGTGTCAGGGATGACAGCGAGAGGAGTTCAACTTTGCCCAGGCCACGGGAGAGGCAGATGTTAAACACAGGACTTTGGGCAGCACATCTCACAGGCTTTGCAATAGCAAATCACTGCATACCTACTGTGTGGGTAAAGGCAGCAGGAGTACAGAGAAGAAAGAGAGAGATCAGTCATGCAGGGAGCAGCCAGAGGGGTTCTTGGGGGCGGGGGTTCAGCCTGACCTAGAGGGACTGGACTCCGCATTGTGGGAAGGAGACTCGAGAACATTCTGGCAGGGTAGGGGTGGGGTAAGGAGGAGCCAGGTGGTGGCAGGAACTCTTTCAGGGAGGGCGGAACCCGCCTGTTGCTGGTGCAGGTTGAGTGTCTGAGAGGGGCCCCTGGGACCATGTGGACAGTGGGGGTGTCCAGGAGCAGTGAGAGCAGCTGGTAGATCGAATGAGACTGTGCTTTCTGGGGCCTAGCAGTCAGGCACACGGCTTGGACTTGACTCTAGAGGGCCCTGGGGCCATTAAAGGTGGAGAATTAATGGCAGCAGCATTAAAGACAACATGGGCAGAAATGGCTTCAGGCTGCACCAGCTCACAGTCACTGATTAGTTGCTGGGGTTCACTGGGTGGCAGTGGGAGGTATGGTTTAAGCAGATCAGAGAGCCTAGTGATGGGGGCCTGGTAGGAGAGCATGAAGCAAACGCCAGCGGGGTGAGGAAGGACCCTGGTGTTCCCAGGTTTCTGGGTTCCATCCCTCACATGACGTACCCTTGTATCCCTAACTACATGCCCTTTTGTTCTGGTTCATCCCTGGCAGGAAAAATGCTGGCAGGTGCTTCAAGCAAGGACACCTACGCACAGAATTCTGACAGCGGCTGGACCCTCAACTTCTTCAGAAGACTGACTGGGTGATCTGGCCTGACACCCATCTGGTGGCCTCCCATGAGCAGCAACCAGGCCAGAAAGAGCTGAGACCAGACCCGCTGTCCCTAAAGACAGGGCTTACAATGTCGGGGTGAAGCTGTAGGGGGAGGGTGAAAGCTGGTGATGTGGGCAGAGACCCGCTGTAGGGTGGTCATGGGATTCTGGGAGGTGCATGGCTATGCTGCAGATCCACCCAGGACAAGGGTGGCTGTGGAAGAATGACAAATAAATACACGGCAAAGTCTCAGAGGCTGTGCATTATGCCATGAGAAAACAGACGGCCAAGTGAGGCAGACAGGCTAGTGGTCTCCCCAGGAGCAGGCAGGTTTCCATGATTCAGAGCACCTGCTGCTTTCCGGCATCCTCACTGCACAGGAGGATGTGATGGCCACCCTCAACTCACCAGGAAGAGGGCTTGATCACCCTCTGCGGTGACCCGGGCCACAGATAGGGGACATTCTGCAAGAAGGCAAGATGCATAACCCATGATCTAAGAGTTATTCTGCCTCTGATATGCATATGCCTGGGCAAATATCAAGGGCAGAGTTTTTTGTTTTTTGTTTTCTTTTAATGTGGACTTCCCAGAGGCCAGACGATGCTGTGTGTAGGGTCTCCCAGGTACGGGAAGGACATTCTTTCTGTTCACCCACATTGTTCTTGTAGCTGATGGGTGTTCTCTCTCGGCCTGTCCTCAGTGGAAGGGGATAACGTTACTTCTCAACAATCAAACAAGTCCTGTACTCTTCCAGGATCTCTGGTTGGGGACATTCCCACGGCTAGTCACTCATTCCAGTATCTTTTCCTCTTTGTGACAAAACGAAGGATCAGGATGATTTTCCTAAACAGGAAAGAAAATTAGGAAACCGGGGGTTCCAGGTTGCTTTAATGCTCACACCCCCCTAGATTGTCCTGAGTGCTGGGGCTTCGTTACCAGGCTGCAGAAGACAGCAGGGTCCATAGCCTTAGCCATGTGTCTAAAAGGGCACCTGATACAGAACTGTCAATCGTCAAATGTGTGGTGAACGAATGAGTGAGGAAGTAAGTGAAGGAAGTGTTGGGTCTGGTTAATACATACAGTTAAAATACTTACATACAAATAATCAGGGGCTCACACATTGTTTACTTCAAGTGAAGGTGGTTGTCAAACATCCCTGAAAAACACACAAGCACACACACACACACAAACATACACACCCTTTTCCCTGCCAGCCTTCTCTAAACAAACCCAATGACTCTACTAGAAAACCCCAATCAATTTCCTACTAAATAAACCCGACAATTCTGACATCTCCTGTGAGGGTCTGTTTCCGAAACTGTGTCAAACATTGATTTGTTCATGCAACAAGTGTTTGCTGAGTGCCTGTGTTCTGAGCACTTTTCCAGGTGCCGGAGATTCACTAATGAAAAACAGCAACAAGAGCCCATGCCCCGACGAAGGCTAGGTTCTGGTTGGGGAGAAAGGCACATAATATGATAAATAATTAAAATATATTGTATGCTAGGTGAGTATAGGCAACAGAGAAGAATCAAGCAAGGGGGTTGGAGAGTACAGCAGGAGTGTGTGTATGTTTGTGTTGGGATGGGGAGCGGACAGCAGCTTAAAGCAGGGGAGACTGGGGAAGTAGGACTTACAAGGTAATGTTTGCATAAGGAGCAGAATGAGGCCAAGGGGAGCCAGGGGGATGTGCGGTGCAGGGGAGGGTCGGAAACGTCCTCGGAGGAGGAGCAAGTGCAAAGGCCCTGAGGTGGGTGCATGGCTGGCATGTTCTAGGAACAGCAAGGAGGGCACCGTGGCTTGCAGGAGGCAGTGAGGCAGCAGGACTTCACTCGTACTCTGAGTTGGAGGGGAATCCATTCCTCTTGGGTTCTGAACAGAGATGGGATATGACCGGATGTAAATTGCAACCAAATTACTAGTTAGGAGGCTGTTTGAATAATCCAGGAGAGAGCCCGAGGCTGGTTTGGACCAGGCTGCTGCAGTGCAGGTGGTGAGATGCGGACAGCTCTGGATCATTTGGCAGAGCATGCTGGCAGGAGGAGCTGGGCGTGGAGTGGGCATGAGAGAAGGTGAAGGCCAAGAGGACTCAAAGGTGGTGAACTTGAGTGGTGGGTGGAAGAAGGGAAAGGCAGCCAAGCCAGCAACTGGTCCTGGAGGCTAGATCCCCATCTCTGGATGCTGCTTGAGGCTGGTTGCTGCCCCTCCCAGAAGCTCCCAGAGGCTGGCCTGCGGGGCCATCGTAGCCAGCAAAACAGGCTCTGATGCCAGCTTGATCCTCCTCCACATTTCCTAACAGGTCTAGTGGGGCCTGACTCCATGTCCCAGCCTCCACCTTTCTCTCAAGGAAGCCAGTGGGAGGGGGCGCTGCCGTTGCTCTGCCCTGCTTGTCTTCCTGACCCCACGTCAGGGTGGGAGGCATCTGAGCGTCTGTGATACATTCTCAGTCTCTCACCCTTCCTGCCCTTCACACACCCACCCCAATTTTATTTACTACCTTCTTCACATTCCTATTCTCCACACTCACACTGGAGCAGGCCAGGTCTGCTTCTTGGCTGGCCATGTGACAGAGCACCCATAAGAAAGTAGCTAGAGAACCCCATGTGCTCTCGGGCCAGGGAAGTGCCATCAAGTCTATGGCGACAGAGCAGTAGAGACAGATTATCTGGAAGGTGCTCCTCCCACCTAGCCACTCCTAGGAAAGTTGGGGACATGACTGGCACTGACTCTGGCTGGCAAGTGACATTTGGTGGAAGCTACTCCAAAATGGGAAGCAGGAGACCAAATACTCTGGGGTAGAGGTGGTGGGGAAGGGAAAGCTGGTTGCATGGAGGGCCTCAGCAGAAGGACCTGAAACCATTCTGGAGCAAAGAAGAAAATCCAGTGGGAGGCTGAGAACACCTCCATCATAGCTCCTGAGGAGGGGCCAGGGTGGTCTCTTCCAGAGTGGACAGATAATGGAGGATGACCACCCAG
Organism: Saimiri boliviensis; assembly: GCF_048565385.1. Classification (NCBI taxonomy): domain Eukaryota; kingdom Metazoa; phylum Chordata; class Mammalia; order Primates; family Cebidae; genus Saimiri; species Saimiri boliviensis. The sequence goes on from NC_133455.1 coordinate 124,417,102, forward strand.
CATCTGCAAGCAGGAGGGCTGATGGCCCAGGCTGCCCTCCAACTGTCCCTGCTCTCTGCTGTCTGCTTGTCGTTGGAATGCATCACTCTTGTCTTTATTTTCAGGGTGAGGTAACAGAGAACCAATTTGCCAGGACACTCCTGTGTGCTATAGGCTGGTATTGGACAGATTCTGCTTCTAGAGCTCAGTTGGGCTGGCTGGCGGCCATGGAGCTTCCTGGGCTGTCGAAGGGGAGACCTCGGGGCTGTTCATTCACTCGAGTATGTGGTGGCCACAGCAGGGGAGAGTGGAACAAGCTTTGGAATGAAGCATAAAGACCTGGGGGCCAGCCGGAGCCCTGCCACTACCTCACCGTGGTTTCACATCAACACTCCACATCCCCTAGTTAGCTCACCGGAAAATGGGGAAATGGACCAGATCTTCTCCAGTATCTCCTCCTACTTTAGTAATTCTGAGATTAGTAACTGTGGTAAGAATAACCAAGGGCGAACCAATTTCTGGGACCTTCCTGGAAAATGGAAGCCCTTTCCTCTTGCCTAGGGAGATTCATGTAAACCTGGTAAGCATCCATACTCTGTGGCAGGCATTTATAACAAGCAGGTGCCTCTGGCTCTTATTGCAGTGATTCTGCGGCCAGGCAAGAATGGAAGGTTTTGGGATGACCTGGGATGTAGGGTTGCTGTGATGATCAAATGAGTCGCTGTAAGTATAGTGCATCCCGTGCCTGCCCGGCATAAGTGTTAGCCATCGTCATGATTATCATCACTATTATGGGATGGGTCACATAGACTTTCTCTTTCTGCTAAGGAAGTCTAGAACTCCTCTGCTTTATTTTCATGGGGCTCATAGACGAAGCCAACAGCCCTGATTGAACCCTGGGTCTGGACTCTTTGGCTCTGTGGGCTGCAGAGGAAGATCCAGCTCTCAGCTCCATCTCAGCGCTAAGAGAGATGGAGCCAACCTGGTTGCTGGCGGGGAGTGGGAGAGGCGAGGATAAGGTGAATCGCGACAGCCAAGTGCGGTGACATTCATGAAAGTGCGTGTGGCTGCCGGGCTCCGTCCAAGTGTAGAAGGCCATGAAAGATCCTGCCGGCGGCCTCTTAGATGAACAATGAGCCATGACTTATTCAATCATCTCTATGGAGTCCTCGTGTGTCAAAGCAGTTTAGAGACAGGAGGTCAGCTGGTTGACCCACACACCACACCCTCTAGCGAATAAAGGAAAGCAAGCTTCAGGGAAGGGAGAGTGGTTGGTTCACGGTGAGGCAGGGCTGGAAGAGGTTTCCAGGGTAGGGGAGCAGCACTCAGGGAGCTCTGGCTTCAAGCCGGCCTGTGGCTGACGGTAAGGCTGCAGTCAGAGAGATCAAGAGTAATTGTCTCTATGGTCAAGGCCTCCACGCGCTGGATATGATGAAACAAATGAATGAACGAACGAACAAATAAACACACAACTTCTAGAAACCAACACGCAACTTCCTCTAGAAGCTGTGTGTGTGACCTGAGGTCTAGGCATGAGAATCTTTGAGCCACATACCTCGGCCCTGCAGCGTCCAGCAGAGCCTTCCGGCTTTCCTTGAAGATTCAGAGCCACATTCGCTCTCTGACGTCTGCCCACCAGAGGGAGCCATCACCACGTGTATTTAATATTTCTCCTTAGCGGTCAGGGCTGCCCATGGGTGAGCCATGGCTTGTTGGAAGAGCTCTCCCGGAAGGACCAACCCAATCTTCGATGTGAATCTACTCAGGGCTGGGAGTCAGCACTGCCTTCCTCTGGGGCTGCTGGATTCTCTTCCCCATTGGCAGAGGCGCGGCCAGCCATCCCGATGTGGCTGGGTGACCAGTTAATGGGCAATCACCTGCCCTTCTGCCACACTCCCCCGGAGATATTGGGTGCAGAAGTAAACGCAGCTGCTCCGGGATTCTAAGCAGATGTCAGGGAGCCGATGCCTCAAAGGCTCCCGATTTCCTGACCTGTGAAAACAAGTGGGCAGCTTAGGGAGTTCTTGCCTACGGGTGCCTGCAACTTCCGGGAAGAGGTCGTAGAGGAAGCAGCAGGAAGTAGTGGGAAATGTTCCTGGCAACTCCATGCAGAGGCTGGATGCCCCGGGGACTCCGGTTCAGTTTGCTCTGTGGAGGGAAATTATCTGTAGGGACCAGGAGATGACACAGCAAAGAGATCAGGTGTCTTTTGGAAAAATGATTTTCCAGCTCAAATTAAACACCACTTGCTCACAGATTTCCTGGAATGTCACCAGGCTAAGAATGAGGCTGAATTATTTTGAATGCCTCCTTGGTCATTAGATCTGGAGTGAGAAGGGGAGGCATGGAAAGGTGATCTTGTACACAACCCTTTTTCCTCCAGCGTCAGTCTTCCACTCAGGGCCTCGGCTTCCCTGTCCGGCAAGCAGGAAGTTGATGTAGGTGATCTCCTACAATAGACAGTGCAATAGACATTCCTCCTGCAATAGACAGTGGTATGTTCACTTTTCCCCTCTGTGCTATGCGTCATTTGTCACCAACTTGCTACTTTCCGCAGTTTGAACAGTATCAAAAGTGGCCCTATCCTTCACATAAGCGAGCAATTTTTTTTTTTAAGAGAAAACACCGGTTAAAATAAAATGAGACTGGCCTCTTAGAACCAGTCCACTCATCAAAACGAGGCTGAGCCCTTCTGAGCTCAACAATGTTGACAGTAATTGATGTGTAGCCCTAGGCTGAGGTTTACATTTCCTGTGTCAACAGTCACTTGCCTGCTGTCTGGTTTCTGTTTTGGTCCTGCTTACTTTGTGCCGGCCAGTGCCAGCTCGTGGCGCTCTGTGAGGCCGCCTTCCTGTTGGTGACAGGGTCCTTGCTGCTCCTGATTTCCCAGTACTGCTTCCTCTCTTGGAGATGCTTCAGTGACTCCATTCCCAGGTGGGTTTAGATGACAAAGTGGATGACAATGGGAGGAGCAGGGGAATCTCCTTAGAGACAAACCTGGGAGAAAGCGTTTCTCATTCCAACCAACACACAATTGTATTGTTATTCCACACCATGTATGGATCCACTATATGTATCCAATATTATTCCAATCGAGAACATAATTGCATTATTGCATAATTACAATATTGCTTGGAACAAGGAAGGAGTATCTTTCAGTTTCTTTTTGTTCAGCTCTTTAACAGAAGTTGCCGGTGATTAACAGGAACAAAACGCCAGGGTGTGCTAGGTTTCGGTCAGTCCTCATTCTTCATGGTGGATCAGAATCAGCTGGAGAACCTGTCAAAACGCAGATTCCTGGGCTCCGAACCCCCCGAGTTACTGACGCAGTAGGCCTCAGAGGCCGGAGAATTTGCATTTCTATCAAGCTCCCAGGTGATGCTGAATGCGTAGCTCAGGGACCACACTTTGAGTAGCACCGGCCTGGAACACAGTGATACCAGGTCTTGGCCCCCATCCGCTGCGGTAAACACTACGCAGATAACCACCCGGGGGCTTTTGAGCTGGTAGGGGACAGTCAATGCAATAGAAGCACGCGCTGCTAGGTCTCCAAGGAAACGGGGGCCGTGTCGTCTCCCGCTGTTAGTTAATGAGAGTGTGGTGGTCACTGAACTGCTGGCTAATGACCACGAAGGGTGGGCAGCGTCCCGGGTCGGCGCTATGGGCTTCTGCCGCTAGGGGGCCCCAGGGCCATTTCTCCGCAGGCCCCGGGTGTGAGCAGAGGAAAAGTACTGAGCAGAGTGAGCGGAACCGCCGAGAGAACACTGCAGCACTGCGCGCCCCGGGCCCCCGCGCGGCGCTGCCGTCCTGATGTGCACAGACACCGTCCAGAACCGGGGCTTGGCACCGAGGGGGGATGGTTTCTTTTCTAAGTCGTTTGGTTTTCCTCCCTTTCCTTAAAGCACATTCACGGATGAGAAGCAGCAAGGGTCGCTATCCTGGCTTTGCAGATGGAGTGAGCTCAGGAGAGAGGGCAAGGAGCTGGGGAAGATGCCAGCAGGGGAGGGCTGGGCTGCCGGGACCCAAACGTTCCTTGCCCAGGAGCGTCTTGGAGGGAAGGGGAGGCGGGCCTGGGGTTTGGACTGGCCAGCTTCTGGCCGGGTCTCTGTCAACCCTGAATGTGGTGGCATAGATCAGGATGAGCTCCCTTGGGGTGGGGAAAGCAGAGGAATTCCTAAGGAAGAAAACCACAGGAAAGCAGGTTTTGAAATTAAGAAGACAAAATGACTGAGAGGGTATTTTCCCTGCCCTGAGCTTACAAAGAAGCATGGGTCATGAACTCCGGTGAGTGCCACCGCTCACCCTGTTAACTGCTGTCTTCTGGGGACAGGTATATTGTGATCGCCACAGAGGGCAGCGCAGCAGCCACGTGGTGTCCCGGCCTCTTCCTCTCTCATCACCCCCTTTTTCCTCCTACAGCTTTGGAAACTACTTCATCCCTAACAAAAGACCTGGCAGTCCCTAAAAACCGCTTTGTCCCCTTTCTTGGCATGGCAGTGACCTTCTAATGCTTTTGGAGATAAGACACGAGTCCAGGTGATGTTGGAATCCATGGTGGGCTGCATATGTATTTATTTGAGGAACAAATTTCCATAGCATGTGTGTGTGTGTGTGGGCATGTGGCTGTACACCTCAATGGCAAATTATGATAAAACACTAGGTATAAAAATTTAGTGTGGGGACTTGGTGTCTAGTTCCACCCCCCCCCCACCCGCAACCATCTCATCAACTTACTAACACTCACTAGTCCCTGTGACCAACACATGCAACTCACAGTTGAGAGGGAGCCCACCACAGCTGAACTGAGGCACCAGGAGTTCTTCCTTCTCCGGCTGCAGTCTGACTTTTCTCCAGGTTACGGTGATAGCTTTTTGGCATGTGCAGAATAAGCAGACCCTGTCTTTCATAATTGAAAATGAAAAGTGTGTGTGTGCGTGTGTATGTACCCTTTTCATATTCCTTAAAACATTTCTAGCAGGTAAAATTGTGTCTCTCTGCTATTCTCTCACTGCCAACACAAAAAGGGTCACACGCAAAGATCACACGTGGGGTTCTGCTTCTCCTGCACTCAAGACCTGGATAGGAATTCTGACTCTCCAAGTGACCGTTCCCAGAGGGCTTCTTTGCACCTTAGTTGAGTGCAGATGCAGGAGCTCTTCAAGACAGAGCGACTCCATCACCCCTTAGTCATTCCGAGGTGTTTGGCTCACAGGCATTCTCGGCATCAGATCTGGTCCTGACTCCAGCTTCCACTGAGTGCACGTCTTTAGGGCCTCTACAGGGCAGTACACCCATGCCTGGATGCCTCTCCATCTCTGGACCCCAGTGGCTACTCTGCACGGCTCCTATTTCCAACCTGGGGACCTGCTGCCCCCTGCTGCTGCCTTGAGCACTGCCCAGCTGCTTGGACCAGGCAGGGCCCAGTGACCACGAGTCAGGGAATGGAGAGAGATGTTTGCCACAGATTGTGATTCTGATCCTTCCCCTGTCCTTGAAGGACCCCCTCCTCCCCTATCTCTCTCACAGCCTTCTCCAGGGCTGGAACTGACCCGGAACATCAGAGACAGGAAAGTCACTGCTCCAGTTGAATTTTGCTGCAGTTTCTTTTTTTCTCCCTTAGATGCTGAGAGCTATTTTTAGTCAGGGATTTTTTTTTTTTTTTTTTTTTTTTTTTTTTTTTTTTTTTTGCAGGGGATCCACAATCTATTTTAAAGGCCCTACGGAGGCCAAATCATTCAGCGTTTCTTACAGGGACTTCCGAGTTAGGCGGGACAGACCAGGGCAGTGGGGATGGTGGCACCTTCCTGAGGATGAGAGGGTATCAGGAGAGCCCTGGGGAAGGTTGGGAGAAGCCCGGTCCCAGGCAGGGCGGATGGGCTGCTTTCTCATGCTGGAGAGCACAGTAAGAACCCACACGCTCCTCCCTCCAATCATCCCAGGCTTCGGGGCCAGAGCCGCTGACTGTCTTCCCATCCCAGCGGCCACAATGACGTTGCTTTCCAATGTGGCAGTTGATTTAATTGACTGAGCTTTCCTTTCTTTTTCCTGAACTTCTGTGTTCAAATATCTTCCCCTTCTCCACTTTCCATGGCACTCCCCTCCTTCTGCAAACTGAGCTGTGGAAAGTTTTGGGTCATGGCTGGGCCTGATGCCAGCTCCAAGTGGGCAAAGCTGGAGTCCTGGGTGAAGACGGGACCTTGTGTGTCACAAGGTGGGGACCAGGTTGGGATGGGCTCCCCCGGGGACAGGCAGCAATCTTGTCCTGGGCTCCCCAGGAGGGAAAAAAGAAGGAAGAAAAGGAGGAATCAGAGGGGAGCCATTCAGAATGACTTGGGCAGGGACAGTAACGGGCCACGGTGTCCTCAGAGACTCCCCCAGACCCACCCTTTCTCCCACTCCTGAGTCCAGCCCTTTGGGTGTAACTCCAAGGTCTGCAGATTTGGGGTCTGGATTCACAAGACCAGGATGGAGTAGTCAGGGAGAAGGGCCTGGGTGGAAAATTCCAGACAGAGTTGGTGCAAATGCTTCCAAACAGCCAAGGCTTTCCTCTCTGTGAATAGACAGAGGGCTGTCCATGCCACCCAGAGTCCTGCCAATACCCCATCAGGCGAGGCTCTCGCGCTTCTCCTTGGTGTCTCCTTACAGAACTTAGTTCGCAGGCCCAGGGCCTGGAACTGCTCTGAAATTAACTGGGGTGCTCTCTGGATCCCCCTGCCCATCTTCAGTTGTACCAAGGAGTGAGAAGGAAGGAGGTAGTGAGTGGGGAAGTCTAATTCCAACTCGTTCGCCGATACCTGCACTGCCCTTCAGACAAGGGCAAGCTGGGGATGCTACTGTGTGGCCCTGCTTGGGGTACCAGGACCCCTGGGTAAGGCTGTCTGCCTTGGGTGGGAGCTGAGACACAGTCTGGGCACCTTCTGCACGGGGAATGGGCCGGGACAGCCTGGCCTCCCTGGTTCCATCGGCCAGTGAGGAAGGGGCCAGAGCACTGTGTGCTCCTCCAAAGACGCACGCTCCCCACCTCACAGTCTCCATCATCTTCCTGACGGCCTCAGGCCAAGCTGCAGAGCTTTCTTTCCCTGCTCACACCGATCTCCACAACGCTCCCAAGACGCAGGTCTTCGCTCACTCTGAACTCTCATCTCCAGAACCCCCGGACTTTATCAATGGTCACTGTAACGGTCAGGCCCTGCCTGACCACTCTGTTTAACACGGTCACTCCCCTCACTAGCACCCACCCCCCGGGACGCCCTCCTTACCTTAGTTGCGGTTTCTCCCACCTGTCACTTATCTCACCTCCTATACAGGCATTGATCGACTTACGACCTATGCGACTTACGACCATTCGACTTTATGACCACAGTCGCTAGCCCCGACTGCTCCGCGTCTGGCAGCGCAAACGTTGCCCAGCTGGGTGTACGACAGTGCGGACCAGCTTCCGGCAGCACGACCATCTCCGCGTGCACCATTTCAACTGTACATATAACCTACTCAACTTACGACCAAATCGTGTTACGACCGTTCCGCGGTCCCAACCGTGGTCGTAAGTCAAGCACTGTCTGTAGTTTATTATCTGTCTCCTAACACGGGCTCCACAAGGACGGGTTTTCAACTATTTCATTTATGGCTAAATCCCTCAGTGCCTAGACCAGTGCCAGCATATATGAAGCACCAAGAATATATTTGCTGAATGAATTAAGAAAAAGAGGAAAATGTGCCATGGTGTAAGCATCCCTGGGGAAAGTTTCTCTCTGACCTTTTCACTCCAGCCCAACAGAGAATTGAGGGAAAAGAGTGACCTCTCTCCCCTTACACAGAGGAGCAGTTCTGCCCTGGGCATAATCGTCAGGTCAGAACTTCAGCATATGAGAGCAGGAAGGGGCCAAAGAGATCATCAGATTTAAGCCCCACAGTTTTGTGGAAGAGGGAACTAAAGCCCAGAGAGGTGAAGAAACTTTTCTAGCATCACACAGCCAATTGGTGACAGCTAGTAGAACCCAAGTTCCCCGCTCCCAGGCTAGAATTCCTTCGAGAAGCTCAAGTGGCCTCTTTCTGCTTAGAAATGTGGAATTAGTCAGGCATGCTGGTGTGCCTGTGCAGTCCCACCTATTTGGGAAGCTGAGGAGGGAGGATAGCTTGAGCCCAGGAGTTTGAGGCTGCAGTCAGCTACGATCACACCACTACACTCCAGCCTGGATGACAGAATAAGATCCTGTCTCAAAAACAAAACAAGGGCAGAAAACAAACAAAAAGGACTGAAATAAAGGAAAGCATTACATTCCCTCCCAGGCCAAGGAAGCCAAGGCCCTCTTGACAAGCAGGGTAGGATTGTCCTCGAACTTGGGGCTATCAGACGCAAAGTCCAGAGTGACTTTATCAGCTGGAGGGCTCTGGGAGGCTGTTGATGTACCTTGTATGATGTCTACTCTCAGCAGGACACAAACTACACACAGGGAAGAAACTACATCAGCAGGGACAGACACTGCTTCTAGGGGCCATCAAGGACTGGCCGTACCTCCACCCAGAGGAGTCACTGTTCTCAGCAGAGGTAGTTTGGGGGACTTGGAGGAGGGCTGCCTGCTCCATGCTTTCCTCACTCATGGGGTGGACTGCATGGGAGTCACTGAGCTAACAGCAGCCACAGAAGCTGTGTCCAAAGCTGTTTGTAAAGAAAATTCATGAAGCACCCCTTACTTCTGGGGAGGAAGAGTCCATCGGTTGCCAGCCCACCTTACATTAGATACTCATTACCCTCAAGAAACAGACTTCTCCCCAAGCTCAGGAACTCTGTTTCACATTGAGAGGCAGGAGATATTCCTCCTTGCCCAACCCCAGGAACTCAGAAACCATTATAACATATGTGGATTCATAGGTGAAAATGGAAATCATGCAACAATGGGGCTAGGAAATGAGGAAATCAAATAAAGGAGCAATCATATTACTCCATAATAAAAGTAAGTGTGTAAGCATGCATATGTGTTTGTATGTGTGGTTTGTACAAGAACAGATTTAGGGTGGCTTAATTCATTATACTAACGACGCTTTACAATGTGCCAAGTGCTTTTCACACCCATAGTGCTGCAAATTCTCTATGCCTGTGAGACCAGCAGGTCAAGGATGTACTATCTATTTTATGACTAAGAATGCAGAAGTCTAGAAAAGTTGAGTTGCAAGTTGAAAGTCTCTCCAAAAGTGGCACAGTTGCAGTGATGGGAGATCTAGACAGGCAGGACCATGGAGGGCTGGCAAGCACAGAGCGAGTGGTGAAGATGTGGGAAGGCTTCAGAGTGAACGTCACAGCCTTCGACTCCGAGTCCCTGAGGCACTGCTGAGAGTGGAAACAGACTGGCCACCATCCCCTCCTCAGGCTGCCCACACTGTGACCCTTGGAACCTGTGGGCCCACCCTTATTTGTAAACAGATCTTTGTAGATGTAATTAAGTTAGCCATTTAGAGATGCAATCATCCTGAATTATCTGGTTGGATCTTAAATCCAATGATAAGTATTCTTCTCCAAGACACACAGAGGAGAGACAAGGTGGGGATGGGGGAAGCCCTGTGAAGTCAGAGACAGAGATCAGAGCCACAGCTGTGAAATGCCTGTGGCCGCCAGAAGTTGGAAGAGGCAAACAGAAGATTCTTCTCTAGAGCCTTTGCAGGGAGCATGGCCCTGCTGACCCCAGAATTTGACTTCTGGCCTCCAGAACTGTGAGAGAATACTTTTCTGTTGTTGTAAGCCATCCAGTTTGTTATCATTTTCATGGCTGCCTTAGGAAAGTAGCATGGCCTAGAACACCCTTCTCTCTCACCCCTGCGCCTGAACCAGCCAGCTTCTCCTACTTCAGGACTCAGCACAGGTGTCCTGTGCCCCTGAGAAGCCTCTCCTAGTCCGATTCGCTTCTCCATGTTCCATGAAGCCCTGTGCTTATCTGTTGTAACATTGGTCAGTTCAGATGAAGATGCATTTGTCTGTTTTCCCTGTTCACTCAACCTAGAGAGCAGGGATGTTTTCAATTTATGACCCTAGCCCCAACATCTTCATGGATTCCAGTGCTGAGTTGGTGCTTAGTATAATAGCAGGCACCTGGATCAGAGAACACCTGGCTGGGCTGTGTAGGAGCATATGAGTTCAAATCAGAGAAGTAAGAGATCACTGTGCTGTGGGAAGACTTCTTGGAGGAAGTAGGACTTGAGTCAGGTTTTAAAATATGAATCTAGATAGACAAAATGGGAAAAGGAGAGTGTTCTGTGCAAGGAGTTAGTGTGAGCACATGCATAGCAGTGAGGCTAACTATTGTCACATGGGTGGGTGCCAGGCCAGGGTGGTAAGGACACCAGCAAGACCAGCTAGATGCTGGATAGAAGTATTAAGTCTGATAATGGACATTGCTACCACCTACCAAGTGAATTCCTGGGTCAACCCTAAGGGAGAGACATTCACATTATTGAAACTCTCCCTATAAACTTTATAAAACTAACCGGTGGAGAAAGGAGGGGAGAAACAAAAATAAACCAAGCTTGCAACACACTTAATGTTAATCATTAGGCCAGCTTGCTCTCTGACCTCTCCTTCCTCTATAGACACATCAACTTGAGCACTATGAAACAATAAGTTTTTCATCTGCGATATCCTTTCAGGTCCTGAATACCAATGAAACTACTGACACCAGCTGGTCTGAAGGACAACACAGGAGCTGACTCACCAAGTTTTCAAGTCCTGACAATTTCACCCCCCTTACGCTGACAGTCAGTGACCCTAATTTTTCAGCCCCTATGAGCTTCTTAAAAACACCTGGCCCAGAACTCCAGGAGGAGGTGGATTTGAGAGTCTCTTCCTATCTCCTCACTAGGTGCCCTGCAGTCATGAAACTCTTTCTCTGCTGCAAAACCTGTTGTCTCGGTGTCATTGGCTTGTTACTGTGATGCAGGCATATGAACCCTGTTGGTCCCATAACATTATCTTTACTGACAGAGAGAACAGAAGCACAGGAAAGTAAATTACTCACAATTAATAAAGGGTCAGGGGGATGCTGGAATTCAAACCCACACATTCTGGGTGCAGAGCCAGGCTTAGGATCATCATGCTGTTCTTTTTATCTTTGGGTGATAATGATGGTGATGTGGCTAACACAGAGTACTTACCATGTGCCAAAAGCCACCCAAAGCCCCTTGTGTGAATTAATCTAGCTAATCCTCATATACCCTGGAGGTAGTTATTATTGTAGGTGAGAAGACAGAGACACAGAGCGCTTAGGTGACTTGCTCAAGCGAACTGCCCACTGTTAGTAAGTGGTGGAGTGGGATTTGGATGATGAGGTTCTGTGGTAATAAGAATAGTCCTTTCTCTGCAAGACTCGGTACCAACCTGGGCACACCTCAGATCACAATGAGCGTCAAAAACCTGTACTTCCTGGGTCTGCCTCCATGTGTTCTAGGAGGATCCTCTGTCCAACCAAAATTACTCTCCAAAACACCCCATGTGCTCTTAAGAATTTGTCTTGACAGCTAATGCTTGGTTCCCACCATTGTTTTCCTCTCAAGTCACTGGTAAGACAGTTATGAGGCTTCTCATGATTACTTTCCAGTCCTGCATTGGCTTCTGGTCAATATTTATATATCAGCTTGATATATATCAGATATATATATATATATATATATATATATATATATATATATATATGGAAGAGGTAGAAGCTGACCAGAATATAAATATATATATATTTCACAAGTCACTCTGAATGGGAAAGCAGACCCAAACTCTTTACAGCCTCTCAGTTCATTCCATTTCCCTATGCAGCACCAAGTAGGAGTCAGGCTCAGGTCCACGGGGCTGGCAATCTGAGTGACATGTGCAGGACTGCACTCCATATTCCTCTGCTTTCCACTCACACTGCACCAGTGCTCCTAAATGGAGAGCGTGTTCAGTCTCCGGAATTAGCTTACTCTCAGTGGGTATCAATGCCTCATACGAATCACTTGCTCTGTTAGATTCTCCCCAGTGGGCCTTCAGATATATGCAGATGAGTCTGAATTTATGTTGAACCCAGTTTTATATCTCAAGCTGATGTTTGGAGATAAGTCAGATTGGGGAGGGAGCCGGCAAGCTAGGGAGTTTGAACGTCATGAGCTACCCATGAAGGGTGTTAAAGGTTGCAATAGAACTGCATCAGGATGTGAATAGCATTTTCCAATTTTCACAACACATTTGCTTACGCTGGGTCATCCTATCCCTTTTAAGTCTCTGCATTGATCCACCAGCTCTCCAGGGCTATTCTGTTGTCTTGGCAAGTTCTGGAGTAGATTGGCCCTGGAATGGGATGGCTCAAACCTAAGCTTCCAGGTCTGAAGATTTGCAGCTTCCAGGAGGACGTGCTTTCAGGAGAGAACTAGGGCTGAGCTAATAGTAACCTGTGCAGGGTAGAAAAGCCCTGGATCGAGTCTCATTAGTAGAAAATTCCTTTTGCCTCTTTATGTCTCAAATGCAAAGGTCTTACTTGGCTGCTAGTTTACTTATCTGATCATAGTGTGGGAGAATTGCAAAGTCAGAGCTGTTAACTGGGCTCTAGAAGTCTTCAAAATCTGTCCTTCACCAGTGTTGGAGGATGAGGGTGGATGGCGCTGAATTATTTCCTGAGACTTCTGGTCTGAAGAAATTTCCGCTAAGAGCTGAGTAACTCAGAAAGATGTGTGGACAGATACTTTCTTACAGCCTAAATTATTTATGTAAACAATGATGATGATGATGATGATGATGATGTTGATGATGATAATCTGAGGTTGATCATAACAAAGATAACATGATGAAACTAGTATCAGCAAATGTTTCTTAGGTGCTAAGTCTATACTGGGGGTTGGGCTGAGTTGTTGACATGCAGTAACTCATTTAATCCTTACAGCAACCCCAGGAGGTAGGTTCTTCTAGTATTTCCATTTTGCAGATAAGAAAACGGAGGTTTAGAGAGGTTAAGCAACTTGCCTGAGATCACATAGCAGGTTAAGTGCTAGAGCTGAGCCTCACATGCAGGAAGTCTGCTTCGAGAGCCACGGGGATGAAGCAATACTTTCTATCATGTTTTTACTTCCTGGTTACTCCTCATGCATTCCAGATCTGTAATCCAGATAATGGCCTCAACTCTCTCCCAAGAACAAGTTAACATGCTCTTACCCAATAAAGGGACACAAGTAGGGTGCAGGCAATAATTAGAGCTGCCTACTTAGCATATATGCAAAACAGCCACAAGAGGAGACAGTGCATCACAGAGTGGAAGGAGAAGAAATTGGAGGTAGGTTGGCTGAGCAAATGAAGGAGGTTTGGGTTTAACTGTATCCCGGAGGCACTAGGGAGCCATCTCTGTTTTGGAGCAGAGAAATTATGAGATCAAGCTTGTATTTTATGAAGGTTAACTGCAGTGGCTAAGATCTGGATGGTGTGATTTTATGATTCTATCTGTATTCCTTCATGTCGTAGTGGCAGAAAGGCCTTCTCTTCCACGCACTTCCGAGGCTGAGGCAGTGCAGCCTGTGGGATGGAAAGCAATGAGGTATCCTCCCATTTTAAAGAGAAGGAAGTTGAGGCTCACTTACGGGTTCCATGCCATTCTGGCTTCCCAGAGCACTCAGAGATGAGGAAATATGTCTGTGCAACCAGTGGTATGTTGGTGAATGCTTAACAACGGACTCTTTGGTGAAAAAGCCCTGACTAGAAGCATTTGCAAATTCCTGTGGTAAATACTCCCACTGAGACTAATTTCAAGCTACAGTATGATGTCCACTGGGTTGCAGAACTCCTGAAAATTTAACAATGCGTTCTAGCAAATCAGCATAAGCTGGCTCAAACACCTCTGCATACCAGGCGTGTATTGATGCAGACCTGGAGGGAGCTTGCAGCCAGCTGATGAGAGCAAGGTAACTTGCCCAGGATACACCTGACTGGGAGATGCAGGAATTGAATGAGGGGTAGGAGCCGGCATCTTGGTTCCCAGGCCATGGATTTATGCAGGCTCTGTTTAGGAAGGCAAATTTTTATCTTTGCCTGGCCCCCCCTTCAGAAGAGAAGGGATAGCAACATTTTTCCTCTGGCTCCTAAGAAATATGTGTCAGCCACAACCTCCTACCAGAACTAGAAAAACAATGTCATGGAATATTTTTAATAGTGAGTACAAATCCCATACAGTGATGGATGAAGTGTGAAGATTCAAGTCCAGAGTGTCGGCTAGAAGATTACAAATCATTTTTTAGTTTGCATCGTGCTTCTATTCATTTGCTCATTCGTTCAACCATTTATTGAATCACTCAACTGACATAAATTGGGAGCCCAGACATGGAGATTATCAGCAACAGGAGAGAAAGGCCACCAGTCAGGTACTGATGAGATAGCAAGGCCAGCTGATGGAGAGAGAGTGTCAGAGATCAGAGGTCAGAGGCAGGAGCAGTTGATGATGTGTCTGCATGCAAGACAAAAGTTTAAAAGTCAGCAGTAACTGGAGTTTCAAGAACCAACAGGTGAGAAGCTCAGGACCGGCAGGTGGAAAGGAGTATTGAGCACCCGTGAGCAGAGATAGTTGCTCTAAGCAGACTTGTGCCAGTCATTGGGTAATTACACACTTTAAAAAAAAATTAATTATTTTCTTTTGTGACAGGGTCTCACTCTGTCATCCTGGCTGGAGTGCAGTGGGGTGCCATCTAGGCTCACTGCAGCCTTTTTTTTCCCCAGGCTCCAGTGATCCTCCCACCTCAGCTTCCCAAGTAGATGGGATTACAGGTGTGTACCACCACGCCTGGCGAATTTTTGTGTTTTTGGTTGGGAGCAGGTTTTGCCATGTTGGCCAGGCTGGTCTCAAACTCCTGAGCTCAAGAGATCCATTGGCCTTGGCCTCCCAAACTGCTGCAATTACAGGAGTGAGCCACTGTGCCCAGCCTACACACTTTTTTTTTTGGACAAGAGATAACATCAGGTAGGTAAAAGGAAAGGAATGAACAGTTGTAGAGAGACCCTGGCACCCACAGGCACCGTATGAGTTTTGTTTTTTCAAGTCCTTTCAGCAAAGGGAGACTCTTGTGAGATAGGTGGAATTATTACACACTTGAGAAACGGATGCTCAGAAAGTTTAAGTGACTCGCCTGTGGTTACACAGCTAGTAAGTGGCAGGGCCAAGGGGGATGAAAGGGTAGCAGCTGAATACAGATCCAGCAAAACTGGCAGCTGAGCCAGTTGGGTGTCTCCCTGCACATGAGGGCTCTTTGGCTACTGGTGGGCTGGAGTGATTAGGGGCAGACAGGGCTGGAGGAAGGAGAGTGGTATTTTCATTCTCTCCAGGCCACTAGGAGCAAGGTGTTCACTGTCCTGTCCATGCGTCCTCCCTGGAGGAAGGGCTCTGAGTGTTTACACAAGGGTACATTTCTGGTACGCTGAGGAGGGCCAGACTATAAACGGAGATCATGCCCCCAGCTCGGCAGATGCCTGAGAGTGAGGCGCTTGCTGACATGCTGATGGAGAACAGGGACTTCTTGTTTACCCGGTTCACCATCTGGACGAGCGAAGCAATGTCCAAGGAAGTGGCTGTAACTAAAAGCTCAGAGCTGCCTCCCTGGCTCCCTCCATGCTTGTGCCACAGGGCTTGGGCTGCTGCCTTCCAGGTACAGTGTGGCTGGTAGAGAGGGAGGGCAGAGGCTTAGAACAGGGGTAGCGTGGGGACACTGCCATGGGGTGAATGGTGACTGCAAATGTCCGGGGGTGAGAAGTTGAGTGCATTCTCTCTGAGGACTTACATGAGCAAACAGACTTCTTTCAAAAGAGAAATTTAGATCAGACAAGGGGGAGCACTTCCTCACTAAAGAGTTGGAAAACAGCACAATGTGTTAAGCAGACCATTTTGTGAAATGCTTTTCTTTAAAAAAATTGGCCGGGTGCAGTGGCTCATGCCTATAATCCCAGCACTTTGGGAGGCTGAGGTGGGTGGATCACGAGGTCAAGAGACCGAGACCATCCTGGTCAACAAGTTGAAACCCTGTCTCTACTAAAAATGCAAAGAATTAACTGGGCATGGTGGTACATGCCTGTAGTCCCAGCTACTTGGGAGGCTGAGGCAGGAGAATTGCTTGAACCCAGGAGGCAGAGGCTGTGGTGAGCCGAGATTGCGCCATTGCACTCCAGCCTGGGTAACAAGAGTGAAACTCCATCTCAAAAAAAAAAAAAAAATTATTTTAAGCTTGAGGGCACATGTGCATGTTTTTTTGGGGGGTGTGAGTTTGTTTCATCTCTGTTTTTGTATCGCATGTCTTCGTTTTCCAGGTTGGGTTTTCATATACATGTAAATTAGGGTGCGGGGAGCTGAGAGCTAGAGTGGGAGAGGCAGTTCAACATCTACTTCACCGGTGGCACCATTTCAAGGCTGATGGTGGCTGAGGCCCATCCATCCCTCAGACTGAGGTGAGCAGTGCCCAGGGTGCCAGTGCTAAATGAACTCCGGACATTCGTTCCACACAACACCAGCCCTGTGGGCTCCTGGGGCTCTAGCGGGGCCATGAGGGGAAAGGAGAGAGATGGCAACAGAAATACCCCGGGTTTGCTGTGTGGCTGGTGGCCCATGGGTGTGCCCTGTGTGGTGTGCAGCTGTTTCAGGGAGCCTGGGACCCCCTCCCAGGCTGTCTACACAATTGTGCTGATGCCGCTCGGTTTGGCCTTGCTGCTGGTTGGGGGTGGCGGGGCAGGAGGCTGCCTGTGGTGGTGCGCTGTGTGCATGTGGGCTGAGGGCAGCGGTGGATAGCCATGGGTGTGGGCCCTGCAGGCTGGGTGCCCCCCGCTGAGGGCCGTGACAGTACTGGTGTGCATGCTGAATGTGCTGGGGTGGGTGGTGGTGGTAGGGGGGTGGGTTCTGCTGCATGTGGCAGTGCTGGGTGTGATGCCCATGCATGGGGGCTTGCAGCAGCCCCTCAGGGGGCCCCGGGTGGTGGCCAGCCACGGAGTGCTGCAGGTGGGACAGGACCACTGGTATGTGGGGGAGTGGCCGGGCTGGGGCTGAGGGCAGATGGGCCTGGGGAGGGGGCTTCCTTCTCTTGCTCCTGAATAAGAAGCCCAGGAGGGAAAATGAGTTGGGCGTAGTCTCGTGTGGGCAAGATGAACACTCTCGTGTTGATATAGCTCTCAGGCGTATGTGAGGACTGCTCATGATGGACCCCAGCTTCCGAGAGGTCCCACAGGGAGCTGCTGAGGGCACAGCCCTTGAGGCCCTCACTGCTGGTGTAGCTGTCGTCCAGGCAGGCCCAGCTCAGTGTTCCATTGCCTGACTCCTTTTTGAGGCTGGAGCACTGGGACATGCTGGGCCGCATGACGCCATGCTGCTTCTCGAGCTCCTACTCTGTCCTGTGCTTCTGCAATGGACTCCCTCAGGCCGTTGGTGAATTTCTTTCGGTCTTGAAGGTTGGGGGATTTGAAGTTTATTAACACTTTGATGTCTGCTCCTGGGACACAAGAGGTGAGCCAGATGTCATTGGGGTCGTACTGGCTCTCGAAGAGCAGGACCTGCATGCTGTACAGGGAGGACTGTCAGAAGCTGTATGTCACCGAGTTCTTCTTCTTCTGGAAGATCTTGGTGACCACCAGGAGGTCGTTGAACAGGAAGATTTCTCACTGGTGTAGTCTGAGATTCTGGGGCTTGTTTGGGTGTGGAACCTCGAAGAGCTGGCAGTAGCAGACCAACCAACGGTGGGGCAGAGAGGGCACAGCCGAGCCCGGGATGCAGGGATCCGACTGGCTTCTTCCCCACCTTCTGCACCTGGGACACATGGTCCTCATTGGTCTCCAGCTCTTGCTCACAGATCTGTTCATAGATCCCGATCAGCATCTCCCAGGGAATGTCCTTGCCATGGTCCACACCTCGGAGGTTCTTGATGAAATCCTCCAGCTTCATCTTCCGCTCAGGCTTGACACTGGGGCTGTACCTGCCGGTGTTCAGCAGGGTGATGGCAAAGGCCAGGATGACAAGGGTGTCTGGCTTCTGGAACTGCAGCACCACTCCAGGGTTGCAGATGCAGGTCGCGCTGGATGAAGGCCTCTGTGAGCCGCTCTGCTTTCTGAGCCTCCCCTTGGACACAGATGCGCTCCTGAAATGTCCTGAGGGCCTCAATGGAATTTCCTCAGCTCCATTGCAGAGAAGTCCATCCCGTCCACCACGCAGTGGAGCACTTCAGGCTTGAACTGCTTCTGCGGTTCAAGGGACTCGAGGATCATCTGCCTGCTGAGGCCCTTGCACTGCATCAGGAAGTGGGCCAACCCCACTGACGTGTCCGGCACGAAGCCACCCTCGATGAGGTACTGGGCTCCCTTCTCAGGCTTCTTGTTGACGAGGTTCAGGCCGCTGCCGTAGTGCCTCCTGCAGATGACGTGGCTGCTGAAGGCGGGCGAGTCCCAGCTGTTGCTGGCCTCCTTCTGCTGGGTCTGCTTGCTGAGGGTCTATTCCCGCAGGCTGTCTCCAGACCACCACTCGGAGCTGCCATTGATGGTGTCGTTGGCGTTGGATGTGCTGTTGATGCTGTCATTGTCGCCTTCTGAGTAGTCCAACTCAGACTTGCTGTGCCGGTTGGCCAAGCTGTTGATGGCCACGTGGCTGTCCAGGGGCCTGGGGGGCTGTCCAGGCTCCTCCGGGAGGGGGGCTGTCCAGGCTCCTCCCGGGGGAGGCTCTTGGTGGGGGAGTGCTGTGGGGACAAGGCTTGGGGCTGCCCTCCTGCCCGCTGAGGCTGCACTCGTAGGCACTCTGCCTCTTGAGCGGGCCCTGCTCCGAGCGGTCACTGAGGTCCACCGAGCTGTCACTGGGTGGCTCGATGGTGAGCAGCGGACGATGCTCCACCCGCAGCCTCTGCAGCTCCTGTCAGTGTCAGCCTTGCCCTCCTGTGGGCCAGGGCCCAGCAGTCTGGAGCTGTGCCCACAGCCCGCCGCCGCAGGTCCGACTCGGTGCTGGACGGCCGGTTCCCCCGCCTGCGAGAGGGGCAGAGGGGGCGATAGCTCCTCCTCGTCAACATACAGGGTGTCGTCGCTGTACGAGGCCTTCATCTCGTCCCGTTTGCGGTGGTCCATGTTGTACAGGGCCGTCTGGGTCTCGGCATCCAGGGCCCGCGCCTCCTCGGTGCAGGCTGCGGCGGTGGAGGGCATCGTCCATGGACTCCGCCAGTGATTTCACCGGCCGGGAGAAGGCGTCCTCCAGCTCGGTGATGGCCTTCGCGGAGTCGCTGGAGTGGGCCAGAGACTTGAGGGGAGAGGCTCGCTGAGGTCGCCATGCTCACCACACTCTGGGAGCCATCGTTAGTCACTGAGACCTGCTTCCCCTCGAAGTAGGAGCTGTGCACTTTCTCAGACCCCTTAAAGGAGAACTGCACCGTCATGCTGCACAGCACGGTCTGCTGGAAGTTCTCGTTCATCTGGCACTGGCGAAATGCCATCTGGATGGTGTTGGCCGTGCGGCAGGTTACCAGGCGCTCCCACGTACTTTGGTTCTAGCGTCTCCACCTGCTTGTCCTGCAGGTCCGAGGAGAGCTCACAGCGCTCGGAGAGTGAGCGTGAGCGCTCGATGGCCTCCTCCTTGGCCGGCTTACCCAGAACGGAGGTCCAGTGCTGCAGCTTGGGCCTCCGCGTGCACTGCTGCTGCCCCGGCGGCCCCGGGTACAGTGCATAGGCTCCCACCGATGTGTGCCCATAGCGATCCGGGCTCAGGCTGGAACCGGGCACCAAGGGGCCCTGGGGGTAGGCCGAGGGGCTGTCCAGGGACATGCTCGTCTCGCTGCTGGGGGCCTCGCCCTCGACGCTGCTGTCAAGCTCCAGGTCCAGCAGGCACTGGGTCCTCTCTGAGTTGCAGTGCAGGCACCACATGGCGGCTGCAGCGGGAGCAGGCCAGGCTGGGAGCCGGGACCCAGCCCCAGGAGAGGCCGCCGACTCCTGCAGTGGTCGCCGGTCCGACACCCGGCCACCTGGAGACAAGACCACCCGCTGGGCAACCACGTCGTGGCTCCTGGCCCAGCGTCCACCGGCTCCCATGGATATATCACATAATGATGAGGTTTCTAGTATGTATCCCCTTCACCCAAATAGTGAACACTGTGCCCAGTAGGTGATTTTTCAAACTTCACCCCCTCCCAGCCTCCCCACTTTCATAGTCACCAGTGCCTATTATTTCTATCTTAATTTCCATATGTACCCAGTTGTTTAGCATCCACTTATAAGTCAGAACATGCAGTATTTGATTTTCTGTTTCTGAGTTATTTCCCTTAAAATAATGGCCTCTAGCTACATCCATGTTGCTGCAAAGGACATGATTGCATTATTTTTATGGCTGCACAGAATTCCACGGACGATGTTTCTTCATCTGACTCACCGTGGATAGACACTTAGGTAGATTCCGTGACTTTCCTATTGTGAATAGTGCTGAGATAAACATAAAAGTACACGTATCCTTCTGATAAAATGTGTCTTTTTGATTTCCTTTGGGATTGCTGGATCAAATGGGATTCTATTTTTGGTTTCTTTGAGAAACTTTTTTCCATAGGGTTTGAACTAACTTACAATCCCGCCAACAGTGTATAAGCCTTTCTGCATTGTTTTGGGGATTGGTGGAGCGAGACAGCTGGGAGCAGTACCTCTGCCTGGCTGGGATGAGTAACTGATGAGGGTGACTCTCTCCCAGCCCAGACCATGCAGTTTGGGAGACGCCAACTCATTCACTTGAAAGAGCTGAGGAAACTGGGGAGAGTTGAATCCTTGCATCCTTTGTGGGGATGTGGGTATAAAAGTAGGTCACTCGTACCTTTGCCCTGTGCCATTCCTGCTCTTGAAGGAGCAGAGTGATCCAGAGAATCCAGAATTGTGAGCAACCTTCAAATTGTTTCGGTTTGACATTTAGGATGCCTTCTTTAATTACTTTGGTTCAGGCTGATTTGAAAAATTGCTTTCATTTTGTATTGGTCAGGATAGAGTTGCACCAAATGATCCCAAAATCGTAATGACTTCACTCGATAAATTGTGCTTCTCATTCACATCACAGCTGCATGTGAGGTGGTAAAAGAAGGAGGGTATGGGGAACGCTGTGGTCCACATAGTCATTCAGGGATCCAGGCCCTACCATTTCCTAGCCCCATAGTTCTCTGTTGCTTGTTGCTGGGAGGTAAGGAAGGGAAGGAGAAAGACAGTAGGATTTCTCAGAAGATTTTTAGGCGTTAGTTCTAGAAGTGACATAAATTATATATGACCACATTCCACTGGCCAGAATCAGTTATATGGCCCCATCTATTGCAAAAAAGATTAAAATGAAGTGCTCAGAAGGAAATGGACAGTGGGTTTGGTGAACTCATAGAAGTGTCTCTGGCCCACATCTTCTGAGATGGTTTCTGGGAGTACAATGTATATTTGTATTAGGGGAAAGTGTTGTAAGGTCCTCTGTGATTTCCCTCACAGACACAGGCTGAAATAAGCACCATGTGGATGACTCATAGCTTTTTGCAAAGGGCCGTGATGCATTCTCCAGGAGAAGCAGGACTCACCACTCTGCATTGTGGAGACACCTGGTAATGATGGCAGCTATGTCCTTGTCATTGGGAAAAGGTTGTGAATCTGGGACTTCATACAGATTGAGACTTTGGAGGGTGGCCCTACTGTGGTTCATTCATAGTGCATACATCTGAATGACTCAGGCATCAGGTCTGGAGACTTTCAGGACCTGAGCTCAAGGATTTTAAGAGGTTTTGCTGGCTTTTTCCTGGAACAATTGCATTGGATTTTATTTGTAAGATAATAGGTCTAAGATCCCTGTAAACTCTATGTTCCAATCCCCTCATATCTATCCAGGCCTGTCCAACATGAATTTTCTAGCATTTCTACCTAACTCTATGTAGGGAAGCTCACAGGGGTGAAGGAAAAATCCCTTTGACTATCTATCTACAACTTGTGGGTGGGATGATCACTGTCTTGGTTTACCAGGACAGCCTTGGTTTATGCTTATTGTCCAGGCATAATGATTTACAGTGCCTGCTTTTGCTGTTAAAAGTATAATAATTTGAACAATAACTTAGCAGTCACCCTTCAGAGAAGAGACTCATGACCTGGTCTCCATCCTGACTCTGTGATTGGATGCATCTTTGCAAGCAGCGTGCACACAGAGCCTGATGATGCCACCATGATGATGGAGTTGGGCTTGCATTCTCAATACCCTTGTCATTGTCACCCTGTGACTTCCAGTTTCTATAGAATCTTGGTCTTTCTTTCAGGCCTCAGAATCACAGGTCTGTGCTCAAACAGTATTCACTAAGCACACAATAAAACAAAAGACCAGAATGCTTAGGAGGTTACTAAGGCATGGATTATAGTTTTAGTTTATAGGAGTATAAATATTTAGGACCATAAATATTTAGGACCATGAAGATAAGTGATATTTTCAAAGTCAGATGAAGCACATACTCTATTCTAACCCAAACATCCTGTTTCTAGGTGACTTTTTCCCCCTTTGCCAGATATAATGTCTCAGAGTCCCCTTACCTAATGGAAGGTCTAAGTTCATACCAGGCAAAATTCTACAGGAGGACCAAAAGCCAAACTAATAACCCAAAAGGATTTGTGGATTGATTAATGCATAGACATTATTATAGCTTTCTGGATCCTCTCTCATCAGAGTAATTCATCTTTGTCTCCAAAAAGCCTTGTTTGCATGGAGTAATATACATAGACCCTAAACCACCTGTGTTCCTGGCTCTGTAAGTGAAAAGCCCACAGAGCACTTCTCTGAAGGTATGGATGACATTTCTGCTGCATGAAGGAAGAGTAAAATATAAACTCTTAATTAGTTGAATATCAGCATCAAATGGAGTCCCGGATTAGTACGATTTGGGGTGGGGAGAACACGAAGTAGTGTATAATCTGGTAGTGATGAGTGTTGCTGTCCAACCCCCGTATTAACCAAATTGAGTTCTCCAAATTTCCAGCACCTGTCTTGGTTATGGTTTTATGTTTAGTTTGGATGGACTATTTATAAATCTGATTTGGAACTCCAAGTGTGAGCTTTGGATCTCTTAGACTGTGCTTTCAGTAACCTGGAGCCTTCTCTGCACAGAGTTTCTAGGAAACAAACAAAAAGAATGAACCTGAGAAGCAAAGGACATCTATTATAGATCTTGGAGTCTATCACTCGGTGTTCCTCTAGTCCTCCTGCCCGATTTCTCTGGGGCCTTTGGGATATCATTCAAATCTTATTTCATGAAAACACAGACTCTTTGAACTGGAAGGGAGTTTAGAGAGTATTCAATAACTACCAAACATGATATATTGTATCACTGGTGGAATACTAGGAAATTCCAGGCACGACATAAACTTTAAACATGTATACAGTAAGTCCTTACTTACCATCATTGTATGTTCCTGGAAACAGCACCTTTAAGAATAATTGATATAAACAACAGTGAAGTTCCTACAGTATATTTCTGGTTTCAAAAGAATCAACAAATTTCTTAGTAAAGACCCAAATAATATTAAGCATTGAAACCAATGTGAGTTAGTCATACACTTAATAAAGATTAATAAAAATAAGCAAGATAGTTATTTATCCAATTATTCCAGCTGCATATCACAGGTGGCCAGAGCTTTCAGGAGCTCAGGGTGCCAGGCAGGAACCAGCCCAGTGCACGGTGCATTCACACACGCAGTCATGCTGGGACCAGGTGGACACATCAATTCACCTAACAGGTACAGCTTTGAGATGTGGGAGGAAACTGGCGTGCCCAAAGAAAACCCACGCAGACATGGGGAGACCATTCAGACTCTACACAGACTTCCTTTCTGGGAAGCAATTTTTTTTCTCAACAGCTTTATGGGGAAACAACACAGAATGAAATGACATTATTTGAGGACCTGCTGTATTACTTGAGTGTTTAATTAAATGTAGCTTAGAAAGAATATACAACTGCAGCATCAAAGCCATTAGTCCACAAATGGTATTGATTAAGACAAGGCAAGAAGTAAGTAAAACAAAGTCAGTTTGAAGAGAAATGACCACATTAAGGTTGGCACATGCATATGCTATGTCAAAGTGATGACAAATGAATGCATTTTGGAAAATTCCGATTTGGTGTATATCTCTTGTTTTACAAATGAAAAAATCGAGGACTGAATAAAAAAATAGTAGATCCAGGACTAGAACCATGGTGCCCACCCCTCTGTACCACACACCACCTTCCTAGGCATGCTTTCTGGGGACAATTTTTCCCTAGGACCCACAGCTAGAAACTAATATCCAGTCAGCCTTCTGGGTACATCATTGGTAGGTCTCCTTCCAGAGAGTTGAGTCACTGTTCCCTCCTCCCATTAAAGGCACTCCCCATCTTCATTCTGCCAGACACACATTTCTTATCTTATGGAGTGTGGTTTATTTTTTTCTCTTGTGGATCCGAGAGGGGAAGGTAGGGCCTTGCCTGTTGACTCAGGACTCTTAATGTTGCCTGGATGTTTTAGAAAAAGCAAAGCAGAAGATTTCTGTCTGCTCATTGAATGAAGAGCAATGTGCAGAAGCCAAATGCACAAGTAGATCATGCACTTCAGCAGGGGTTGGAGTCAGGCCCCTTACTGCTAGAGATACTCTGCCTCGATCTCCAGCACTGTGATCATCAGGAATTGAGACCTGGGAGACAAACTCTCAAGCATCTTCTGGAGGAAGGCACTCGATCAACCATACAGTGGTTTACATTGGTTCCCTGAGGCTGAGACCTTTCTCTCTGTTCCAAGAAGCGTCCTCCCCACCTACGTGAAACTATAAATATCAGTCGGCAGAAGCACTGCATGTGCTTAAACTTTAGAGCCAGGATTTCTCTTGGCCATCAAACACTGGCTGTGCATGAACTTGCAGGCTGGCGGGTGTCTACAATACTCACAATGTCCAATTCCCTGTCTCTTGATGCAGACTGGGGGCTCCAACAGCTTCCAAGAGCGTTGAAACTTCTCTTAAAGCTTCCAGTTTCAATCTTCATATTTGTATATATGTGCTGTGTGGCCACACTAGCATTATAGAACCCAAGACCTTGGTGCAGCAGAATGAAAGAGAAAAAGAACAGCCTAATGTGATGGAAAGAAGAGTAACAACAACAGAGCAAGGTTGAAAATGAAGGGGTGGAAAAATGTATGCCAAGCAAAGACTAACTCAGAGAAGTCCAGGATGGCCATATGAATACTAGCCAGAAAAGACCTGAGAGGAAGACAGTTTTGGAGATAGTCATTCTTTAATTAGCAAAGGAATAATTCATTAATAACATATAGTAATTCTGAGCTGAACTGCACCTAACAATTCGAACTAAAATTATATCATGCAACTATTGCCAGCATTATAAGGAGGAGCTGACAAATACATTTAAACGTACCTTTCTAAAAACTAACAGATCAAGAAGGCAAAAGAAGAGTGACAGAGAGAAGATTTGAACACCACGGTTAGCAACCTGTGCCTAGTGTAACTGTGTGGGATCTTGTACTCCACAATTAGAGGATTTGGTCTTTTTAAACATGGAAGAATAGCCAAATTTACTATAATTTTTATTTTTCTTTAAATTGATTGACTTTTTTCAAATCCAGATATTTTAAATCACAACTGCCTTGCAGATATCAGGTGCAAATTGATTGACCTTTGTCTTTCAATTGACTACTTGCCATTTTATAAGGAATACCACGCACAGACTACTAAGTTTGATGTGATAGTTATTATATTTCTTCCCAAGACATATTTTATTGTGTATACAAGTAGTACACATTTAAAAGAAATGCTCCTCATAATCCCCTTTTATTCTATCAGTAACATATATAAGAAATATGTAAAAATGCTGAAATTAATGAAATAAGAGTAACAAGAAGTTACAAAAGAACAATCGGTAATCTAATGGAAGTAGAAAGATAAAATAAAAATAAGAGCAAAATGAACAAAACAGGAAAATATAGAAAGAAATGACTAAAAAAGTTGGTTCTTTGAAAAAAGTAACAAAATAGTCAATCCTTAGGCAATATTGATTAAATAAAAGAGTGCATAAAAACAAAATCATAGAAATGAAAACAGAATTAATTCCATTTACAGTATGGATTTTAACATTATTAAATAATTTTAATTAAATGTATGACAATACATTTGAAAATCTAGGCAAAAATATTAATATAATTTATGAAGATTGAATAAATAAAAAACGTAGGTCACATCAGTAGATATAAAACTATTAAAGTACATCAGTAGTTAAAAAGTTACCTACGAAACAAGTGAAGAACAAAACACCACACTCATAGTTTTATATTGAATTCTAACAAAGCTTCAACAAAGAAGTTTATATCCTATATAAATCTCTTCAGAGAACAAACGGAGAGAACTGTGCAACTTTGATATCAAAATCAGCCAAGTTATAAGATGGGCAAATTATAGACTAATTTCAGTTATAAATAGGTACAAATAGCCTGAATAAAATATTATCAAGCCAAATTCATCAATGTGTTAAAAAATACATTGTGACTGAGTTGAATTTATCCTAGGAGTTTAAGCACAGTTTATTGAAAGCATTACTAATATAATTGACAACGTTAGAGTAATAAGCTGTTAGCATCTCAGATATAGAAACAGTATTTTGAAAATTCAACATTCAGTTCTTGTTAGAATAAAAAAAAAACCCTTAGCAAACTAAGAAACGATCAAAATCTATTTAACTTGATAGAGTGCCCACCAAAATCTCACAGCAAAGTCTTACTTAAAGGTCTGATCTAATAAGCATTATCTTGAAAATTAGAAACAAGACAAGGATGCCTGCTTTTGCCACTTCTATTAAAAGTGATGTTTACACAAGGAAAATAAAGGAAGGAAGGAAGAAATATTGGAAGGAAAGAACAAGTCTCTCATTATTACAGATGAAAGAGCTGCCCGTATATAAAATAAAATCATCTGTAGACCAACAATATAAATAATAAGTATTAATTGAGGTTATTAGATATAAGGTCAGTACACAAACTGTTAGTATTTATATCTAATCAACAACAAATGATGAATATAGTTTAGCAAATGAAATACTGTAGAGCAGATGAAATAAATGAATGAGATCAGCCGGTATCAACAATGATACATCTCAATTAGCAAAACATACTGAGTTTAGAAAAGCAAGTTGCAAACTTGCTATGTACCGCAGGATACCATAAATACAGCAAATGCATAAAGACATGCTTAGGAATGATAGACACCTTTTAGGATAGTGTATGTCTGGGACAGAGGGAAGGACACGGAGGGTAGAGATTCTGCAGAACTCTTTTTTTTTTCTTTTTTCAAAAAATTGTTAAGTATATTCTACTGAATCACAAAAGTTTTAAGTATCCTAGGAAATAACACTTTCTGCAGAACTCTTTTTTTTTTTAATTGCATTTTAGGTTTTGGGGTACATGTGATGAACATGCAAGATTGTTGCATAGGTACACACATGGCAGTGTGCTTTGCTGCAGAACTCTTAATGGTCTTTGAAGAGGAGGTTTGAAGTGAATATCATAACGGGTTTGATTTTAGTGTCTATTGTATTATTTCATTACCTTTTTGCACATTTTTAACATTCCATTAGTAAATCTTAAAAAGGAAAATATCTCTAGTGGCAAGCCTTGAGGCATGGCTCCAAGTAGGTGTTAGAGACAGGCTAGTTGTCTTGTCCTCCCATGTGGGGAATCTCCACTAGCAGGCCTGGCGCAGCTCACTCACTGGAAGGAGTAGGGGAATATGGAAGACATTGCTTGAACTTCCTGGCAGAATAAGCTTACCACCTGCATTGGCGCAGAATGCTTCCCCATACCAACCCCCATCCCAAACTCGTACCCCACTGGGGTTCACGTCTAACAGGGAAAGCTACTACACCCTGTGTTCTTAGCGGGAGGATATTGTGAATCTGTTTTAGACTAAGATAGGTGCTATAAAACATAGCCCAAGGCAACCAGTTATGGGATCAAGGTCACTAAGAAAAGAGAGCAGAAAAATTTTACCAAGGGAAAATTGGGGTAAAAAGCAAAGAAAGGTATTTTATGTCCACGGTTTAATTTTCATGTTATCAGTCTTGGATTGAAAAGGATAATGTTATAAAACCTGGCTCAGCAGGTGGGGAGGAAAGAATGTTTTGAAGCTATGTCTTTTGGATTCTCTTGTAAATATCCCTTGAAATGTCCTTCCCTTAAGAAAATACAACCACACAACCACAAGAAGATAAATGAGCTCGTGTCTTGTGGGCAATGCACCAGGCCTCGTAGAAGGAAGAATAATGTAAAGAAAACACCAAGTGTTGCAGTCTTGGCTCAGGGAGCACACGTTCCTGCTTCTCCAGATTCTTGATCAGGTTTGTTCATTGGAGGAGCTTTTTCTTTTTTCTTGTGGAGTGATTAATTCCCCACCCCCCCCCTTTTTTTTTGCTTTATTGGAACATCATGCTGCAAATGATGATAGTTTGATGCTATCTTAGTCTTTCTTATGAGTGGAGGAAATGTCCACAAATCATTGGATCCAGCCACATGTCCCTGTGGCCTTCCCCAACACTGAGGCAAAGAGGCAGATCCATTTTCTTTCTAACAGCCAGATGAAGAAAGAACATCTCTAACAGAACACCCATTCCAGGTCTGAAAAATCTTTCCTCTCTGAAACACTTTTCCTTCTGCCTAATCTAATTTCTTTACATTGCAGCCTCGTGGGTTCCAAAATGAAATTGAATGGAATGGAAAATCCATGGACAGTCAGTCTTTAATGCACCTGATATCATGAAGAAGAATTGCTTTGAAGCCTGAAACAACTTGATTATGGAAACAGGGAAGAGTACCAATACTAAACAGATCACCACCAGAGTATTGTGGGTGTGTGGGTCTGGGTAAGACACTTCAGAATGGGTACTCAAAACGCAAGTGTGCAGAAGAGAGCAAGCATAAAAGGCAGACATTGATGGAAACCATGCAACAAGATGGACTGCTGATAAATTGGAATGATTTTACCCAGAAAAGAGGAGACTAAGAGAGATATGAAACTTATTAATAGGACTGATGGTTGGCTTGCCCGGCTGGCAGGTAGGACTGCCATGTGTGCTTGTAGAGTGGCTGGAGAGAAAGGAGAAGGATCAGCAGGATATAAACACCCTCTCATATTTAGCTTCCTGAAACCTGGCCTTGAGGGTGACCCTGGGCCATGCAATTGGCAAACCTGCTCTGTGCATCAATCAGTGGAGATTATTTGCTGCGTACAATTCTCCTTCCTGCCTCTACTGGTGATGTTTTCTGAATGTCCTCTAATATATTGTCCTAGACTACTAGGAGAGGAGGAAACAGGGTGGAGATCAGAACAGTGCACTATAGTGAGTAAGAAATTGAGGTCCAGTTGGAGACATGCTTGGATCTAATCCCTGCTTCTGCCTGTCTGAGTGACTCTGGGCACTGTCTGAGCATCAGAGGATGGATAAAATACCAGTGTTGGACCTAGTGGTCTTGAAACATTACCTAGCTCTATTCTTTATTTTGTCATTTTCCCCCATTCTACTCTGGGACTTTTTGTACTTTCAGTTCCTACAACTCCAGATACATCCTTCCCTTTGAAAATTCTCTGATCCATCCTTCAGATGGGGAATAGCAATGCCTCACTATGGATCAAAGTATAGATGTTTCTCCCAAGTATTTCCACAGAACAGTGAGCATCAGTGTGCACTGTTAGAGTGCTACAATATATGCCCATGGGACTGCGAGCCCCTTTAGGACACAGCACACATCCTGAAGGTCTTTATCCCAAAGCTAAGTATTGGGCTAGCATGTAAGTGTTCAGTAAATGTCTTATAATAGCGAATGAATAAGTAGACGTTATTGATTTAAAATGCTCTATGTTGTGCCCCAGAGACATTTTTCTGGGGGTATTTCAAGGGCAGTACCCTGTGTGTAGACAAGATAACTACTTTAGTGCTAGGAGCTTTCAATATGTGTTCACGGATTTGCTCTTGGACCTTAATTGTATGTTTAGATTTTAAGTCCTCTCTACTCTGGAATAGAGACAATTCCTAGGAAAGCAGGTAAGTAAATATTCAGTAAGCAGTAATGCTAGGGGCTTTCATGAGATAGTTTCATAGTATATTAACCACATCTTCTATTTTCTGTATTTTGATGCTTTGACATCTGGGGGCTTGCAGACCCTGGAGGTACTGTCCCTTCCAAGGTCAGCCAGTTGCTAGAGATAATAAAGAACTCACCCACAAGCATGCCTGTCAAATGCAAACCAGCCAAGCCAGAGTCCATACCCCCAACTACCTCCTGTACTGGGGTCTCACACTCCAGGGTACTATCCATCTGCCCTAGTCACCCCATGGCCAAGACTAGGCAAATAGGGACAGCTGCTGTGCCCAGAAGCCTCTGAAATTATTTAAAATAGCCAGTCCTAAACCTTCTCACCCTCCTACACCCGTTCTTTGCTTCAGAAATCATAGTCACAGCTCCTGCCATGGTTACTCCCTCTCCCTCTGCCTGCTGACCTGTGCTGGGGTTCCTCACGTGCTCCCTTGTGACCTGATGTGTCCTCTTCTCTTGAGCTCTGCCAAGATGGAAAACTACCTTTTCATTGGTAGTTGTCTCTTGATCTGTTGGCTGTACTATATCCAAATCATAATAGAAACCCATGAACTTCTGACAACACCCTGAGAAGCAAGATTTCAAGAATCAACAGCTCAGGCCAGTGAAGTTGCCAAAATGAGACAGCAAGTTGAGTGGTGGAGCTTTGATTGGCACCTGGGCCTAGAAGCCCTAAATTCAATGTTCTTTCCACCTCAACATGTGATAACTGGATCTTTTGATAGGAAAACACTCTACAATAAGCATTTTTAAACATATGCAATGGAATATGGACATATATGCATATTCTTACCTGTATACAGAGGTTGTATTCACTATACAGTGCTTTCCATCTTGCTTTTTTTTTTTTTCTTAAAACAATATATCTTAGGTTTTTTTGTTTTTAATCAAACTTTTTCATTTTTTTAAAGTGAGGAGGGATACATTCCTAGTGTGCATTTTTCCCAGTTTTCATACCGACCAAATAGAGCTTGGTGAGGCCAAGATCAATGTAATTTGGAGCACAACATTTCCCTAGCCAAGACTGTCATGTAAAAATCATAATCATAATCATTTCACCAACAGAGGCTATGTGCTAGTCACCACTGTAAGCACACATTTGCTCATATAGTTCCTCAAAAGTACTGAAGGAGAAGCAATTATTCTTCTTATCTTGAAGTTGTGGAAACTGAGGAATCTGCCTGTGTTAGTCCATTTTCAGGTGGCTAATGAAGACATACCTGAGACTGGGCACTTTACAAAAGAAAGAGGTTTAATTGGACTCAATGTTTCACATGACTGAGGAGGCCTCACAATCATGGTGGAAGGCAAAGAGGAGCAAATCATATTTTACATGGATGGTGGTAGGCAAAGAGAGAGCTTGTGTAGAGAAACTCCCAATTTAAAACCAACGAATCTTGTGAGACACATTCACTGTCAGGAGAACAGCAAGGGAAAGACCCACCCTCATGATTTAATCATCTCCTGCCGGGTCCCTCCCACAAAACGTGGAAATTATGGGAGCTACAAGATGAGACTTGGGTGGGGACACAGAGCCAAACCATAGAATTGCATAGCTGGCCCCTCCCAAATCTCATTGTCTTCACATTTCAAAACCAATCATGCCTTCCTAACAGTCCCCCAAAGTCTCAGCTCATTTCAGCATTAACTCAAAAGTCCACAGTTCAAAGTTTCATCCAAGATAAGGTAAGTCTCTGCTCCCCATGAGCCTTTAAAATCAAAAACAAGTTAGTTGCTTCCTAGATACAATAGGGGTACAGCTATTGGATAAATACAGCCATTCCAAATGGGAGAAATTGGCCAAAACATAGGGGCTGCAGGTGCCATGCAAGTCTGAAATCCAGTGGTGCAGTCAAATGATCTCCTTTGACTCCATGTCTCACATCCAGGTCATGCTGATGCAACAGGAAGGTTCTTATAGTCTTGAGAAGCTCTGTCCCTGTGGCTTTGCAGGGTACAACCTCCCTCCCAGCTTCCTTCACAAGCTGGCATTGAGTGTCTGTGGCTTTTCCAGGTACACAGTTCAAGCTGTCAGTGGATCCACCATTCTGGGGTCTGGAGGATGGTGAACCTCTTCTCATAGCTTCACTAGGTGGTGTCCCAGTAGGGACTCTCTATCGGGGCTCCAACCCCACATTCCCTTCTGCACTGCCCTAGCAGAGATTCTCCTCAAGGATCGTGACCTTACAGCAAACTTCTGTCTGGAGATCCAGGCATATCTCTACATCTTCTGAAATCTAAGCAGAGGTTCCCAAACCTCGGTTATTGACTTCTGTGTACTCACAGGCTCAACACCATGTGGAAGCTGCCAAGGCTTGATGCTTGCACCCTCTGAAGCCATGGCTTGAGCTCTACATTGCCTCCTTTCAGCCACAGCTGGAGCAGCGGGGACCACAGGGCACCAAGTCCCTAGGCTGCACACAGCATGGGGACCCTGATCCCAGCCCATGGATCCATTTTTCCCTCCTAAGCCTCTGGGCCTGTGATGAGAGAGGCTACCGTGAAGACCTCTGAGATGCCCTGGAGACATTTTCCCCATTATCTTGAGGATTAACATTCGGCTCCTTGTTACCTATGCAAATTTTGGCAGCTGGCTTGAATTTCTCCTCAGAAAAATGGGATTTTCTTTTCTATCACATTGTCAGGCTGCACATTTTCCAAACTTTTATGCTCTGTTTCCCTTATAAAACTCAATGCTGCAGTGGCTCACACCTATAATCTCAGCACTTTGGGAGGCTGACACAGGTAGATCACCTAAGGTTGGGAGTTCGAGACCAGCCTGACCAACATGGAGAAACCCCGTCTCTACTAAAAATTTAGCTGGGCACAGTGACGTATGCCTGTAATCCTACCTACTCAGGAGGCTGAGGCAGGAGAATTGCTTGAACCCGGGAGGTGGAGGTTGCAGTGAGCCAAGATTGCACCATTGCACTCCAGCCTGGTCAACAAGAGCAAAACTCCATCTCAAGAAAACAAAACAAAAGAAAACTGAATGCCTTTAATAGCACCCAAGTCATATCTTGAAAGCTTTGTTGCTTAGAAATTTCTTCTGCAAGATACCCTAAATAATCTCTCTCAAGTTCAACGTTTTCATAAATCTCTGAGGCAGAGGCAAAATTCTACCAGTCTCTTTGCTAAAACATAGCAAGAGTCAACTTTACTCCGGTTCCCAACAAGTTCCTCATCTCCATCTGAGACAACCTCAGCCTGAAGTGATCTAATTGTCTATATCATTATCAGCATTTTGGCCAAAGCTGTTCAACAAGTCTCTAGGGAGTTTCAAACTTTCCCACATTTTCCTGTCTTCTTCTGAGCCCTCCAAACTGTTCCAACCTCTGCTTGTTACCCAGTTCCAAAGTCACTTCCACATTTTCAGGTATCTTTTCAGCAACTCCCCACTCTCAGTACCAATTTACTGTATCAGTTCATTTTCACACTGCTGATAAAGACATATCTAAGACTGGGCACTTTACAAAAGAAAGAGGTTTAACTGGACTTGCAGTTCTGTGTGGCTGGGGAGGCCTCACAATCATGGTGGAAGGCAAGGAGGAGCAAGTCATATTTTACATGGGTGGCGGCAGGCAAAGAGCTTGTGCAGAGAAGCTCACATTCTAAAACCATCTTTAAAACTCCCATTTTAAAGATCTCGTGAGACCCATTCACTATCACAACAACAATGTGGGAAAGACCCACATGATTCAATCATCTCCCACTGGGCCCCTCCCACAACACGTGGAAATTATGGATGAGATTTGGGTGGAGACCCAGAGCCAAACCATATCACTGCCTAAGGTCGCACAGTGAGGAAGTGGTGGAGTCTGGGACTCCATCCCCAACTGTCTGATTCTAAAGTTCATGCACTAGGTCAGTGTTTTTCTAACTGACCTGCATATGACTCATGGAGGGATCTTTCTAAAATGCAGTTTCTGATATGGAAGGCCTAGGGTGGGGGTCTCAGGGGATGCTGGTGCTTCCGGTCTGCAGACCACACTTTACAAAACAAGGTTCTCTGCTGTTGTGGAGAGCCTGTGGCATTGCTTGTGAATGGCAGTCCTTTACTCTGCCTTTCCACAAATGTACTATTTGGGTGTTCTTCACTGCTTATTTCCAAACTTCAGCAATTCTCCAGTTGCTGTGTGAAAGCACAGAAGCCTCTGGCGATGTTGTTGAGTGGGGAGGAAAAATGAATCTCATCATTGCTCATGTAATTGGCAGCTTATGGGGGAAAGATGAGAAGAAATGAAGGAGGACAACATTTGAACAAAGAAAGTAGAGGGTAGAGGATCCTTTATTCCAATAGGGACTGAACTATTTCTCTATTTTGGCAGATGTTGCTTCAGTAAAATGAATTTCCACCAGAGCATATTTGAGCCCCACTTGTTCTGATGAAAGATCTAATTAAAGACCATTAGCAGGAAAACACGGAAAGAAAAAGCTATCCTGGGGCCGGGCACGTGGCTCACACCTGTAATCCCAGCACTTTGGGAGGCCGAGGCGGGTGGATCACAAGGTCGAGAGATCGAGACCATCCTGGTCAACATGGTGAAACCCCGTCTCTACTAAAAATACAAAAAATTAGCTGGGCATGGTGGTGCGTGCCTATAATCCCAGCTACTCAGGAGGCTGAGACAGGAGAATTGCCTGAACCCAGGAGGTGGAGGTTGTGGTGAGCCGAGATCGCGCCATTGCACTCCAACCTGGGTAACAAGAGCAAAACTCCATCTCGAAAAAAAAGAAAAAAGAAAAAACTATCCTCAAAACAAATTCACTGCTGATCTATACAGAGAGAAGATGCTTCTCTGATGTCTTGCAATGGACAAGGTGCTTTGTCAACAGGCAAAGAATTCTTAATGTGGATCAATGATTTGCAAAATATCTTTTCCCTTGTGTATCATTCTGTGCTACTACACAAGTAATTAGAAGTATAGGTTATATTTTATTTCCTTTCCTAAAAGAAAATTTTAAAAGTGTGTAACAAATGGGAAAATCCATGGCTTCCATTGCAAGGCAAAAGATATACAGCTTTGTGTTTCAATGATATGAGCTAATTCATAGCTATTCTTCAGGATCTTTAAGGAAAGCACTATGAAGTGATAATGGCTGGATTGATGACAAAAGCTGTATTGCTGAAATACCTATCTTCAGAGCTCTGGGATGGCAATATCATCAGGACCCCCTTGGTCCCCTTCACAGAGCAAATGGCCACAGATCCTTTTTCCTGTTTCAGCTGGGGAAAACTAACCACAGCAAACCTGGAGACCTTTCCCTTTCTCTCTTTTCTAAGGGTCTGGGGAAATGTGTTTGTTTATTCAGTAAACATTAATGAGTACCACCTTTCATGTACCAAGCACTAAGGTATGTTTATTTTACCTTATAATATTCATGTATTAATTACTAGTATACCCCATGCTGAGAATAAATTAAGAGTATATCAAATGCTCAGTCTTTTTGGTTTTGTTATTTATTAACATTTCCCTGCTAAAACTCAGTGACAGCCTAATAGTCCAGCCTTCCCTTTACATTCAACTTTCTTAGCAAAATCATAAAAAATGTAAGTTTTACAAAAATGATGAAAGGTTTTATTAATTTTCCCAAGAGCCCCTCTTAAGCTTTTGACAATTATATCTTTTCTGCTTTTCAGCATCCTTGTAGAATTTGTGTTTCTATTGTTAGCTGCTCTTATACCACATTTATCAATAGTCAGTGTGTATTTCTGAAGGTCAGGTCTTTTCACTTCAGTTTAATCGTAGGCTTTACTTAAAAAAAAAAAAACCCTTAAACTAAGATGAAAGTCTCTGACTCTTTCCACTTTTCCTGACTCCTTGCTATACCCATGTCCCTGCTAGGCCACATTCAAGGGCTCCTTACCGTCACCTGGAAGGGCTCTCATCTGCCACCACTTCTGCCACATCCTCAAGGGTCTACATGAATTTTTCACTCTAACAACCTGTAAATAAGGAGGTTGAACTCGGCAACTCTTTTGAGCCAAATAGTAGTTTCTGAACAGATACTTGGTTGATGTTTAAAACCACAATACGCAGCAGCCCATTGCAATGTAGTGAGTGTGACTCCCATCTCAGGCCTGGTCTATCTTACCTTTAATTAAATTCAATATTAATTTTCATCCTGACTCTGTCACTCACAAACTATATGCATTGCATAGGCTACTTAACTTTACCAAGCTTGAGCTTATTCTCCTGCAAAGCAGAGGCCATAACATCTAGAAATTAAACAAGATAATATATGTGCCTGGCACATGGAAATTTCTTAGCACATCCTAATTCTCCTGTGATCTAATTTCCTAGTTCCTCTTTCTCTCTCTCTCTTTTTTTTTTTCCCCCTTGGGAATATGGTTCATTGTATGTGAAATAGCTTTGCAATTAAAATATTGCAGAAACGTTGTTGCTCCTATTACATGATGCTTATGGGATAATTTCTCCTTTTAATGTACATTTTCTAATATAATATTAAACAGAATTGATGGTCAAGCTCCCTCAGCCTTTGTTTGCCTGTCTTTAAAATGGAATGTTATATTCAAGGAAGTCACATTTGTTAAGCATCCTACACAATATTTGATACATAATAGGGGCTCATTAAATAGTAGCTGTTACTATTATTTTATAATCAAAATTCATGTATTTTTGTGCATTTCACCAGTTAGTCTCCTCAGTTCATGGTTTCCTGTACTCCTCACCCTCCCTCTTCAGTAAAAAATTTGGTCAAGGAGAGAGGAAACCCAGGATGTTGAGATACGCTGAATATACTTGGGATCCTCATAATGAGTTGTAACACAAGGGCTGAAAAAAGTCTACAGCTTGCTGGGTCCAGCACTTAAAGTAGATGGTTATTTTATGTAACGAGTCATTGATTCACGGTCCTCTAATGCATATAGGTATCATTTCCTTTCCCCAGTATAACAAACAAGCAAACAATAAACTTGTTGATCTGTGCATCCTCCTATTCTCTGAGGTCTGTCATTGAGAAAGAATATTTGTAGCTAAGCCTCCATGCTATTGATTCCTTGCCAGTGGAATGCTATATCATTCACAACCTTATATGGTCTTATGTGTAAATAGGGCAGTTTTTATTATGCCCAATCTGCAATAAGCCCAGCAGATCCTGTTATAAAAGAGCAGGAGGGGAGGCTCAGCATTGGAGCTCAGACATCCCAGTGGTTAGAACATCTGCTCGGGGCCCTGCCAGATGTGCTCTCTAGCAGCTGTCTCTGCCATCTCTATTTGCGAGTGAAGCTGCAAGTCTCTGAGAGCCAAACCTGAGCAGAGAAGGTGGAGGGAAGAGAAAAGCACCTTTAGCTGAAATGTGCTTAGCTTCTCCTTTCAATCTTGTTCAAGCTGACCCCTTGTATAGCTGCTGCACTGGGCTTCAGTGCATACACACAGAACTGGAACTCAACCATCAACTGGTTAGGACCAGCAGCTCCTCAACATGAGCCAAGGCAAGCCCTGAGACTTGTGAAATGGTGCAGAGAAAGGAGACCTATTACAAGAAGTTACAGATATTGATACTGCTTATTTGGAGCAAATGACTATCACAGTACTTTATAACTTGCACCTGTGTAATGTCATCTCTAGTCCATTCTCTATTTTGTCCCTCAAAGAATCTTCCAAAAGTGTGTCCTTGTATTTGAACACTCCATCTTGAAATACCATCCGTGGCTCTAGATGACTTCTCAGATAAAGTCTAAATTCTGAAACCCAGCATTTGGCAGTCCATTGCAAATCCACATGTCTGGGTGTATCTTGAATTACACTCCTTGATGAACCCTTACACTTCAACCAAACTAAACCACATGCCACTCCGGGGCTTGCACGACATCCCCTTCCCTAAACCCAGCCATTTGTTCACAGTGTTCCTTCAGCACACATTGTCTCTCCGCCTCCTCCCTCCAATCTGCATGTCTCAGACACACTCGTCTCTCATTGTCCAGCTCACAAGCCACCCGCTTCATGACACCATCTCTGAGCTCCCCAGTCAGAACTTATTTCTTCCTCCTCTAAACTTCCATAGCAATTTTCATGGCCTCATACTGGTGTAATTGATGAAATTTTTCTTCCCAAACTATATTATAAATCTTTGAGGGCAGAGTTTGTCTTGTGCCTAGATTAGTGAATTATATTTAATAAAATACCGTAAATTGAAACCAGTGACTGCATACTGTCCTCCGTACTTTTCACTTGGCTTTAATAGCAATGATTATTTATATGTAAATTGGACAGTTTTTATCATTTCCATTTTACAATGGGTGAAACAGACTTGGAAAGTTAAGTAACTTCTTAAGGCTGCCTAGGTAAATGGTCCTGGTATTAGGAAAGAACTTAGTGCTTTTACTCAACCCCAAGGTGAAAATAGTTTCACTGGTAATCCACAGTACAGGGCTCTGCTGGGGAATGGAGTGGTCTGAATTGTCTGGTGAAGCAGGCAGTGGATTAACAGGGAAAAGAGAAGTGGGTGTTCCAGGAAGGAGTTAATGACAAAAGTGGACATGAATATATTGTAGTTTACAGGTGCAAAATATTTTCACTATACTCATGGCCCAGCCTGGGAGCAAGCAGGTACTGAATATACACTAACTAAAAACATAAAGGAAGGGAAGAAGAAATGGAAGTCGGGAGGAAAGTTTGGAGGAGGAACATTGCATCTAGATTAATGAAGAAGCACAGAAATTACCAGCCCAGTGCTGGAAAACACGCCGGATTGTCAATGGAGCTTTATTGCATGGGAGGACAAGTCCTCTCTGGCTGGGAGGAAGATGTGTGCTCCCTTTAGCACTGCAGAGGGACGGAGTTCCCTAGGCCACTGTCATTATTGTTGGCATCTTTGTCCCATATGAGATCAGTGGTAACTGTTGTCTGATTTTGATAGGTAAGAGACCCCAGTGGTGGGGCCTACTAGAACCTACTTTGCCTGCTACTAAGCCACTCTCCCCAGCCCATTTCCTTGAAGATCCTGATGGTTCTTGAGCATAATAACTCATGTTGATTTGGGGAAGAAAAACGTAGAGAATCAAGAGACTCATGTGGCTTTAGATAAGTGAGTTCATCGTCATGTCTCTTGGCCTTAATTGCTTCTCAAGTTGTCAGGCAGGGATAATAACATCTGCTGTAACCTCAGGGACTATGAGACTGCAATGAGAGACAGATCGGAAGTACTTTGAAAGTATGAAGTGGGCCAGGTATGGTGGCTCACGCCTGTAATCCCAGCACTTTGGGAGGCCAAGGTGGGCGGATCACGAGGTCAAGAGATCGAGATCATCCTGGCCATGATGAAACCCCATCTCTACTAAAAATACAAAAATTAGCCAGGTGTGGTGGCATGTGCCTGTGGCCCCAGCTACTCGGGAGGCTGAGGCGGAAGAATCGCTTGAACCCAGGAGGTGGAGGTTGCAGTGAGCTGAGATTGCGCCACTGCACTCCAGCCTGGTGACAGACCAGGAAGTATGAAGTAATGCATAGCATTAGAAACAAGGGTGGATTTCTGCCTCAGAAAAAATAATTGGAATGCTCATTCTCCAAGTCTAACATTTTGATGTTACCATTCAACCTGACCTGAGACGTAAACCATGGCCCAGTGGGAGGGGCTTTGCGCATCACCCACCCTCTAGACTTAACAACAGCACAGAAGACACCGACACCCTCAAAGGTCTGTCCTAGAGCACTACTTGGGAACCACCCAGTGAGGTCTCAGGTCCAGCCCTCCACGCGGACATGCCTGACCTGCCTTGCTGACCATTCTTTGCTCGTTCCTTATGAAATAACCAAGATAGCAATAACTCAGCTCTTTATCTTTTTAATTTCAATGAAAACTGGAGTTGCTATGTACATTTAACCTAAAGAGTCCATATGGTGTGACAAACAGAGCAAAGGAACCCCATGTGTGCTTCCTCTTTGCTTTCTTCCCCTCGCTCATGCCAGCTTCCCAGTAAAATGCCATCCCTAAAATTGTTTATTTGCACCAGCGTTGCAATTAATAATCACTAACGTAAGTATGTCTTCTACCCCTGTGGCTCTCCATCCCTCAGGAACACCCTGGCCAGAAGTCTAAAAGCATACACTGCAATCTGTGAAATTCTTACCCGGCTGTTATTTCGGAGCTGTTGGAAGCAGCATGCTCAGATGGCTGACGACATCGGAATGGGAAATACCTGCTCCAGAGGGGGCCAGTCAAACAATCTCGGTTGGTTTTACTGCTGCCACATCCAGGAATCAGGTGCCTGGAAAAAATACGCTGACAGGATCAGACTGAGGAAGCTTCGATGCCATCTGGGGTCAGGAAAAGATTTTTGTCCATGTGCCAACTGCGGGGGCTGAGGCAGTGTGGCGCTCTGCTGGCATGGAATCTGAAATAGCTCAGGAGGTGCTGGGGAAGCAAGGAGGAAAGCTGCCCAGAATGTTACCAGGGGAGGATCGGGGACTTCGGTGAGGATGGGGGAAGATACTGAGGCTGGAGCCTGCTACGCTGGACGTTTTAGAAAATGTTCCGTTTCAGAAATTTTGACCCATACGCAGAAGTAGAGATGTCGCATAAGAAATCCTCAGGCACTCACTGGTCAGCTTCAACACCTACCAACTCAAAGCTAATCTTGTTGCGTCATCATCTATATTTTCTTTTGTTTCCCAATCTCCAACTTCACTGGGTTTTATGGAGGCAAGTCCTAGGCATCATAGTATTGCATCCATGAATATTTCTGCAAACATCTCTAAAAATAAAAACCTTAGCTATCACACCATTATCATATGTGAAAATTTACAATCATTCTACTATATTAAAAAAAATCAATATTCAAATCTCCCGAACTGTCCCCAATAGCATTTGCTATTTTGATCAACCTGAAAGCAAGTAATTAAAAAGAGAAAATGAGAGACAGAAGGTAAAAATAATAAGGGAAAGAAAGAAGGAGAAATTATTCAACATGTATTTGTTGAATGTTTATAATATGCCAGGCCCTGTACTGGGTTCTAGGGCATTGTGACCTCAGTTTAGAAGACAAGAAAACCAAAAGGCAGGCAGGTGAAGTCATTTTTCCAAAGCTGGTTCTCTTGTGAGTCTTGAAGGTGCAATGCCAATTCA
This sequence comes from Saimiri boliviensis, assembly GCF_048565385.1. Lineage (NCBI taxonomy): Eukaryota > Metazoa > Chordata > Mammalia > Primates > Cebidae > Saimiri > Saimiri boliviensis. Next base: position 124,458,269 of record NC_133455.1, read on the forward strand.
GGTCTATAGGGTTCCAAAGCCTGCCTTTTTCTTCTACACCACGTTTCATCTAAAATAACTAAATCACCTACTAGGAGTTACTGGAAAGAAGGAGAAGAGAAAGGAGAGGGGGAGTAAAATTCGATTATCATCAGAAAGTAGTAAAGTAGAATTGTTTTGGAGTCAGATATTCCTGGATTTGAATCTCAGCTCTGCAATTGAGTGGAAAAGTTTCTTTACTTTCCTGAATCTTACTTTCTTCATAAGTTAAATGGGATATAGCAAGGATTAAAATAAAGAATTCAAACATTTAATAGTGGTTGTTGTTGTTATTACTATAAGGAATGGGGGTGGCAGTGGGAATGAGACAAAAGAAGGCAAGAAATGGTCAGCATCTGTCTCATTCTTCTTCAGACTAGTGCTGGCCAGGCACTGATAAGAATGATAACTAAGAATTAGATTTATAGTCCTTTGGATATATACCCAGTAATGTGTTTACAATAGCAAAGACCTGGAACCAACCCAAATGCCCAACAATGATAGACTGGATAGGGAAAATGTGGTACATATGCACCATGGAATATTACACAGCCATCAAAAATGATGAGTTCACGTCCTTTGTAGGGACATGGATGAACCTGGAAACCATCGTTCTCAGCAAACTGACCCAAGAACAGAAAATCAAACACCACATGTTCTCACTCATAGACGGGCGTTGAACAATGAGAACACATGGACACAGGGAGGGGAGCATCATACACTGGGGTCCGTTGGGGGGAAATGGGGGAGGGATGGGGGGTGGGGAGGTGGGAAGAGATAGCATGGGGAGAAATGACAGATACAGGCGAGGGGACAGAAGGCAGCAAACCACACTGCCATGTGTGTACCTATGCAACAATCTTGCATGTTCTTCACATGTACCCCAAAACCTAAAATGCAATAAAAAAAAAAAAAGAATTAGATAAGGCCGGGCGCAGTGGCTCATGCCTGTAATCCCAGCACTTTGGGCAGCTGAGGCTGGTGGATCACAAGGTCAGGAGTCTGAGACCAGCCTGGCCAACATAGCGAAACCCCATCTCCATTAGAAATACAAAAGTTAGCTGGGCCTGGTGGCTACTCAGGAGGCTGGGACAAGAGAATCACTTGAACCTGGGAGGCGGGGTTGTGATGAGCTAACATTGTGCCACTGCACTCCAGCCTGGGCAACAGAGTGAGATTCTGTCTCCAAAAAAAAAAAATAAATAAATAAATAAAATAAAAAAAGAAAAAAAGAAGAAAACAACAACAACAACAAAACTAGACAAGGCCAAGGCAATCCAGCAGAGATAAGAACAACAGTGGTCTGTGTAGGCGGAGGAGAACTGCAGAGGAAGGATGGATCAAGGAAGGACTGGCCAGTGCCTGTCCCTTTCTGAGTTCAGGAGCAAAGGAAGGAAGTGAAGGAGCAGATGGTGCGAGAGCAGCAGAGTCGGGGACCCACCTGAATGATGGAGTGGGTGGGGGTGGCTCAGCAGAAGTGGGAAATAAGATGAATAGACAGAACCTCAAAAAGTGGGAGGTAACTGAGAAATATTCTTTTAAATACTGTTATTGTGTATATTTAAGGTGTACACCATGACGTTATGAGTTACATATAGATAGTAAAATGGTTACTATAGTGAAGCAAATTAGCATATCTGTCATCGCACTGACTTACTCCAACCTCCTTTTTGTGTCAAGAACAGCTAAAAGCTACTTACGTAGCAGAAATCCCTCATACAGCACAATTTTATTACCTATGGTCCTCATGTGTACATCAGACCTCTAGACTTGTCCATCCTACATGCTGCTACTTTATGTTCTCAGACACATGTCTCTTTATTTTCTCCCTCCCACTCTCATGGCTGGTAACCACTGTTTTATTCTCTACCCAGAGATATTCTTAATCAAGCAAAAAATTTTCTCAGAACTTCGGGAATATGAATCCAATTCTGATATGCCAGCCAGATTGGGTAAGAGAGAAGAGATGGGGGGCAGGGACACAAATATAGTAGGTGTTGTAACTCCTAAAGCAGGACTCGAGGTATTGGGATGAATGCAGATTTTATAGGTTTGTGCAAAGTTTCCCCTGCCCAAAGATTTTTGAAGCCTATTTGTAACACAGAATTTTTTTTTCCCTTTTTTTTCAGACAAGGTCTTGCTCTGTTGCCCAGAGTGGAGTGCAGTGGTACCAACGTGGCTCACTGCAGCCTTGAATTATTGGGCTCAAGTGATCCTCCCACCTTAGTCTCCAAAGTAGCTAGGACTACAGGCATGTATCACTGTGCCCAGCTACTTAAATTTTTTTTGTTTGTGTTTTTGTAGAGACATAGTCCTGCTATTTGTCCAGGCAGTTCTTGAACTCAGGCCTCAAGGGCTCCTCCCACTGTGGCCTCCCAAAGTGCAGGGACCACAAGTGTGAGCCACTGCTTCCAGCTGATGATACTCTAATGTTCTGATAGTAAGGTCTTCTGGTCTCAAGAAAAAAAAAAGATATGTTCCAGATATCCAAAAACACCTTGACGAACCATGGCCCCTTTGTAGAAAGAACCCATTGATCAAAGCCAAAACTCTGTCCACCAGCAACTGCAGACACAAGTCATGATGGATGAAGATGTCGCCAAAGGAAAATGCCAGCAAAAATATGCAAAGCTGACACTACGTTATTATCACAAAATAAACTCAGAGACCCCAAGAGCTCTGGGAATCTTGATGATTTTGGATACTTGTTCAAATAGACACTTACTTTAAGACTCTTAAAATGCCGTTTTAGAGGAGCAGGCTTAGTGACAGTGAAATTTGAGCTAACGACAATGTCAAGAGTTTCCTCCACTACCTATAGCTATTAAAATCAATCTCATAGTCTCTTAGTCTCAAGATTTCCTTTTGACCCAAAGTGAGGTTCAGCTATTGATTTCCAAAGAGTTAGATTACTAGAATCATTAGGTCGGAATGAAGTACCAGAGATGTCTTGCACATTCTTATTTTTTCCTGCAGAAGAACCCGTGTGTGTGTGTGCATGTGTGTGTGTGTGATTTTGAGGTACATTATACATATACAGAGAGAGAGAGAGAGAGACAGAGAGAATCATAACATCATGGAAAATCTTAAATGCCGTATGTGAAGGATATGCCACTAAATATTTTTATTTGCTGGCTTAACAATACTCACTTTCAGGAAATTCTTCCATCTATCTTGCTTGCATTCCATTGTTATAATTTAGGTCAATATTCTAGATTTGCAAGCACATTTAATAAGCTTTACATAAGCACTTTAGAAACATTTAGTCAGAGTACCAGGAGAGAATTGTTATATGATAGGGTCCATTTATTGAGACTTGAGGATTCACTTTCAGCACTAAATGATGGCTTAAGGTCACTGATAGCTTTTGGTTCAAGCCTACAAATCTTGATTAGACTTTAAAGTGATAGAGAAATATATCTAGTTATACTTATTTTAATTTGTTTCTTCATTTATTTCTTTGTTCATTCCTTCACTCCTTCTTTCTTCTCTTCTGTTGACTTCTGCCAACCACAGAGATAATTTTAAAGCCACTTTTAAAAACAGTAACTTTCTCATGTATCTTTCGTTTCTTAGTCTTCATTCCACTTTTTAGAAATATCTTCTCTAAAGAATCAATTTTTGGAGCAATGATTTTTCTGAATGGACAGCTAAAAATTCATTTATTCTGTTCTTTGAGCAGTCGTAAGAAAAGAAATAGTGATTAACTTCAGTTTCTGTGTCATGTTAGGTATGTGAATAAATCCTTTCCTTAAATACAATTAAAAATTTGGTTACAAGTTTTTAAAAAGAGTATTTTCAAAAGCCAGAATTGCTGATGGGAGAGTAAGAAACACCAGGAAAAATATCAGAGAGATAATCAGGGCTCCAAAGTTGCCTCAAATATTCTTTATTCTAACAAACCTGAGCTTCAGTTTTGGCAGACATGAGGGGTAAAAGGGAATTATTTCAAGAATTTAGTCTTCTTCAAGGTGGGAAGTCTGATAGGAAATTTTCCCTTCATGAAGTGAGGATGAAAAGTGATGCACCATCAGAATAAGAGGAATAAGAACAGAGCTTAGCCCCAAGTCCAAAGCTTGGGGAAAGTCACCCTGATGCTGAAGAGGACAGAGGAACAAAGGCAAGATAAACATCTTCAGGAGGTTGTGGAAATAAGATGGGTCCATCAGGGATTTGCAGGTGTGGCTGGTGTTGTCTAGGGGGTCCAGGGAAGCCGAAGCAGTGAACTTGGTTAACATCACCTAGAATAGTAGTACTATTAGAATAGTAGTACTATAGAAAAAAGAACAGTAGTACTTACAGGATCTTAGAATAAATAAACAAAAATTTTTCCTGGATGAAGATGCCCTGTATCCTAGACCTCTCCCATAAATACCATTTGCAAGGATAGTAAACAGTACACAGTAAAACACTGTTAAAAATAAAAAGGGAAACAAGGCAATATGAGTGAGAAGCAGCAGAAATGACAAACTGCAGGAACCAATCCACAAAGATTTTAGATATGAAAATGATCAGAAAAAGGCCATAAAAGAACTATGCCTTATTTCTGGATTAAAAAATATAAAAGCATGAAATTGTAATACATAAAATATTTTTTAAAAAGGCACATTGGAAAGAATTTCTAGAATTGAAAACATAATTACTAGAAATAAAAATAAATAGATTGAATTAGCCAATTAGATGAAGGGAGAATTTGTGAACCAAAGGATAGATTAAAAATCTACACAGTGAAACAAAAAGATGAAAAATATGGAAGAGAGGTAAAGAAATCTAGAGGATATGGTTACAGAAGGAGCAGGCAGAGAATGAGGACAAAATGTGAAGAGAAAATCGCTGATGAAGGATATCAGCCCACATACTTGATATACCTAATAAATTACACAAGTTGAATAAATAAAAGTAAACTACACCTGGATTTATTAGAGGAAAACTTCAGAGACCTAAAGGCAAAGGTAACACATTAAAAGGTAAAAAGACAAATTGCCTTCAAAAAAGCAACAATAAGACTTAAATTAGACTTCCCAGCAGACACAATGGAAGCCAAAGAAAGTAACTGTTACCCTAGAGTTCTATAGATAGCAAGAATATATTCAAGAATAAAGAGCGAAGATATTTTCAAACAAGACAGTAAGTTCAATGCCAGAAGACCTGCACTAAAGAATGCACTTCAGGAAGAAAAATAACCTCTAATGGGCAGTATAAGCTGCAAGAGGGATTGGAGAGCAGAAATTAATAAAATAATAGGATATAGATAGTAGGGTAGATTAATAAATATAAAGTTGATTCTTTGAAAAGTCTAATAACATTGACAAATCTGATGGACAGTTGATCATAAATAGAAAGGGATGGTGCAAAGAAACAATATGTGGAATAAAGGAAATAAAGGAGACATAACTATAAGTGTGCATAATTAAATATACAGTAAGAAGATATCAGTAGCAACTTCAATGCAGCAAATCTGAAAATCTGATTTCTTTGGAAATATGTAGTAGCAGTCTAAAACAAATTTAAAAAAAATAGCCACCTTGATGAATCTATTACCTTAAGTTGTTAATCAAATTAGTAGATAAAAATTTTCTTGTAAAGAAATAATTGGGCTTAGTTGGCTTTGTTAATGAATTCTACCAAAATTTAGTAAAACATTTCCAATCTTACAAAACTATTTATAGTATACCCTACAGAAGACTAATGATTCCCTAACTCTTACCATGAAACTAGCATAACCTTGGTACCTATCTTAAGGAAGGAAAATCACAGGCCAATTTCACCCACGTATGTCCTATAGATACAAAAACTCTAACAAAATAATAGTACCACAAAACCAGCAAATTGGGGTTGTACTGAAGAAGGCATGTGCTGTTTGATAATAGGGAAAATTAAATTCATCATATTAAGAGATTCAGAGAGATGCTATGGACTGAATGTTTGTGTCTCCCCTTCTCAACTCATATATTGAAATCCTAGTCCCCAGAGTGAGGGTATTTGGAGATGGAGCCTTTAGGAGATAATTAGATCATGGGGATTGTATCCTTCTGATAAGATTAGTAGCTTTATAAGAAGAGACACAAGAGAACTTACTTTCTCTGTCACTGTCCCTCCTCTAGGTGAGGATACAGCAAGAAGGGGGCCACTCAGAAAGAGGGCCCTCACCAGACACCGCTTCTACCACTGCCTTGAACATCGACGTTTAGTCTCCAGAACTGTAAGAAATCAGTATTTGTTGTTTAAACCACCTATTCTATGTTATTCTATTACAGCAGCCCAAATGAAGATGAGGGAACTACTATAATTATTTTAAAAGATGCAAAAAGCGATAAAATGTAACATCTATTACTGGTAGTAACTATTAGAAAAATAATGTTAGAAGAGAGCTTCCTTAATCTAATAAGAAATTATCAAAATAAATTCAAAATAATGCAAATTTCCTAAGGCAAAGATTATACTTTATAAGCAATGCTGAAATCAATCCTGCCCACCGCTTCTAGTCACTATACTAGATAGCACAGTAAGGCAAGAGAAAGAAATATGAGGTGTAAAGGTTTCAAAGGAAGGAACAAATTTATCATCAGTTGCAGATGCCATATTTCTGACCTAGAAAACTCAAATGAAAGCACAAACATATTATTAGAATTAATTAGGTAATGTAATTGGTTTGCTGAGTGCAAATCAACATAAAAATTAATTGCATTTCTCTATCCTAGCAATAGTTAGAAGCTGTATATTTAAACTTCAAGTCATTTGAAATAGCATACAATGAGGTAGCTACAAATAAATCTAATAAAATTATAGAAGACTTTTATGATAATATTATAAAACTTTTATTGAAAGACACTAATGAAGACCTTTTCTCAAAATTGATTTTTACACTCAATGCAAATAATAGCCCCAGTTTTTAAAATTTTGATGGAATTTGGCACAATGTATATGAACCAGCAAAAGGCCAAATAAAGCCAGAATATTTTTGAAGAAGAAAAGATTAAGAATGACTGTGAAGCTATCGTAATTAAGAAATTATAGTGTAGAGTTGGTGAGGTATGCAAAAATATAAATCAGTAATACAGGAAAAAGAACACATAAACAAACCCAAACACATGTTATACTGCAGTGTAACAGTGTAGATCAATAAGGAAAATAAAGTCTTTCAATAAAAGCATTATTTGGATAACATGATACTATTTGCATTAAAAAGAAAACTGGGTCCCTATGTCATGTCAAAACCAAAATTCATTGTAGATGAATTCTCACATTTTGAATGTTAAAATGAAAACTATAAAAGAGTTTAGAACACAATTTAAGATGCTTTTTTTTTTCTGCTTTGGGTAGGAAAGGATTCTTAAAGAATTCATAAGAAACGCAAAATGTAAAGAAAAATATTCATTAAATTATCTATGTTAAAACTGAGAATTTCTGTTCATAAAAATAGTATAAAGAAAATGAAATATGGAAGAAAATATTATAGCAATAGAACTGACAGAGAATTCATATCCAGCATGTATTAGGTTGGTGCAAAAGTAATTGTGGCTTTTGCCACTGCTTTTAATGACCAAAACCGCAATGGATTTTGCACCAAGCTAATATAAACAACTGTTACAAATGAATATATAAGAGACCACTCAAAATAAAAATAGGAAAAGACTTTCAGGTATTCAATAGAAAATGGTCATTATGAAAAGATTTTTAATTTCAGAAAGTCAGAGAAATAAAAATTAAAATACAATGAGATATTTCACCTCATTCCCATTAGAATGGCTAGTATCAAAAAAAACAAATAAAACTAGAAAATAACAAGTGCTGACACGGATGTGGATAAATTGGAATCCTTGTGCACTGATTGTGAGAACGTAAAATAATATGGGCAATGTGCAAAACAACATGGCATTTCCTCAAGAAATTTAAAATAGAATTACCTTATGATCCAGCAATTCCACTTCTGGATATGCACCCCCAAAAAGTAAAAGTAGGATCTCAAACGGATGTTTGTACACTCCTGTTTACAGCAGCAATACATATTGCTATTTACTATTCACAATAGCCATAGGATGGAAGCAACACCAGAGTCCCTCAAGATTAGCAAAATATAGTATATCCATACAATGAAATTTTATTTACTCATAAAGAAGAAGGACATTCTGACACATGTTGTAACATGGATGAACCTTTAAGTGAAGTAAGCCTATCACAAAATGAAACATCCGTGAGTTCATTTCTGTGAGGTAAAGTAGGCAAATTCATAGAGACGGAAAGTAGAATGAATAAATGGTGGTTGCCGGGGACTGGAGAGAAGAGGGGAGTGGGGTGTTACAATGAATAGAGGGTTTCAGTTTGGCTAGATGAAAGGCATTCTAGAGATGAGTAATTGCGACGGCTGCACATCAGTGTGAATGTGCTCAATGTCCTTGCATGGTACACTTAAAATGGTTATGACAGCAAATTTTAGGAGATGTATGTTTTGCCACAATTCCCCAAAAAATAATATGATGAGATGTTTCATATCCATCAGAATGGCAAAATTTTAAATGTTTGAACAATAGCTAGTGATAGTGAATATGTGGAACATTTATAAGTCTTATATTCTGCTTGTGGGAGTGTAAGAATCAATAATTTTGGGAAAATAATTGGATTGCGTTATAAACAAAGTATCTCTATTCCTGATGGCTCAAGTCTTCCATTCTATGTATAGATCTTAAAGCAACTCTTGCACATGTCCACGAGGACATGCTAGCCCTGTTTATAATGATATCACAACAAACTGAAAATAACTCATATATGCATCAACAGTGGAATGAACAACTACATTGCATATATTCATAAGCTGAATTATTACACAACAATAATACATGACTGAATTCCAGGAACATAAAATTGGCTAGAAAAAACACACGATAAAACAATATATATTCTGTTTGGAATATTCTATTACAGATTGAGTATCCCTATCTAAAATGTTTAGGGCCAGAACTGTTTCAGATTTTGGATTTTTTTGAATTTTGGAATATTTGCATATACATAATGAGATATTTTGGGGTTGAGACCCAAGTCTAAAACAAAATTGATTTATGTTTCATATATACTGTATACACACAGTCTGAAAGTATCTTTATACAATATTTTAAATAATTTTGTGCGTAAAATGAAGTTTGTGTTAAATATTTATGTGTGGAATTTTCCACTTATGACGTCATGTTGGCGTTCAAAACGTGTTTGATTTTGGAGCATTTTGGATTTGAGATTTCAGATTTTTTGATTAGGGATGTTCAAGCTGTGCATTCATAAGTCCACAAAATTATGAAGTATGCTATGTGAGACTGTAAAACAAATGTAAAACTATACTTAAAAGGAAGGGAATGAAATGAGAAGCTCTGGTCAGGGGACAGGGAAGGAGTCGAGACACAGAGACCCCTGGGGGTTTAAAAGGTGGGGGCAATGTTTTATTTATTAACCTGAAGGTCGGTGCAGTATTGTTCACTAAATTTTTTATACCTTAAACCTGTTTGTTTTATAAATATTAATTTATATATTTTCAATATTTAACCAAGTTTTGTCAGCGCCAGCCCACAGGTGTGTTGGAAGATATATCAGCAAGTTATCAACTATAGACACAGGTACGTGTCGGCATTACCCACAGCTATGTGTACATATATGTCATGCAGATACATGTTCTTTCCATTTCAACACAGGCATTTTCACAAAACGGTAGGGAAAAAGCCTTCCAGAAGGATACACTTAAGAGGGAATTTGAAAGTACAGGGGAGAAAATCTGCTGGTAATCTGTGGTGAAGCTTCCTGAGAAGGTGGAGGCACAGGCCTTAGAGAAGAAAAGAAGAGACGCAGTTCATAGCTGGGAGCAGGTGTTTCCTGGATACAAATGAAGTGTGGGAGTTCCCCTCTAGTGGATTTTGGTTTTCTCTGTAAAGTGGAAAGAAAGGGTGTTTTCTGAGAATGAGGGATTGGATGCAAAACCTTTTCAGAAATGATTAAAACTTTGGAAGCGAGAACAGGGTCACTGGACTATGTTCTTGGGAAGAAGAGACTGGGAAGGCTATAGAGCATGAGAATTCTGAGTCAACGTGGCCTGTCTTAACTTACTGGTCATTCCTGGTCTGAGACCCTTCTGACATCAGAGATCTGAGAGCACAGTGGGTCAGAGTCTGCAGGGAGGGCTGGAAGATGAACCCTAATGGATAAGTGTTGGCATTGGTCAGAGGGAGAGACCTTCGGGAACCGGCTTATAGTCAAGTGGGTCATGACTCTGACTTGAATAAGTAGCTGTACACTGCTCAGAGAGTCAAGGCAGGGTGGAGGCTTAACAGCTCAGAAGAAACAAACACATATGGATGAATTGATTAATTGCTGAAATAGATGAGTTGTATGTTCTATCAGGCTGCCAAGAGAGAAGATTTCTTTCCAACAACAATAGGTAAAGCTATTTCCAGCAGTGATGAGAAGGTGCTAAGGTTTTAGAGAAATGTAGAGTTTGGGGGAAGCACTAAGTGTTCTGTTATTTGCAAAATTATTGTGTCTGATACATAAGATTCTTTGCAGTGGCTTTCAAGATGGGATTCATTTGTCCAAGCAAAAGTATTTAATTCTGTTGTGCTGCAGTTTATAAAATATTTACATTGTTATTCTACATATACACATTGCTTACATCCAGTTGCATTTCTCTCTGATGCACTTTCAATAAGATTTGGACTCCTGACAATGTCATCCAAGCCAATTGTTAGGGGAAAGAATCACAGAATCACTGCAGTTCACAAAGCCCCTGGGATGTCAAACCATCCATCCTGGTGTCTTCCGGCAGAATAGAACCCAAACTAGCCCAAATAAAGAGACTTGTCTCCTAAGCATGAAAAATCAAGAAAGACAAGCTGGCCAATCTTTCTTAATTTTCAGCTATCCTCCTCAAAATCAGAATGTTCTGAATAACCCAGTTTCCTCCTACTGTAATTACTGTGTTTCTTAGAATGTGGTATTTAAACAGAAAATCCCAGAGTCACTGACAATAGACTCTGAATTCCAAATGTGTGAATGTGAATTAGAAGCAATTTAAGGCAGTGGGGTACAAAGGAAAAATAATGAACTAGGAGTCAAGGGCCAGTGTATGATGTCTCTGTCCACATTGCCTGTAAAAACTTGGAGGGGTCATGGGCCTATCACCCCTTCCTACTCAGTGTTCTTAGAATGTTAGAATAATAAATGCTTTCTTCCCCCACCTCCAAGGGTTTATTTGAGGATTAAGCAATAATGCATAAGAGTTTTTGAAAAGTAGAAAGCATGATATGTAGATAAAGATTTAAAGCAAATAATCCATTACCGTGGGCTGGGTGATGACTGCCTTTGGGAACCTACCTTCTTTTACTATCACCTGAAAACTGTCTGCAAATTGGCTTTTATTTTTCCTTCTGAGACTAAAAGCAATTGTTATCCTATTGATAACGCTTGGTTGTTCAAGGGTGGCTTGCTGAGTGTGCAGGTTTTTCACAGTTCCTTGCTTGGTCTTCCATCTCCCTCCTGCCTGGTTTTGTCCTTTCACTGCTCATTTGCGTCCCCACTCGAGTGCGCTTCCATGATGGACCTATTCATTGTCCCCGGAAAAGGCTTGTGCTTCCCACGTCTACATGTTTGTTCTTGCTTTCCCTTCCTCAAAAATTGCACCCTTCTCTTCCCCTCCGCCGGCCCTGGGGAGACACTGCTCCTGCAAAGCAGCTCCAGCTGGTCATGCTATGAGGCGCCACCTGTCTTCCTCCCCAAAAGCCTTCTTGAACACATCTGATTGCACTGATCACTTGCCTTCTTTTGGAAGCTGTCGTTTTCCATTCATACATTTTGTCTCCTCAATAAAGATAACACATTTATTGAGGGTGTGGGCAATGCATTTTTTTCTGCCTTTTCCTCAGCAAAAGACGTGACTTGTAAATATTCAGTATTGTAATATCAATAATTAATTGATATGAATAACAAGAAGAAAAGTGCAAGACATTCCGAGTGGAGTATTTTTTTTGGGTGGGATGTGAAAAGAAAGAAGGGACAAATTGGTTTGGAAATTCTGAATTCAGTTTTTCTACGGCATCCGTATCTTTAATTATGCTGAATAACTAATCATAGTATTTATTTGTGGCTTACTCTACTGTGTGAATAAAATGCGTGCTGCAGAATCAGTGAGAGAGGTAAAGGGGGCATGCTAGAAAGTTTCAGCAGTCTGAAATCAGCATTTTGTATCTAAATGACTAGGATTTAAAAAACATATGGCATTCATAAAACCACACTGCAACCACTCTGGAAATCATTTAAATAGCCACAATGCAGGACAGACCTTGCTCTGCCTGTTACCTGCCAGCTGCAACTACATTTGGATTGGTCAAGCCTCTGAAAGCCTAGAGTATTTGTCACATAACACCGACACCTTGGTTAATCTGTTATGTAGCAAAGCAGTGGTTTAGGGTGCTGTCCTTGGTGGCTGAGAAGGATACTGAAAGGGATGAATTAGAGCTCCTATGTGTTTTAAGGATATGGTTTTTACTAATGATCTCACATCTGGGTTGTGAATGAAAGATAATTGTATGCCTACAAGTATGCATGTATGTATGTAATGGTTTGATCTATTTACTTATGTTTTACCTTTATGTCAGGAAAGATTTAGGAAGTTAAAAAATACATGCAGCCTAAAAGCGTAAAATAAATTTCGGAGGGCAAGAAACACACACATAGACACACACACACACACACACACACACACCCTGTACACAGAAATGCATAATGTGGGGCCCTATTTGGTTGTGAGAAGAAGGCTGAAAATGCAGCTTTAAAACTTTGCCTGAAGACAAAAAGGCAAATGCAGTTAGCTTCAAGAATCACGGTAACCACAAGGCATAATCGATGTGTAAGAGAACCACAGCTAGCTGGGACATTGAGAAGAAGATTTCTTCCAGGGATCTTCACAGCGGAAGACACTGGGTAGCATGGTGGATGATGTTCTCCCCAAAGTCCAGATGATACTTCCCATCATGCATTTATAGGCCTTTTTCTTGTAATGTTCCTCTTTGCAAGTGAAAAGCATAAAAACAACTCTATGAGGGACCCAAATGGTGCTGTCATTGTGTAGAGCTCACCGTGAACCTGGATTAACCAAAGGGTAGAATCTCTAAGCAGCTTTGTCTAATAAAAATTTCTGTGATGGTGAAAGTGTTCCCTATCTGCACCAACCAATATGGTAATCATCAGCTATGCATGGCTCTTCAGCCCTTGACATGTGGCCAGTAGACGAGGAACAGCAGTTCAATTCTGATTGAATTCATTTAAATGTAAATAGCCACATGTTGCTAGTGGCTATTGTACTGGACAGAGCAGCTCTAGGAAATGTCTGTATCATATGCCTTTCAACTATTGTGGATATTATTTCTTGCAACTGAGGTTTGACAAGTTATAGGGCTAAAGGAATTCCTACGGCAAGGGCAAAATTTACCTCTGAAGACATTTCTAGGTCTGCTGCAGCACAGAGAAGATTAGGGAATAGAGATCTCAAAGCTCCATGCCATCAGGTAGATGTAGTTATTATAGAACATTTTGAGATGTAAGCACTCCCAGCATACGTATTGTTAGTTAGAAGTTATAATCTGTGTTCTGGTGTTCTCATCTATTTTGTACCTTATAGACATACGCATCATTTTAACAACTGTTTTTAAACCAATACCATCAACCTCCTTTTCTATTCAACACCAGAGTTGCTGAATTTTTTTGGAGAAAGATCACACACAAACAGGCGTTTCTCTAGATTCCTGGTTTCTGATCTCAACTGGGCCTTTGCTGCTTTCTTGTGAGTCTTTTACGTGTGTCCTTCTTAAGGTTTCATTCCTCCCACCCTTACCTCTGGTGGAGAGGGGATCTTTTTCAAAATAGCACATTTTGTTGCATGAGTGGTTCAGTGGTAGAATTCTTGCCTGCCAGAAGAGCAGTTTGATTGTTACTGTGAAAGGTGATCAACATTAGCAAGAGGGAAGGCGACTTTTCTTTTAGTGATCCTTTCTGAGGGTTCCATCATTGCTCCGCTAGGATTAGCATAAACACATGTCTCTCCAGCTCAGATATGAGGAACAAAAAGGTTTCTCCAATCTTCCACAGAAGAAGGGCATAATGGAGTGGGGACCCCGAGAGCAAGGCAGAGGAATGGACAAAGAATAAAAGGGACGACCAGCGGAGGAAAGACTTCTGGGTTTCCATCTGGCGTGGAGTTTGAGTGGATTGGAAGGTGATCCACTTAGAAGAATCACCTTAAAAGGAAGGTAACAGTTAAATATATTCATGAGATGGAAATACTTTCTGAGAAATGCATCATTGGGTAATTTCATCATTTTACAAACATCATAGAGTGCAGTTATATAAACCTGGATTGTACAGCCTACTGCACACCTAGGCTATATAGTACAGCCCATTGCTCCTAGGCTACAGACCTGCACAGCATGTGACTGTGCTGAATACTGCAGGCAACTGTAACACAATGGTAAGTACCTGTGCATCTAAACATATCTATGGGGAGAGAAGATACCGTAGCACTGGTATGGTGGCTCACGACTTTAATCCCAGCACTTTGGGAGGCCAAGACAGGAGGATTGCTTGAGCCCAGGGGTTCAAGATCAGCCCGGGAATCATGGCAAAACCCCATCTCTACACAATTACAAAAATTTAGCCGAGTGTGGTGGTGCATACCTGTAGTCCCAGCTACTTGGGAGGCTGAGGTGGAAGGATGGCTTGAGCCCAGCAGGTCGAGGCTGCAGTGAACTGTGATCACATCACTGCACTCCAGCCTGGGCAACACAGTGAGACCTTGTTTCAATTTAAGAAAAAAAAGAAAAGATATGTAAAAATGTGGTATATAAAAGATAGAAAATGGTACTCTTGTCTAGGGCACTTACCATGAATGGAGCTTGCAGGACTGGAAGTCGCTCTGGGTGAGTCAATGTGAAGGCCCAGGACAGTACTGTACACCACTGTAGACTTTATAAACACTCTACACTCAGTTTATAAAAATATGTTTCTTTCTTCAAAAATAAATTAACTAGCTTACTGTAACGTTTTTACTTAATACACTAATGTTTTTTAACTGTTTGACTTTTTAATAACACTATTTAAAACATAAACACATCGTATAGCTATGCAAAAGTATTTTTTTCTTTGTACCCTTATTTTAGAAGCTTTTATCTATTTTTAATTTTTAAGAAATCTTTTAAACTTTGTTGTTAACAACGAAGACACAAACACGCTAACCCAGGCCTGCACGGCATCAGGATCACCATTGTCACTGTCTTCCACCTGCACCTCTTGTCCCACTGGAAACCTTTTGGGGCAGTAACGCTCATGAGGCTGTTATAACAATGCCTTCTTCTAAAGGACCTGCCCGAGGCTATTTTACTGTTAACTCTTTTTTAATAAGTAGAAGGAAGACATGATAAAATAACAATAAAAAGCATAGTATAGTAAATACATAAGCCAGTAACTGTTGTTTTATTATTAGCAGGTATTATGTACTGTACATAATTGTATGTTCTATATTTTAATATGACCAACAGCAAAGTATGTTTGTTTACACCCGCATCACCACAGGCAAGTGAGTAACGTGTTACATCACCATGTTACTCGGTAATAGGAAGGTTTCGGCTCCATTACAACCTTATGGGACTACCATCTTACACACAGTCTTTTGTTGACCAAAAGGTTCTTAAGTGATGCATGACTGTATGTTATCCCAGTCATTGAACTCTGATTGATTTGTGATTTGCTGTGAGTAAGACTGGGTTTTTATGGTAATGGACTACACACCCTCCAGATGATGTGGGGCAAAACGGCAAGGTTCCATGTGCTTTCCTAATCCACTCTCTCTTCTATTCTTCTTTGTGACTCTCTTCCACCTTTCATGGTCTCCTTTTGTATGCCCATCGGTAGGTAACGTCTATTTCGCTAAGAAACGAGAAACCTTCAGATGTAATCTCCCTCTAGTTTCTGAATTCAGTCTCCACTCACAGGTGCAGTGATACGTTCCCATCAGCCCTTGCCTCTTTCCAGGTGTTGACAGTGAAGGAGGTCTCTTACTCTAAGATTCATGATTCTAGCTGTACTCTTGATCCCTCTTCTCATTATTCCTTTGGCTCTCCATTAATTTTCCCACTTCTCCTCTATGACTTCAACCTTGTTTTTGCTCATATTTTCTTCAGTTACCAATCTTAGCATTTAAACATGCTCGAATGTTACAAAAAAAAAAATTCCTTTACCTCAGGGACCTCTTTATTAACCTCTATCTCACTCCTGCCCTCTTGTTTTTTTTTTTTTTTTTAATTGCCCAGGTTGGAGGGCAATGGTGTTATTTTGGCTCACTGCAACCTCCGCCTCCCAGGTTCAAGCAATTCTCCTGCCTCAGCCTCCCGAGTAGCTGGGACTACAGGCACATGGCACTATGCCCCGCTGCTTTTTGTATCTTTACTAAAGACGGAGATTCACCGTGTTGGCCAGGCTGGTCTTGGACTCCTGACCTCAGGTGATCCACCCGCCTCAGCCTCCCAAAGTGTTGAGATTACAGGCATGAGCCACCTCGCCTGGCCCTTCCCTCTAGTTTCAAATTTCTTCAAAGAATGCGGACTTGCCCTAACATTATTTGCTCCCGTCATCGGTTCCTTTCCTACTGCAACCTGGTATCTGTTCCCACTGCTTCACTGGAACTGCAGCTTCAATGCAAGACAATCAATGGCCAGTTGGTGGCTACATCTCACTGTATTTCTTATTCTAACTGATCTTCCTGAGGTGCTCCCTTATCTGTACATTTCTCTCTAAGATGCTCAGGCCAGAGATCTGGGACACTGCTTTTCTGGACACTTGTTAATCAACTCTCTGGTGTGCAGTCCTCCCTTATCCTTTTTAACAGTGCTCTGAGATTTACTGCATTCTATCACCAGAAAAGGGTCCTGATTTCTTTAATCCAGTCAGTACATCCCATCTTCCTGGCTGCAGTGATTGGCTCAAGGATGAATAAATAATGCAAGGCAGGCCAATCAGAGTCACTGAGACTCAATTTTGAGACCCCTTTTTGAGCCATTAGAGAAGTGGACTTAATTCTTGCTAGATATGAGAAATAAAGCCTCAGGAGTGTTGCAGCCATCTTGGGAATTCACACAAGAGGCCTGCTGGAGAGTGGAATCCGCCTGGAGGCCTGGAGGGGTGGAGAAACACAGAAGGCAAAAAGTAAGTCATGGTCATAAACTTGAGTGCTGAAGAAAGCCTTTCCTGAAGCTTCAAACATATTCTACAAATGCTGTTTTCTTAGTAGTCCCTTTTTTCTTGTGTAAGCCATTTTGGGTCATAGTTTTCATGCATGTAATCAGAAAGAGTTCTAACAAAAGGCCCTACATCTGAATCGTGTATCCATGATGTTTTGCAAGTCTGTTTAAAATTTTTAATGAGAAGTTCTTTAATGAGATTTAATGGGCAAACTCAACTCTAACTTGACGATGAGGAAAGTAATGGAATTTTGTAACAGGAGGTTCCATGTGGAGAAGTCTTCGTGACTGGTGGATTCAGCAGCCTACCTATGTAGCCAGATTGCAGGGATTTTGTCTCTCTCTGCCATGACATCTTCAGTGTTGGCTTAATCATTTGGGTTGGTAACAGCATGGATATAGCAATGACTCATCCAGACATGGCATCTAGAGGATGAAGGGAAAACAGTCTTTCTGTGGTGTTTTCCTGTCACTGAGGAAGCCTCTTCCTGAAGTCCTCCAGAAGACATCTTGTTGCATTTCCTCAGCTAGAACTGCATCTCAGGCCAGTTTCTGAATGAGATACTCTGGAGCAGCAGGCTTCTTTTCTGGCACATGGCTAGGTAGAAGGCAGTTCTTAGGGAGATAACAGGGAAGATTGGAAGCTCAGGAGGGAGCCAACAGCATCCACTATAGCAACAAGCAAGTGGCTTTATGACCTGGCTCCTGCCACATCTCTGATCTCATCTTTTGCCACTCACATCTTTGTATGTGGCCCTGAAGCTCTACTGACCTAAGTTCTGTTTTTCTGAGCATTTTATGCACTCACTTGTGCATCTAGGACCTCAAAGTGTGCTGCTGCCTTTGTTCTAGAATGCACTTCCACATCCATACCTCATTGTCTACTCATCTTTTGGGATTCATCTTACGTGTTACCTTGCTCCTTACCCTGAGAATTGCTCCCTCACTCCCAAGGCTTGGATAGGGACCACTCTTCTATACTCTCAATGCACCTCTACCTGTCCCGTTAAAGTGTTTGTCATGTTACCTTGTAATTGCCTGCTTATTTCCTTGTCTTCACAACTAGAATATGCCCTTGAGGATATGATTTTTTTTTTTTTTTGAGACCAAGTTTCACTCTTGTTACCTAGGCTGGAGTGCAATGGTGCGATCTTGGCTCACCACAACCTCTGCCTCCTGGGTTCAATCAATTCTCCTGCCTCAGCCTACCAAGTAGCTGGGACCACAGACGTGTACCACCATGCCCAGCTAATTTTTGTATTTTTAGTAGAGACGGGTTTCACCATGTTGAACCAGGTTGGTCTCAATCTCTTGACCTTGTGATCCTCCCGCCTCAGCCCCCCAAAGTGCTGGAATTACAGGTGTGAGCCACTGTGCCTGGTGAGGATATGATTTTTGTCTTGGCCTCTGAGATATTACACAATAATTGAGGCATAGTTGGTGTTCCATAATTTTTTTTTTTTTTAGTGAATTTCGAAGTCTATACTCCTCCAAGATCTGAGCCTGCCCAAGTAGTCCTACTAAGGCAAGATATTCTGCCAGTCCTTCATACTCCATGTACTCCTCTTTTCAAGGGCAACCCAGAGCAGTTTCTTTAGGAAATCACAGGTCAAGCTCTTGAAAATTCCTGTTTCTAAACTTCTGTCAGCTATATAACTTCAATATTATTTATTTGACAAGGCATAATTAAAATAAATGTTACTTAGGCCTAGTTTACACACAACAAAATGTAACCACCTTAAGTGTACAATTATATGACACCTTAAGTGTCAATTGCATTGACTAAATTAGATGTCCTTGTAACTGCTACCACAATAAAGATATAAAACCCCTACAATTCACTCATGCCCTTTTTCAGTCAATCCTCTCATCCCTGATACCCAGAAACCACTGATCTGTGTTTGCTTTGTCTAGAATCTCATGTAAAAGGAATCATACAGTATGTGTTTTTTCTATCTATTCAAATCTTTTGCCCATTTTTTATTGTGTTATCTGTCTTCTGCTTGTTGAGTTGTAAGAGTTACTTATTTGTCTCAATGAGTTCTTTGTCTGACATATGTATGATGGATTTTTCTCCCAGTCTATGGCTTGCCTTTTCATCTTCTTACCCTTGTCTTATGAAGTACAGAAATTTTAATTTTTTTTTTTTTTTGAGACGGAGTTTCACTCTTGTTACCCAGGCTGGAGTGCAATGGCACGATCTTGGCTCACCGCAACGTCTGCCTTCTGGGTTCAGGCAATTCTCCTGCCTCAGCCTCTTGAGTAGCTGGGATTACAGGCACACGCCACCATGTCCAGCTAATTTTCTGTAGTTTTAGTAGAGACAGGGTTTCAACATGTTGACCAGGATGATCTCGATCTCTTGACCTCGTGATCCACCCGCCTCGGCCTCCCGAAGTGCTGGGATTACAGGTGTGAGCCACTGTGCCCGGCCCATTTTAAATTTTTATAAAATTGAATGCCTCAACTTTTTACTGTGTGGTTCATCTGTGTTTAAATTATAAAAATTTTCTCTTGTGTTTTTTTTCCTATAAGTAATATAGCTTCAGCTTTACATTTAGGTTGTGACCCATTTTGAGTAATTTTTGTATAGCATGTGAGATGTGTGTGAAGGTTTATGAATGTCCAGTTGTTCTAGGTCCATCTGTTGAGAAGACTGTCTTTTCTCCATTACCTGGCCACCTTTTTTGAAAATCAATTGACCATATATGAGTGGGTCTATTTCTAGACTATTCTGTTCTATGAATCTATATGTCTCTCCTTATACCAATACTACACTGTCTGGATTACTGTACCTTTAAAGACAGACTTAAAATGAGACAGAGTAAGTCCTATAACCTAGTTCCTCATAAAACTTCTTTTAGCTATTCTAGGTCCCTTGTAGTTTTTAAAATAAGCCTTAGAATCTGCATAATTTTAGGATAAACTTCTGTGAATAAGTCCAATGATATTTTGATTAAGTTCATGTTGAATCTTTAGATATTTGGGGAGAATTGATATCATCATAGTATTGAGCCTTCCAATCTATGATCATAGTATAGCTTTCCATTTGTTCATGTCTTCTTTAACTTATCTCAGCAATAGTTTGTAATTTCCCATGTATTGGTCTAACATACAACATATTTTATTACATCAAACTAAGTATTTTGGGTTTTTGATGTTATTTTAAATGCTAGATACATGATTTTTACATACTGATTTTTAAATACTCAGCTGGTATACTTCATCCTTGATCACTTCACTTATATTCTAGTGGCTTTTTGTAGATTCCCTAGGATTTTCCATATACACAGTCATCATGCTGTCTATAAATAAGGATGATTTTTCTTCTTTATTTTCAATATACATATTTTATTTCTTTTTATTCCTTTATTCCATTGGCTAGGATCTCTAATATGATGTTGAGTAAAAGTGGTAAGAGTGCATATCCTTGCCTTGTTCTCAGTCCTAGGAGAAAAGTATTCAGCTTTTATACAATTAAATATGATGTTTGCTGTAGGTTTTTTCTGTGGATGTCATTTATCAGGTTAAACACATTCCCTTTACTCCCACTGTGCCAAAAGGTTTGTTCTGTTTTAATTATGACTGGGTGTTGAATTTTGTTGAATAGCATTTTGGAATCAGTTTTGAATCTCCTATTGTTCTCTGAATTGAGAAAATTGCATTGGCTAATTTTTAAATATTAAACCAACTCAGCTTCGTAGAGTTGCATAGCATTTACCTTAGCCATGCCCAGTTCAGTATTCAGAACAGACTCAAGGGGGATCCCATGCAGATTTCTGGTGCTTTTTCTCTTTGCATCTCCTTTTTCTCCAGTGCTTTGCCTCATGACTTTCAGTCATCTCACCCTCCTCAATTTATAATTCTGTCTGAGCGAGAATGTCAGATTCTGCTTGCGTCTCATCTCTCTGCATAGCTTCTGAAAAGCACCTCCAGGGAAAAAAGCAGGGTGATCATAGGGGTCATCTCATTTGTTTCCCTTTTCTAAAAGATCACCATCCTGTCCTGAGTATTACTCTGTGCTGCCCTGCATATATATTTTAGTTTATGGTGGAAAAGTCCATTACTAGTTATTCTGATATGATTGAATGTTGAAGTTAGGTATAAGGTAGAGGTAGCATTTGTTCGTTTCTCTAATTCTTTAGCATTCAGTGACTGTTTTCTCTCAGTAAATATTTATTAAAGATTTGTCTAATGCAATGTTTCCTGACCATTTTGGTGGCTTTTCCTTTTGAAGTGGATACTTCCTTGACCATCAACTCTATACCAGGCACTGATCAGTATTTGATTGTGTTATACCCTCACAGCAGCCTATGATATAGGCATTATATTTTACAAATAAGAGGATGAATGTGTAAAGTGATAGTGACTTATACAAGATCAGAATGATTGAAATAGAATTCTTCTCTGATTTATGATAGGCTTCTAACTATATGAGTGTAATCTCCCATTGAAATTTTGATAAAATTATGTTGGGATCTTGTCCTTAGAAATAAAATTGTAGACATGTACACCCTAAAATATGTATAGATTTCAAATGGTTAACGGATCCCTAGATCCCTTCCACAGATGAGCCTAACCATAATGCCACCAAGAGGACCCCATATTACTCATTGTCATCTTAAATTTTTGGTGACTTGTGAGCTTCCCCTCTTAGGTCCTAGTGGTTCTATATTACTTTTTACAATTATATTTCAAATCTTGCAAGACCCCTATCCCTCTGCTTGTGACATTGCCCTCATCAGGATCTATGATGAACTCATGGGCACATTCCTGCCTAGCATGACTGCCTCCCTCATGCTGTCTCTTGCCTTACCACTGCATAACACTTAAGAAACTGATCTTAAGAAGGACATTACATGTAGAACTAGTTGCACATTTTTCCATAAATGATCATCAGGACTAATTCTACCGTGACTCACTTCCAAGTTTATTTCAGACACCCAGGGCCCAGTGCATATTTTAAATGCATGGTTCCTCACCACAGCTGAGCCCTTGGTGCTACCAGGCAACCCTACTACATCCCCAACCCATTCACTTTC
Source organism: Saimiri boliviensis (assembly GCF_048565385.1). Lineage (NCBI taxonomy): Eukaryota > Metazoa > Chordata > Mammalia > Primates > Cebidae > Saimiri > Saimiri boliviensis. Next base: position 124,480,590 of record NC_133455.1, read on the forward strand.
CAGTTCTCCTAAGTGGTTGTTTTGCGGTTTTCCCCTTCCATTTCTTTTCTCTTTCTTTCTTTCTCCCCTCTTCCCTCCTTCCTTCCCTCCCTCCCTCCTTTCTTCCCTCCCTCCCTTCCTCTTTCTTTCTTTCTTTCCTCTCTCTCTTTCTTTCTCTCTCTCTTTCCTTCCCTCCCTCCCTCCTTCCCTCCCTTTTTCTTTCTCTCTCTCTTTCTTCCTCTCTTTCTCTCCCTCCCTCCCTTCCTTTTTCCCTCCCTTCCTTCCTTCTTTCTTTTCTTTTCTTTCTTTTCTTTTTTCTTTTCTTTCTTGATCGAGTCTTGTTCTGTTGCCCAGGCTGGAGTATAGTGCCTCAATCTTGGCTCACTGCAACCTCTGCCTCCTGAATTAAAGTGATTCTCCTGCCTCAGATTCCCAAGTAGCTGGGACTACAGGTGCATGCCACCATAGCTGTCTAAGTTTTGCATTTTTGGTAGAGATGGGTTTCACCATGTTGGCCAGGCTGGTCTTGAACTTTTGACCTCAAGTGATCCACCCGCCTTGGCCTCCCAAAGTGCTGAAACTGCAGGTGTGAGCCACTGCACCTGGCCACCCCTCTTATTTCTAAGGTCCCTTTTCCCATCCTCAGTTTCAGTTGATGATCTTGCTTTCCTTTTCACTGAGAAAATGTCTTCTGATTGCATAGGTGAATGTCCACTAACTCCCACCACTTCTCAACTCTGTGCAGCTAACTTCTGCTTTCTGTCTCTCTTCCACTTCTGTAAACAAATTGTCCTTTCCCAAGGCCAATCCCTTATTTTGGGTCTTAGATTTCTTTCTCCTTTGCCTTCCCAAGGACATTGCTCCAATTTTTCTCTTTCTACCACATCAATATTTCTTTCTTTTCTACTGAATCATTGCCCTTAGCATACAAACATAATGTAATAGCTCTCATCATTTAAAAAAAATCTCATCACCCTTCATCTTTTTTCAACCTAGTATTTCATTCTTCTGTTCCCTGGGGCATCAAAACTCCAAGAGCTGTTTTTCACCTACTGTCCTCAGTTCTCCCTCAATCTCTTTTCAACTCAGTTTTTCTAAATCTGATAGTCATTTCTATGTTCCGCCTTCTACTCATCCTACTGGCAGTTTGCAACAACGTTGATGTCTCCCTTCTTCTTAACTTACTGTTCTCATTTGGTTTTGCAGACCCTACACTCTCTTGTTTTGTTTACCTCACCATCACTCCTTGTCAATTTCCGTTGCTGGCTCTTCCTTCTTGTATTGACCTCTAAGCATTAGAGTGTTCTAAGGCACAGTCGCTGCCCATTTCCTCTAACCTTTCCATCCCCAAGTTCAGGTGCTCTAATTTGCTACTCTGGCTTTAACTACTATCTACCCCAGTGGTTCTCAGCTGAGGGTGATTTTTGCAATGTCTGGAGGCACTTTTGGTTGCCACAACTGGGGGAAGGTGTTACTGGCACCTAATGGCTGGAGGCAAGGGAAGCTGCTGAATATACTAAAATCCACAGGACCACACTCCACAACAATAAAAAGTATTCAGTCCAAGTGTGCTAAGGATGGGAAACCTGGATCTACCCAGGTCTCTTCTCTGAACTCTAATCTTGTTATGTTTAACTTTCTATTCAACATCCTCATTTGCATATTTCTATAAATTAAAAAAAGCATAATCCACAACAGGATTATGTGTGAACGCTTTAACGGGAGGTGTGAACCCAGAACCGTGAGAGGTAGAGAAAAGGAAAGTGATACATGGAAGGACAGTGTGCAGATCCAAGGAGAAGAGTTACCAAACTGTTTACTGCTTCAAGAGTCACAAAGAGACACCTCCTTTTCATTAGACCACGTGGTTGCTTGGCCATGAAAAGAATAAAGGTAGAGGGAATTTACTGATGAGCTCCATCCTAGCTTGCATCTCCACTGGGCAAGCTCCACTTGGTCCACTGAGCTAATGCCCCCCTAGGTTTGTGTTGCTCACCTAGGCCGTTTTGCAGTCTTGACGAATCCAGATTCCACTCCTTGCAGTGCTGTCAATTTCAGGAGGCAGACCTCTGCTGCCCGCAGAGTTGACTTTCCCAGCAGCACCTGCAATAGGGCGAGTGGCCACAGGACAAGACACTGGCGAGCTTGAGAGAATCTGAGGAGGGACCTAAGCTACCCAATGCAGTGACAACTAAGGCACACAAGGCCTCAGACTTCAAGGAGCTCACGTTCAGGTAGGAGCAAAACTGTTTGGGACGCTCCTGCAGCAAATGGTATTACCATCCATTTGGTTACTAAGGCCACAAGCCTAGGAGACAGTTCTAAACTTTTTTTTCCTCACATCCCAAATTCTGCCATCTCTATACAAAAAAGGAATTTTCTCCCAAAAACTCCTTATAAGCTCATCACAGTCTCCGTAGTTTAAGCCGTCGTTGCTTATGCTGCTTAATAACCTCCAACTTTGTGTCTGGTTTCTAGTAGCCAGAATGAGCTTAAAGAAATCATATGACTATACTGACGCCTATCTTCCAGTGGGTTCCCACTGTACTTAGAATGAAATGAATGATTCTTACCATAGCCTGAGAGGCCCTGGATGATCGGGGCTCTGCCTGCCTTTGTGACCTACCTTTCATGACATTCTTTCTTGGTCACTTCTTTCTGGCCCTACTGGCCCTCTCATTTCCTGAATATGCTGAGTCTGTCCTTGTCTCGGAACCTTTGCTCTTACAATAGTCCTTCTCATCTTCCTGTTCCTTGCGGTCTCTTCTTGATGTTTTTTGTTCAAATGCTACTTCTGCACAGAAGCCCCTCTTATCTGCAAACCTCTATTTGTCACTGGCTGTCCCTGTTTCTTAATTTCCTTTATCTAACGTTATAATGCATATGTGTTTGTTGTCGGCGTCTCCCACCGGAATATGAGCTCCATGAGACCTGGGACCTCATATGTCTCCGTTAAAAAACTGTGTCTCCAGTGTGAGGGCAGTGTCTGGCCCATAGCTGGGGCTGGGCAAATATTTGTTGAATGAATAAATATCTTCAGACCCTTACCAATGGAATACTTGCATCAAGAATGCTGAGTTCCAGTTAGGCAGGTGTGGTGGCTTGTGCTCGTTGTTCTTTCAACTACTTTAGAGGATAAGGATTGCTTGAGCCCAGTACTTCAAGGTTGCAGTGAGCTATGATGACACCAGTACACTCTAGCCTGAGCAACAGAATGAGACTCTGTCTCGAAGAAGAAAAAGAAGGAGGAGGAGGAGGAGGAGGAGGAGGAGGAGGAGGAGGAGGAGGGGGAGGGGGAGGGGTTCCTAGCTCACAATTTTCTTCCAATCCCTTGGAGGTCCAGTCCTGATGTAAACACATCTATCAGAGATGTTGAAGATTTCCTAATATGCCCACCAAGAAAATCCTGAATTTAGGAACCTGGTATCCCATCCAGTCTGTGAATCCCTTCTAGTAAGGCAATCTCCAAATGCTGAGTCAGGACACCTGCATTCACATGAAGCTTTAAATGTCTTAGGGACATTTAAAGGAAGGCAGTGAGTTTTAGGAAGAGGTACAAGAGCAGGACAGAGAAAGAGAAGAATAGTGCTCAGTAGCTCAGTAGTGCTAGGACATGGTGGGAAAACCCTTGTCTAGTAGGGTTAACCCCAATAGGATTTTTAACTGCAGCAGCAGCGGCAGCAACAAAACCGACTTGACAGTACTTCAGCCAGGAGCTTCATATTTATATCTTTGTTTCTAGTTTTAAATTTTTTAAAAAGATTATTTATTTGCACTAGAGCAGCAGTGCAGAAAGGTAGCGATCCCTGGAGCTGTTGAGATTGAGAGATATGCGTGTGGTAGGTGGAAAAAGGGCCGAGTTTAATATGGGAAGGAGTATATGAGAAGTTATTGTTCGCGAAAGAAAAGCTGGGGTATGGATCTGAAGGAGGGGAGGGAACATACACTTCTGTTTTTCTGAAAGGAATGCTGGCGTCTGAATCTGGAGGAAGGATTTAACTAGTTCCAGACAGGGACTGTTGCACTGCCCGGGCATTCCCGCAGCGGCCCGGGCTTTCCACTAGCCATAATAGAGCAGGGAGGATGCAATCATTGGCTTTGATTAAGGAGGCGGGTGGTGTAGGCGGGAGGCAACGCGAATCGCGATGGTGAGAAGGGTGGTCCCAAGGCCGCGAGAGAAGCCAATCAGCCGCGGCTCTGGGCTCTTGCAGCCTCCTTAGAGACTCCGCAGCCCTGGAAGTACCAAGCTGCCTGCTGCCTTTTTCTCGCGCTGCAGGCGCGGAGACGCAGCGCCTCTGGGGGCGCAGCTCCAGCCGCACTCATAGGGCACGGCGCACGCCCCCGGCTCCTGCTGCCATGCGCCTCTGCGGGGGACCCTTTCCGAATAAATTGCAAGCTTTGAAAGTGGCCCTGTGGAGGCACTAGGCTGGGAAAAGAGGCTGCGGGAGGAGGGACATAGGGTGGGAGGTGAGTAGGCGACTTGCTTCTCAGATTATTCCCAATTAGCACCAAGTTGGCAGACAACCCCACAAACCCACGAGGCCTTTGGTCCCCCGCAAGTCACATTCTCTGTATTTCAGAATAATCGGATCGTAAGAAAACTTCAAGTCCCATCGTAGGTTAAAGAGGGACAGGCTCTTAGCACCGCCGCCGCCCAGTAAAACTACACGGAACGAACCCATGGATCCTCAACTGCACAGCTCTGCTCAAAGTCTGCAGCTCTGCGAGTCCAGCCGGCGGGGGGAGGCTGGGTGGACCCCGCAGAGAGCAAGGGCCTCCTTGGGGGAAGAGCGGGATGGGGCGCAGAGCAGTGCGATCGAAGAGGGTTACTGTGGGACTGCACAAAAGCAAACCCATCGGAGGAGTTTTGCCAGAAACACCACCGCCTGCATTGCGTCGGACCTGACCATTTCCAATGTGAAATTCCCGGGGAAGGTCGCGCGCCGCTAGGGGCCGTGCGTGGGCGGGGCGGTGGGCCACAGGGGAAGTAGCGTTAGTGGTCGGCTTTTCTGGCAGGAGAGGAAAAAGCTGTGCTGGCGAGGGTGGGAACTGAATGACAACCCCGCTCTCTTGCAAACCACCCCCTCATATTTTCCATCCACCTCCTCCTCGCTCCTGCCCTCCCCCGCCCTCCCCAACCCACGCCCGGGTGGGCCAATCGCTGCTCCGTATTCCAGGCGCTTTCTCAGGTTTCTGCTGATCTTGCAGCGCCCAGAAATGGACCGAGCGGACCCGCCGCCGCAGGCACTCTGCCCGACTCCAAGCTCCTAAGGACTCCCAGCGCGCCGCGGAGCCTCGGCGAGGTCCGCGCAGGGGTGCAGAGAGCGAAGGGAACTGGAGAGCCATGTAGATCCAGGCTCCTGCCCGCCCGCCTTCTTCGGGATCGAATCAAGGGCTCCCATAGTGTTAGGAGGGGGCGAGAGTGCTGTTTATCGTCATTTGCCTCGGAGCTTCGGGAGAGGGTGGTATTTTGCTTTTCCGCCCCGCATCCTCCGGAACTCCCTGCCCTGGAGAGAGGACGGCGTCTCCAGGTTGCTGGCAACCAGTGAGAATGGGGGTAGGAAATGAACATTTCGCCGTTGCTGCTCCGTAACGCGATTGTCCAACTGAGAGGGGCGTCGGACGAGCGGACCAGGGCGGCTAGTTTGCCCGGCGCGTCTCGGATGCTGGCTGCGGTGGCCGCCGGGGCTCCCGCCAGGGCACTGCAAAGGCGACCTGCCGCATTCCCACGCGGGCTCTCCGCGGACTCAGCACCGCCCCTGCGCCAAGCCGGCCGGCCAGGTAGGGGGTTCCCCAGCTCCGGGCCGCAGAAGCGGGGGTTGGGGCGACGGGGTGGGGGAGGCCGGGGGTGCGGGGATGCTGCCCGGGACCCGGAGCTTCCCCCGGCGTCTCTCGGCGCTTTTCCGATCTCTAGTTTAACGAAGTTGTAAACAGATCGGCTGTTGGGCATTGGGGAAAGTGGGATGGAAGAGCCCCAAACTTGGATTTCCGGGTGTCTGCGTGTCTGTCTGTCCGTGTGTGTGATAACCCTAGCAAACGTCCAGTGCTTTCTCAAGCTAGAGGTCTGTGTTCTTCGGTGTCTGTAGGTCCGTCCCATCGGAATGCTTCTGATTTTCTACCCCCGTATCACTTTCTATTTCTCTGCAGCGTCCATCGATCGCCCTGGTGGGAGCTTAGAAGGCGGCAGGCGAAGAGGGGTAGGAGGGGGGAGAGCCGAGGAGAAGCAGAGAGGGTGGCAGGCGTGGGGATCTGCTGAGCCGGCACTGCACCGGGTCCTAGGAAGGCTCTCGGAGGGGAGGGGAGGCCAGGGAGACCCCCGAAGCGATGGCCCGGTCCACTAGAACAGCACTGCGTTAAGGCACCTCGGATCAGTAAAAAATATTTTTAAAAAGAAAAAAAAAAAGAAAAGAAAAGAAAAAAAACCAACAAACCCCCAACCCAAATCCAACCCTCGGCAAAAAGCTGCACCGGCCAGCAGGCAAGGGGGATTCCAAATTGAATCAAAAGCAGGGTGGAGGGGAAGGCAGCGAGAGGCGAAGTCGCAGATCTCCCGACCTGCTCGCTTTGAAGCCCCTCCCCCTGGGCGTGAGGGAGACGCGCACTCCGGTGGGGGGGCCGCTTGGGTCCCCCCCACCCCTGGCTCCTGGCTCTGTCCCACCCCGGGCTCTCTCCTGGCCTCCCACCCCCCGCGCCCGACTTCCACCATGACGGTGATGTCTGGGGAGAACGTGGACGAGGCTTCGGCCGCCCCGGGCCACCCCCAGGATGGCAGCTACCCCCGGCAGGCCGACCACGACGACCACGAGTGCTGCGAGCGCGTGGTCATCAACATCTCCGGGCTGCGCTTCGAGACGCAGCTCAAGACCCTGGCGCAGTTCCCCAACACGCTGCTGGGCAACCCTAAGAAACGCATGCGCTACTTCGACCCCCTGAGGAACGAGTACTTCTTCGACCGCAACCGGCCCAGCTTCGACGCCATCCTCTACTACTACCAGTCGGGGGGCCGCCTGCGGAGGCCGGTCAACGTGCCCCTGGACATGTTCTCCGAGGAGATCAAGTTTTACGAGTTGGGCGAGGAGGCCATGGAGAAGTTCCGGGAGGACGAGGGCTTCATCAAGGAGGAGGAGCGCCCTCTGCCCGAGAAGGAGTACCAGCGCCAGGTGTGGCTGCTCTTCGAGTACCCCGAGAGCTCGGGGCCCGCCAGGGTCATCGCCATCGTCTCTGTCATGGTCATCCTCATCTCCATCGTCATCTTTTGCCTGGAGACGCTCCCCGAGCTGAAGGATGACAAGGACTTCACGGGCACCGTCCACCGCATCGACAACACCACGGTCATCTACAATTCCAACATCTTCACGGACCCGTTCTTCATTGTGGAAACCCTGTGCATCATCTGGTTCTCCTTCGAGCTGGTGGTGCGCTTCTTTGCCTGCCCCAGCAAGACGGACTTCTTCAAAAACATCATGAACTTCATCGACATTGTGGCCATCATTCCTTATTTCATCACCCTAGGCACCGAGATAGCTGAGCAGGAAGGAAACCAGAAGGGCGAGCAGGCCACGTCGCTGGCCATCCTCAGGGTCATCCGCTTGGTAAGGGTTTTTAGAATCTTCAAGCTCTCCCGCCACTCTAAGGGCCTCCAGATCCTGGGCCAGACCCTCAAAGCTAGTATGAGAGAGCTAGGGCTGCTCATCTTTTTCCTCTTCATCGGGGTCATCCTGTTTTCTAGTGCAGTGTACTTTGCCGAGGCGGAAGAAGCTGAGTCGCACTTCTCCAGTATCCCCGATGCTTTCTGGTGGGCGGTGGTGTCCATGACCACTGTAGGATACGGTGACATGTACCCTGTGACAATTGGAGGCAAGATCGTGGGCTCCTTGTGTGCCATCGCTGGTGTGCTGACAATTGCCCTGCCCGTACCTGTCATTGTGTCCAATTTCAACTATTTCTACCACCGAGAAACTGAGGGGGAAGAGCAGGCTCAGTTGCTCCACGTCAGTTCCCCTAACTTAGCCTCTGACAGTGACCTCAGTCGCCGCAGTTCCTCTACTATGAGCAAGTCTGAGTACATGGAGATCGAAGAGGATATGAATAATAGCATAGCCCATTATAGACAGGTCAATATCAGAACTGGCAATTGCACCACAGCTAACCAAAACTGCGTTAATAAGAGCAAGTTACTGACCGATGTTTAAAAAACAAAAGTAAGCAAACAAAAATGCCCCACTTAGCAGCTCAAAAGACTTAAAAAAACAAAACAGAAAACCTAGTGACTCGTGTCACACTTTGTAGATACTGTACTAAGTAGATTTCTAATGCTCTGTTTAACTGTCAATGCATTGTTGCATTGAGGATTTTGGGGGTGGTGAACCAGAAGCTTTCAAGATCCATGACAAAATAAACTATTTTCCTGTTATTAAAAAAAAATGGGAAAAGAGAGAGTATTTTCTAAAACTGGCTTAAAAAGATTCAGTCCATGCACTAGTCTAGATGAAGTAAGAATCACATGCTTCCCCAAACTGAAACATTTTTAATCCTTTGACTTCTTTAACTTTTTTAAAAACTCAAAACCAGATGATCACTTAGAAATATGAAATTAAAATTTGCATGGGACTCCAGTAAAAAAAAAAATCTTTGCAAACTGCACAGCACACTGAAGACAGTGCATTAGATGTATTATACGTAAGATGATAGACCAGTCAAAATGGGCAATGAACAGATATTTTTATTTTGATCAACTGAACTCCATATTACAAGGTGAAAAAAGAAAACTCCAATTACTTAAGACTGGTTCACAAAGCACCTTATAAATCGGATACTGGTCCTGCTCTGTAGGGATTTCCCCCTGGGCTCATTCTCTTTCTAATTTAGATTATTCTCTAATAAAAAGATAACTGAATTAACTTAATTGATTCATCTGCGGTGCTGCTAAATTTTCTCAACTGCAGGTGAGCCAAATACAGGTCTTTTCTCACCAGGCCTGCACTCTGATCCCTGGCTTTCAGAACTGGATGTAAAACCTTAGTCTCCTTATTGCAAGAGAGCACAAATGAAGTTAAATGTAAGCATGTTTGAATTGGATACAATTTATTTTATAATCGCATGCTGAGAAGTTAACCCAGACAATAGGGCATAAGTTTAAGTTGAAATTGATTCTCCTGAAAATAGATCCCTTTTCATTTGCATTCACCAAAAGTGCACTCCTCCATTTATTAACTATTTTATTAGTAAATAAAGTACTGTATTTAAGTGCATATGTTAGTCAGATGGGAACAATAACTTTCTGGAGCTCAAAGCATGTTCTCTTATTCAGCATTATGGCCTATTTGACTAAGATGTACCTTGAATTAATTAATGCATGATTTCAGTAATAAAAATTTAAAAAGTAATAAAAATTACAAGTCTGTGGGATGAAAGGCCCAATAGAAATTATGGGGGGTGGGGGTGGGGGCACTCAGTCAATTTTCCTGCCTTTGCTCAGGGAAATACCAGGTTTTTGTGCAGGTGTAGGTGGAGAGAGGACCAATATGCCCATCCCTTAAAGGAAAGTTATGTGAAAAATTAAAGAAGTCATCAAGGTATATATAGCAACACCTAAGAACAATTATTCTTTCTAGCTGAAGACAAATACAAGCAAAACAAACAAACAAACAAAAAAAAAGGTGCAATCCTGCATGTTTTTTGGTGCATTCTTAGGATATAAATGAAAATGTTTCTCTATTGTATGCATCCAAAGCAGAGCTGAATTTTTTTTCTTTGCAGTCATGATTTGAAGTCTGTAGAGACTTCAACCCTCCCCTTGAGGCTCCCTGAAGAAACTAAACCAATTGATTTAATAGTTGCTTAGTGCCTTTATCCTGTACCCACAGTGAACTGCAGGAAGTGCCTCCTTAACACAGCTGAGAAGTTAGGTAACAGAAGTGGGGAAGGGTTGGGGCACAGACCTTTTGCTTTTTCTTTTTCCATTCTCGCGCTCTCATTTCACCACTGTGAGAAGACCACACCACCCTAAACCCTGGAGAGGAGAGACCCACGAGGGTACTGTCTCTCTGGCCACCTACTGGCGTTGGTCCCTTTGACAGCCTGACGCTGGATGTGAACTGAGACCCATCTTTGAACTGGTCATGAACTGTGAACTTGTTTTTTCCTCTTCTCTACCAGAAGCCAAGATAAACTTTTTGGGAATGTGTTTCCTATCGAGGGCCACTTTGGACACAAAAGGCTTCCTCACATCCAGTGTAGTGTTCCCGGCACCTTTCCTTATTATTTCTCTGTTAGCACAGCACTTTGCAAATCTCTCTGATGGTCCAGTCTTTTCAGGCATCATTGTGGATGTGGGAACACTCAGTTCATAATAACCTTTCCTAGGTTTTCCCTCCTGGTCTACCCCTTCAGATATGTCCTATGATGCTCCTATGATCTTCCCACCTGGCAGTCACTTCACAGGCTGAGCATCTAGCTTCTGCTGCCCTAGACACCCAGCCCAGAGAATGGTGTGGACCCGGTTCCCGGCTGAAAGAGAGCCACGGAACACAAGCGTCTGGAGCTCGGCAGCTGTCCACCCGTGGAGAAGCACTCACAGCCTTTTTAAGGACTCTGAGGTGGGGAATCTTCATTCTGCACTTAGCATGTGGCTGCCTGTTACCTGACATTCTGGCCCAGCTTCTTCTGAAACTCTGTCCTGTTTCTCCCACCCCTTCCCCCTATCCTGTCCTAGAACTAGCAGTGAGGCACTCACCCTAGAAACTCGAGTTACACCATTCTGGCTAACTCGATTGAAAGAAATAACATGGACTTCTCATTTTCCTATGCGACTTCTGTGAATCTGTAACACGAACACAACACACATTGTGGAGGATGAGGGGCCAAGAACTGCACAGCGTCCAACTACAGGGCATTAAACCCTCCCATGTGGTGTCTTCCTTCTCGTCTCAACCTTAACTCATTCTGGCGATTCCTTTCCTACTTGCTTAAAAATCCCCAATTAGAAAAAAAAATGCCAACCTCCCCCGAGTCCCAGGGATGTCTTGATCTTTCATTTTGACTTTGAGGCCTAGTGCACACAGAACGTGAAACACCGCACTCTGTCAACAGCAATAATCCACTCAGTACTGTGGGATGGTTGGGTTAATGGATGAGAAAATGGGACCAAGACTGACTTTGGCTACGTGGTATGCTCACCGTGGTTACACCCTGGACTGGTTGATTCTTCTGCATGTCATACAGAAAAAAAGTGCTGCATGCGGTGAACCTGTCAGCCTGGGACTGGGGATGAGTTGTTATTATGAGTTTGGGATGGTGTGAGGAAAATGAATGCTGCTTAGCTCATCTGTAGCTCACTGCAATGAATTCAGTAACAATGGAGTACAGGGAGTATCTGTGTAGCATAGGCATGCGATGTTTGAGTAAGCTCTTGCCCCTCGCACTGTAATGTGTTGAAATGTCTTTGTAGACCTGAAGGTGCACTTAACGAAACTGCCTATTAAGGGATGACTATTTTTTGGTTTACTTTTTCATATTTATTTTAGCAGGCTTTTTACCTTTTCTTCTCCTTCCTAGGCATTGAGCTCTAACAGCTCATGTCCCGACTATGTGTTTTCTCCAGAAGGAGAAGACTTCTGATGTGCTGAAAGCCATAACTCCACTCTTCCAGCCTACTGGGGCCCTAGTTCAATAGGGTGGGAATGGAAGGGTTGGTCACACCAGGGCTGTTAGCCATCCCAGAATCTCTGAAGTGGTTAACTCACCTGAAGTGATCTGAATCAGAGAGACCAAAGACATTAATTTCCTCTGTCCTCAGATTTCTAGAAGACAAATTCTCTCCAGGAAAACTTTCTGCTTTTGCATCCCCCTTTTCCCATTTGTGCACAACTCCCCATGCACCCCCTGGAGACTTGAGTTCTGATTTTCAGTTAGATGAGTTCATTGGGAGTGTGTTTGTGGGTGAGCAAAATCAGATAAACCAATAGCAAGTTCTTCTCCAGGATTCTGGCCAGTGGGCAGCCATGTCCCTGAAATGGAACTGTAGGGCAGGTTTAGATTCAACTATGGCGGACCTAAAGCACAGATGGTGTCACAATCCTGATTCGCTTGAGAATTAAAAAAAAATACATGTAAGTGGTAAATGAGGAGTACATTTTTTAAGTAGAAATTGGGTTTTAGTCTATAAAGGGCATTCTTCATGTTGTGTATAGTGACACATTTTTCAAATTAGTTACCATCTAAAAGTGAATAAAAATAGTTTCCTAGCCCTCCCATTTAATATAGGAGACCTCAAAACACATGCTTTTAAACAATTTTCCATTTTAATTCTTAGTTTGGTAGATTGGATTGAATAGAAAGGAGAAAGAACATTAGCAGAAGGCACTTTCCCATTTTCTTCCAGGAATGACTTATTCCTGGGGTGGTGAGAATTGGTGGGTGGTAACCATCCATAGTATAAAATTGTTAGAAAGAATATAAACTGCCAAACAAGCATGTTATCTTCAGGCTTTTCCAAGCAAGAATGAAGTCTTTTGATGTTTATGTTCATTTTAAGAAGACAAACAAACTAATATTTTAAGACCAGACACAACCCAAGTTGAACTGTGATCTCAGGAGGTGATCTCTTATCCACCATGTGGCATGTTATTACTTGTATTTATATCATGGAACTTCAGGGTATATGTGAACATGTCTAGCATGACTCAGGTAAACCTTAAAAGAATGTATGTTACTTACCATTTTTGTAAAGAACAAAGCAGGAGCTGAATTGTTAACCAAAACTGTTCCATTACCTTGGGTCACTGTGAAAACTAATTCAGGGTATAGATGTAAAGTTTAGAAGCCTTGGGATTAAATGCCAGCCTCTTTGCTCAGGCAAAATGACCTTGGGCTTTCTTGGGAAGTCTAGCATGTATGTGAGGGGTGAGGCCCTGCTGACCTCAGGGCTACGAGCTTTAAGGAGATGAACCCTAGTCACAGTGATTTTCCTTTAGGAGCTAACTAGGAGTTTACTTTTTATGACGTGAAACTTCAAAGAGTATAGAAAACTTTTGTACCACAATCAGAAAAGAAGAAGAAATGGTGTATGGAAAGAAAAGAAAAGAAAACAAGAGATCTCTTGTAAAATATTCCAGGTCAAAGTTGTCTCCTCTCCAAACCTTGCAGAAGCACTTTTCTTCTCTTCAGTGCACTGTTTTGGGACTGTTTATGCAGCAGCTGTAAGTAGACCACATGGACTCCATGTGACATGCCTCTAATAGTAATGATAAAGTATTACTGAGGTTAAAAATAAAAATCGAGTAGTATTAATTTAAAGTGCACCATCAGGACAACAAACCATTTAAGCTGAAAAAGCGCTGTTTAATTTCTGAGTTTGCCAGTTGCTTCCACCTTGAGTTAAGGACATGTCTCATCTTCACCTACTGTGCATTTTCCCTTCTCTAACTGTGTAATATGTCAGGTCAAGGACACTGAATGTTATGAATTGAGAACCTAATTGATACGCATAGTTTTCATCTATGCAATTTTACTCGCTTCTGTCACTTTATGATCTGTTCATATTTGGCATCAATTAAAGATAATTTTTAAGGATCTTATCAAGGAATATCTTGGCTGGTTATTTGTCTCTTGTTTAACTGGTCTTTTGGGGGCCCTTTTCTTCCACCTTCTTCTGTGGGGTCTCTGAATAGTGTGATGAATCCAAGATCATGAAACAGCCTTGTTTCCTTTGGCCCACATGGTCTGTTTCTGCTGTCCAAGGACATACCCTGGGTTTACATTTTGAGGATAAATTCAGTTTGGTCTCAGGTAAGATCCCAAGTGAAGGCCTTTGGAATTTGGCCTGTGGAAGTTAGGATGGAAGGAGGATCAAGCTTTTAAAAGAAAACAAGACATGAAGCTCAGGGGAGCAAAGTAATTGGTTATATTCACTTATGGTGTTTTGATATGAAACTATTTTTTATGCACAGTCTGAGAAGCTTTGCAGGAAGGATAATTTGTGTGTGTGTGCGTGTGTGTGTGTGCAAGAGAGACAGAGAGAGTGTGTGTGTGTAACAGTGTTGTGGTCTGGCGTCAGCAGACTTGATGGTTGCGGTGTGGTGTCAGGAGTGATTTTGATGTGTAAAAACAATGTGGTTCCTACTTGTTCTTTACAAAGGCTTTTTCCATGTAGTTTTACATGTGGTTCACATTTCTTTCTTCCTTTTTTTTTTTTTTATGACTCAGTGGTACATCTCCTTTTGATTCTTCCTGAAATTTATATCTTCCCCTTTCCTCCTTGTGAATATCACATTTTCTACCAACTGCTTTATGTCAGAAGAAAGAGGGGAAGGTGCTCTTGATAGGAGTCTGTTACATGCTAAGTGCACTGGGTGGCTGGTGCATCATGGTAGAAGAGTACTGCATTGTGATAAGTTCATGTTGCAAGATTTGCAGATGAATCTTGATTTTGCTGTAGAAGTTGCCACTGAAAGTAGACTACAAAGCTGGGCAGGCTGCCCGTGATTTTTCTCTTATGGTCAGGAAACAGGCCAGGCTAAGCTCTGAAAGAAGAGGTAAGAGACAGCCCAAACCATACCAACAGCAGTGGGTGTTTCTCAAAGCTTGGCCTTAGAATGGTCTTCTTGAAGCAGAAACAGGTAGAACCAGGTAGCTGTTAGGAACAGAGCTATAACTGGGAACTTTGTTGTTTACAAAGCTTTAAACGAAGTCAAGTCAGTTTAAGGGGGAGAACGACAGCAAATGCGACCTGAAGCCAGCTACTCTGCCACTGGGTGGAAAACGGCCTGCCGCTGTCAGTCCTGGTTTCTGGATTCTGACCAGGCTTGAGTGTGGAGGGAGGGCCAGCCCTGAGGCTGAGCAGAGGTGCCTGGTGGCAAAGTACTGAGTGGATGAGACACAGCATAGTAGGCAGGATACCCGGAAAGCAGTCCTTTGAAACAGCTTGAAAACAGACAATTTAAGACTTCTTACTTAACTAATTAAACCTAAGATACCATCAATTGTAAGATGCACTGTTATCTGACGTTATTTGTAAGAAAGAGAGAATACTGACAAATATGACCTGCCATTGCATTGATTCATCCCGATTTTACAGACGTAAAAAGGTAAAAACTGGAATCTTCGAACCGATAAAGTATGCTAATACTTCCCTCCCCCGCTTTTCTTTCCTGGTGGAGATGTTTGAATTAAATGTTTGAATACTGAGCCCTTAAATTTGGCAATTTTGTGCAGACATGAACCCTGGCTAGAACCTTTAGATCTTTTAACTGTATTTTCTTCCCTCAGTATTTTTCTTGGCCCTGTCCCTGACTTAGGGTTTGTGCTAGGCATTGGAAGTATGTTAGTTGACAAAGCAATGTGCTCCAGAGTCCTCTGCCCAGCAAAGGGCTTAGACTTAATTTTGGTATATGGAAGAGGCTGGTCTTGTATTACTCCCTCCCTCCCCCTATAAAAGCACTCCCTCGATCATCAGATGTTCAGAATCAGCAGCAGCCCTTTGCTTTTAAAGTTCAAGGCAACCCGACGCGGATTCCCAGTACGGTGCTAACAGCGACCCTTCCAGTTTGGATAGCTCTCTTTGTAGTTTTCAGACCCCTTCCATGTTAGTTATACTGCTTTATTCTATTTGGTGAATTAGGTTGGGCTGATATTGCTGTCTTTATTTTATATGCACAGGGATCTGTCCAAGGTCGCTGGGCAGATGGAGCAGGCCTGGGTTTATTGACAATTCCATGGGCCAGTATCTGGCACACAGTAGGGACTCTGAATGTTTGTTGACCTGGTCAAATGTTGGAAAGTGTAATGTCACATGTAAAAAACAAACCAGTGGATTTTGTGTAGGCATTTAGCCTTTCTGAGCCTTTAAATTTTTTTTTTTTTTTTTTTTTTTTTTTTGAGATGGACTCTCACTCTGTTGCCTAAGCTAGAGTGCAGTGGCATGATCTTGGCTCACTCTGCCTCTTGGGTTCAAGCGATTCTCCTGCCTCAGCCTCCTGAGCACCTGGGATTACAGGCACATGCTACCACACCTTGCTAATTTTCATATTTTTGTAGAGATGGGGTTTCACCATGTTTACCAATTTGGTCTCGAACTCCTGACCTCAAGTAATCCACCCTTCTCTGCCTCCCAAGTGTTGGGATTACAGACATGAGCCACCATGCCTGGCCTAATTTGCTCGTTTCTAAAATACAAATATAATAGCTCATAAGGTGGTGTGCATTAAGTGAGATAATAGAGGTCCACATGTTTGGCAAATTCTAATGTGTTTTATAAATATAAGATATTAATAATATATTTTTAATTACAAGGAAAAAGGAAAGAGCAGGAGGAGGCCATTGCGTGGTTTCTCCCCAGAGCGAGAGCCACATTAGATTCCAGGGAGATTAGATGCCTAATTCAAAGGATACCTTGTATGATGGTGGATATGAAGACTTGGGGCTGAGTTGTTTTCAGTAGGAACTTTAGTTCATTCTGCATATAATACCAGGCCTACAGCAGCCTCCAAGGACACTCAGCCACTATTTCTAGTCTTGTTCCTCCCTTGCCCTGTGGCATGAATCCTATTTTACATCTTTAAACCCCCAATGTGAAGATTAAGCTCTGCTATGCAATAAGTTGAGGAACAAGAGGGATCTTCAATAATTCTGTCACTTCTGATCACCTCATTACTCCTATGTGCAAATTAGTATCTGATTTAATAGTTTTTCTTCCACCTGTAAATATTGAAAAATCAAGCAAAATGCTTGGGGAGAGTTCTCTTATGCTTGTCTGAGAGATATTTTATAAATATAAAAAATTGTTATAAACTGTCCTTGCTAAAAATAAAACAATGCTCACAAGCATATATGAGTCTATATAGTCTTTTCTTGAATAGCACATACTACACAGATGCTTATAAAAATTTATAATTATAGCCGGGCACGGTGGCTCAAGCCTGTAATCCCAGCACTTTGGGAGGCCGAGGCAGGTGGATCACGAGGTCAAGAGATTGAGACCATCCTGGTCAACATGGTGAAACCCTGTCTCTACTAAAACTACAAAAAATTAGCTGGGCATGGTGGCACGTGCCTATAATCCCAGCTACTCAGGAGGCTGAGGCAAGAGAATTGCCTGAACCCAGGAGGCGGAGGTTGCGGTGAGCCAAGATCGCACCATTGCACTCCAGCCTGGGTGACAAGAGCAAAACTCCATCTCAAAAAAAAAAATTATAATTATAATATATCCACAGTGGTCTAGCTCTTCCTTCTTAAAACTGATTGGATTTAAACGGCAGTGAGCATTTGCCTGCATTTCTTAAAGAACTTCATTGGAATTAAGTAAGGAATTAGAATAAATCTGTTAGAATCTTGGGTTCACAAAACATTTTTCTAGAGGATAGTATTCAGGGGCTAGGTTGAATTCTTTAAATCTTCATGATTTTTAAAACAGATTTTATGCAGTATGTCCATATGTGCTGTAATAGATAACATATTCTCAATGTTTCAAGTGCTGGGCATTAAATGCATTGTAGGAATGTTTCCAGATAAACTAATTCCAGTTGAAATTTATTTTTTTCAGAATTGAAATCAGAGGATGATCAATGAGCAGGGGCCAAGTTTAGAATAATTACGATATTGAGCTCAAGGCCAGATTCAACTTTTGTTAAAAATACTTATTTCTCAATATAGTGAATTAAGAGTGTTTGGAAACCCCAAATGCTTTAATTATCTCTATAGTGATGGTACCTTTTTTTTTTTTTTTTTTTTTTTTTTTTTTTGCATTCAACCCAGTATCATTATTTCATTGCTTCAGAAAGAAAGCAGTTTTGTTTTACGTGAGTTTCAAAGGGAACCTTTCCAAGACTAAGATTCATTGTGGATTGTATTCCTCTTCCATTAACAGGCAAAACATTTTTTAATATTAGAGACAAAGTTGTGCGCATGTCAACCTTAAAAGATGGAATGTCCACCTCAGGTTTTGAAAGATCAAAGGATATTAGAATAGTGTTAAAGGAAGTTTCTAGTGAAGATGGAATAGCTGTCTTAAGTTTACACAGGGTGAAGATCACTTTTTTGGCATTTACAAAATAATGCTCACCACTAATGGGTAAAACTGAGTACCTAAACGTCATTTAATCATGGTGTTAGTGATTCAAAAAACAAAATTGTTTAACTTTATCCTATACAAAGTAATTAGTGTGCTGGAAGTAGAGTGTTTGCCCACTGCAAGAATTTCCAAGTAGTGCATTAGAACAGAATGTTTTATGCCAAAGACACCCACCAGATATAAAACAAGGGCAAAACAAGGTTGTTTAGCATGTGGAAGTCAAATACTTATTTTAGTTATAACGCCCAGGAATTTGCAGCAGGAGTGTGAAGGGTAAAATGAGGATGATGACGTTTACCTGACCGAAAGTGGAAAGTTTGGCCAGGGCAACTTTCCAGTCTCTGGTTTTCAGATGGATGATTGGGAAGTGCATTGATACTGGGAATATTTGACATCCTGCTTACCTGGTTGAGCAATACCCAGTATATCAAGTTACTCAGTAACCACCCGAAGCTAAAATGGTGACTAAAACAATGACTCACCTGTTAATGGTATTTAATGTTAAGGGATGAGCTCTTAGACTGTTTTTAAAAAGCCATGCAAGTCATCCTACATGTCAATTTCCTGTGCTTCCTGGTCAGCCAAATATGATGGAAATGGTTATTGGACTCTGGACTAAATTATCCAGGAATTTTGCTGGTGTTCAGTCACATAGACTCTTAGTTATCACAGATTTTGTAGACATAGTCTTGCAGAGAGGAAGAGGAATACATTAGATGACATTAAGATGTGATCTTGGGAAGCCTTAAAATTCTAGTGTTCAGTGCTGAAGGGCAACATTTCATTAGTTCCAAAGCTACATACTGACCTAAATGGAAAATGATTAAAGATGTTTGTTAAAAAGCAGAGTTTTATAAAGGCTATTACAGTAAGAATGACTGTGTTTCATTTAAGTGCATTTTCTTCATACCTGATGAATATATTAGGCACAATCTTTACCATTCACATAAATTATACAATTACTCTGTGAATGAAAGTTCTGAACTTCTCAGCCTGTTACAGCAATTCTCAACTTCTCTGACTGGGCTGATATTGAACATTTATTATATTGAGTTCAGTTCCCCAATTCAGCAAACATACTAATTGAGATTCTCAACAAAAATGGCTGTTCTTGGTGTCCTCTCCTTTGGGTAGGAGTCTATATTTTGGGTCACTTTGAGAGTTTGTTATTTTAATCAAAATAGCTCATTAATTGAATTCCCTCTCAAAACCTGCAGCCTGAACATTTCCGGAGAATATATTTCTTCTTCATTCTGCTTAAGGCTGGATTGGTGCATTCTCCACATATATGCCTGCTTTCTTCAGAGGTCAGAGGTTGGCAGTTAATTTTGCTAAAAATTATTCATGTTCGTAGAGCATCTGGGATTTGATTTGTGAGAGCATCATCTTTTGGAATGATGAGTGTATATATTCTAATATTTCTTGAGAGTCTTAAAAGTTGTTTTATGGTCACTTTAGTGAAAGTGGGGAAGGATAACTCGGCATTTAAAGATAGAGAAATGGGACTGTAAAAATAAGTTCTGATAGAGAAGTCTCTGGAATTTGAATTACATTCCAGGTATATTTCATCTCTTGCATAGGCTTTAAACACCCATACATCATTTATTTGGGGCCCTTGAAACCTGTATCTCCAGGAAAACACCCATTCCCAGCCTTGGCTCATGCATACATTGGTGGACATGATCATACACACACAACCACATGCATGCACCTGTCCATGAACCTGTTGGTATCACCTGTGCTATAGGGCAGGTATGTGTTAGCCCCAGTGGGACAGCACTTTCAATGGAAACTAAAGATTTGCTGGCTGGACACAGTGGCTCTTGCCTGTAATCCCTGTGCTTTGGGATGCCAAGATGGGTGAATCCCTTGAGCCCAGGTGTTCAAGACCAGCCTAGGCAACATGGCAAAACTCCATCTCTATGAAAAAATAAAAAAAATTACCTGGTGTAGTGGTGCAAGCCTGTAGTCTCAACCACTTGGGAGGCTGAGTTGGGAGGACCAACTGAGCCTGGGAGATGGAGGTTGCAGTGAGCCATGATAGCACCACTGTACTCCAGCCTGGGCAACAGAGTGAGACCCCATCTCAACAACAACAAAAAATTTGTCACCACTCCTTTACAATTAAGCAGAACAAATTTTCCTAAAGAGATCATGATAAAACTTTCCATTTTGTAATTAGAAACTGTATTCAAATGAAAGAAAAAACAAAACCAAACAGCAGAAGTTGAAGATCCTGGGATATTTTCTTTCAGGCCGAGGGTGCACATCACAGTGAATGTGGTGAGGAGCACTCTGATTCCTTCCTGCCTGGTCTATGCTCCATCTGCTGCCTGGACAGCTCAAGTTCACAGGGACAAACAGTGGACCTGGGGCGACAAGATGTATGTGGAGCTCTGACAGGGCTGGAGATGTGGCCATCCCTGAATGCTGGTCCATTCCTGCCTGGGCCTTTGCCTTCCACTTTGTTAAATTCAAAAAGTATGTATTTTCCGTATTTTCTGTCCTATGGTCTGCCGAGAAAGTGATATTTCTAAGCGGAACACTAAACTTTAAATTTTTAAGCTTTAAGTTATCACCTTAAATTTGTAGAATATGGGTTTATGGGCCAATTCTGTGTCTCTTTACTACCCCAGTACTTTATTTGCTGGTTTATAAATATAGGTGATAACATGAATATCTGTCTCGGCAATGCTATTTGGCTGAATTACTAATGCTACACTATTTTGATTCATTTTGAAGAAAAGTGCTTTTCCCCTGCAAATCCCAGCACTCCTCAAATTTGGATTCATGTAAGACTTGTGATAAGTGAATAAAAATGTAAGTGATATAATATGCTAAATGCATGCAGTTTTAGTATTATTTAAATTCATGCCTCGGTAAGCTTGGGCCTTCTAGCTTTGTTTAAATTCTAACATTGCAGAACATAGGAAAGGTGTGCATTTGTCCACCCCATGTATAAATGGCGTCTTCATTAAAGAGGAAGTAATAAGTGTTTCTTTTATATTTTTTATAATTCATGAAGAACTTTCTCACATATCCTATTTGACCATCACACTAGCCTCTTGAGGTGACTGGTAAGCTATATGTATTTCTTTCAGCATACAAATTGAGTTCCCTGGGAAACAGACTAGGAGATGAAGATTATGTGCAGGAAGATTATTAGGGAGTGCTTTTTGTATGATACTTGGGGGAGAAAGGAAATGCTGAACAGAAGGAGAAGCAGAGTGGCAATGCAGTCAGCACAGAGGCCCAGTCCTCCCAGAGGGAGCTCTGCAGAATCCGAATGGCTCTTCAGAGCTGTCCTTAGTTGGCACATAGAGGCAGGGACTTCACACTTCTCTCTTGTCCTGTCTGTGGGTGCAGCTGCCCTGGGAAGGAACATGACCTTGGGCAAGGCAACTCTCTTGTCAGAGGCAATTCCCCAAGAGAGCTGATGGCTGAAGATACTTCTAGCAGCTAGGGGATAAGTTCTCCAGTAGAGAAGGGGACCAGGGTACAACATCAGAGCACTGACTATGGTGGTATAATACACTTGTTTGTGGACAGAGGGAAGGCACCAAGAAAGAAAAAGATGAACAGTAAAGCACAAGGAACACTCGTGCAAGGGATCATCAGTTTCTAATAATCAAGAGTTGACTGTAGTTTATAAATTGACTTGTTAAACGTACAAAGTGCTCTGCGGCCCCTGGAGATGACCCTTCCTAATGCATACCAGAAGGCAGCTTCCAGACTAGCCTGAGCTCTCTTGTATGGATTGAGTTCAATTATTAATCAGAAGTGATGGGTGATGCTGGCTAATGCTGCCTAATGGCACAGACTGGGTAATTGCGCTCTTCTGTAATGCGTGTTCAGAACATAGATTTGAATGGAACTGATATGGCCTGCTCCTCCCTTGTCTGGACCCCTCGGTGGTATAATGCTTTGAGGTCCCAGCGAAATGCACGAAACCACTTGTGTGACTTAATGCATCTGTATAACATTAGCACTTCCTCTTAATGTGTCATATGGATGATAAGGAAGTGCCTGGAAGGGAGCTGGTGGGAAGGGGGCTTTTAAAAGCAAACTCTCAGCTCTTGTGGTACTATCACCATGCCCCTAAGTGTTTCTGTGGGCAGTTTAGAAGTACTCGACATGGAATTAATACACCTGGATCTTCATTAAGAGAGTCAACTTGGCGTTTGGTCCAAAAATGACAGAGTTATTTAGGTTTTTCCCTCTGAAAACAGATCTCAGGAGAACTAAGTGTTTGTGCAGCTCTGCACTTGGATCTGAAAAAAAACTTGTAAGCTATGTGATCACTGGTAATTTCTTTATTACTCTGTGCCTTCAAACTGTTAGCAAGACATTTGCATTTTGCTAAAACGTCCAGCTTGTTGCACCGGAAACAGAGTAGATTTGAAACTATCCAGAAAACAAATATATTCCTCAAACTTCTGCCATTGGGTAGTACAAAGTCACAGTTGTGTTGGAAATCTAGATTTCATATTTTAAATCCCGAACCTTAGGAGTTTAATACTTGAAGTTTAGAATAAAATGCCAAATTTTTTTAGTTTAGGTATCAAATCACAGATGCTCATGGACTCCTGCAGTTTACAAATGAGCTAGTTAAAGAGTAAAATTGGATTAGCTGTATTTATGGCAAGCCAGTTTCAGAGGTGTTGAAGACCCTATGATACTTGGATATTGCCAGAATTACTGGGGCCATGTGACTACCAGAAGCCTGCAGGGCTCTGAACAAAGGAAGAGAGAAGATAGGGAAGCCTCCACCTCAAAGGTTTGGCTCTCTGACCTCCACACTGGAAATACTGTCTATGTGTGTTGCTTTGCAGAACCTTCACTTTCTTACTTACCTTTCTTTCTGACTTTTCATTAAATGTTTCTAGCCACTGGTAAAAAATAGCTAGTTATGACCTTATTTCCAAATCAGGCTCTTCGAGAAAAGTGACCTGTTGGGAAGAGCTGAGTTGGAACAGAAAAGTCTATTTCTTTCTGGCGCTCTAGGAAGATCATAGCAGTTATCTCATTCTTCTGAGAAAAATGAGCAAGCCTCCCCAAATGGAGTCCCTTCTCTCTTCCGAGCTGGACCACAAGACCAGAAGGTCTCTAAACAAATGAGATCATTAGCACTGAAGTGCCCTCTGGTGAAGGAAGGCATAAGTTATATGACATAAACTGAATAGACATAAAGAACTGATAGATTCACTTTCGCAAGTAAAAATATTTGGTCTTACCTAAGACTCTACTGATCCACTCTTAGAAATTGCAGGGGACAGGGCATGGTGGCACAAGTCTGCTGTAATCCCAGCACTTTGGGAGGCTGGGGCAGGCGGATTGCTTGAGTCCAGGTATTCAAGACCCACCTGGGCAACATAGCTATGTATTTTTACTAAAAATACAAAAATTACCTGGTTGTAGCAGTTCACACCTATAGTCCCAGTTGCTTGGGAGGCTGAAGAGGGAGGAACAATTGAGCCTGGGAGGTCGAGGCTGAAGTGAGCCAATATTGTGCCACTGCACTCCAGCCTGGGTGACAGAATGAGACTCTGACTCAAAAAAAAAAAATAAATTTGCAGGGGTGTGAAGTTCTTAGTTACCTACCCTCTTGCTAAATTTTATTGTGATGAATGCCATGTGTATATACGTGTGTAAGGAGGCTTTAGGAGCACAGTCCATGTCATCTTCCTTCAAGTAAAGTGTACCAATGGCTGTTGGCCGAACACCCGATTCTGGCCTTTGTCATCACCAAGTCTTCCTCTTCAAATTTGACTATCTCAAACAACACAGCTTCTATTTAAACAGAATCTGAATTCATCCACATTTAAAGGTGGAACAATAGAAGCCTATTATTGTGTTTTGCGTCTCAGGTCACACAAAAATTGGAATCTTGAATACAAGCTGCCAAGTGACATCCTGAATGTGACAAAAGATTTTGGAATCCGCTGGAATTTCATGACATTTTGTTGGGAAATAGCGTGTAGTAGTATGAAATATGGTTTATTTTATTTTATTTTTATTTTTTTGGGACAAAGTCTTGCTTTGTTGCCCAAGCTGGAATGCAGTGACATGATCTCAGCACACTGCAACCTCCACCTCCCAGGTTCAAGCAGTGTTCCTGCCTCAGCCTCCCAGGTAGCTGGGAATACAGGTGCCTGCCACCATGCCTGGCTAATTTTTTGTATATTTAGTAAAGATGGGGTTTCACCATGTTAGCCAGGATGGTCTTGATCTCCTGATCTCGTGATGAGCCTGCCTCAGCCTCCCAAAGTGCTGTGATTACAGGCGTGAGCCACTGTGCCCAGCCGAGATGGCTGATGTTCTAGTTAAGACTAATTCTTAGAACTATATTGGTCAAGGCAGTCTGGTGAGCACAAATGTCAGTCCAGGGCTATAATAGAAAAATCTAGACAATATGCAAGACATGGGATATTTTTAGTTACTACGAAATGGACAATTCTTGGCTGCCAGCTCCTTAAGAAAGAGGATTAAGGAAGTACATCCTTGCCTTAGAAATTTTCTCTCTGGGTCTTTGCAACTGCCAGGCAGTGGCAGCCCTAGGAGCCTCAGTAACACCTTGGGCAATATTTCAGTGAAATTCTTAATTTAGTGGTGACCTCACAAAGGTGCTCACTGTAACACAGAAGGGTTTTAGAAGGTTTTTTTTTTTTTTTCTCACTCAGAAGCAAAATCTGAACTGAGAAGCCCCTGATTTATTAAGTTGCTATGTTTGAGTGTTCTATAGCTTTCATAGCTGATCTTTTATGTGTGTGTGTGTGTGTGAGGTGTTAATAGATAACTCCTTATTTCCATCGTAGCACTGAGATCTTTACTTCAAGAGAAACTAAAATTGTTATTTGGTCCTTGCCTATAAGCCAATGACAATAAGATCTGGTACTAACAATGACTTGGATACATGTTGTGGAGTCATAGAATCTCAAAGTTGACTTGAACTTAAGTAATCTGTCTTTCAACTTGTTTCACATTTGAACCACCTTAACACTATCTTTGTCAGGTTCCCACCATTTCTGGGTGTATTGCTCAAAGAACTTGACAGTTATCTGTTTACAAATCCAACTTATTATTGTTATATTCACATATCATAAACTTGATTGTATAGATAAAGAAAGGCAGAACAAATGAAAATATCTAACTGCTGAAGGTCAGAAAGCTAAATGCTAAAAGAGTTAAAAGTCAGGAATCCTCATTCTCCAACTGGGATTTAGTTTGTGTGGCCTCATATTGATATGAAAATAAGGATCTGATACAAGCTTAGAAGGATGGTGAAAATAGTAATTAATGTATTTTATTCATGTGTCCATGTTAAGTCAGCCTATCTTGACACAATAGTTATTTAGTATGATGTTAGGAACATTCATTTAAGCCAAATCTAAAATGCATTTGTGTTTACATACAGAAACGTTTGAAACTGGTAAAAGCCCATTTTAAAAATAAATTTATTGAGGTCTTCCTACTGCGAGTTTGTACATGATTGCATGCTTTACCAGTGCTGTGTATTATAATATTCAATGTTGGATTCTTTTTTTATTTTTTAGCATATCAGGCATCATTTTATCAGCCTAAGCATTTGTACTTGAAATAAATAAAATCAGGCTTTGGTTAAATAAAAATTTTAGCAGAAATAGAAGACTGACCCACTTTTTTGGGTGTCATTATTCTGATCTTTAAAAATATTAGTGCTTCCCTATTATACAGAGGATAAAACTCAATCTCCTTAGCATGGTAAAGAAGGACCCCTACAAATCTAACACACCAAAACTATCCCTACGGCAGGGATGCACTTCCTTCTCTGCTCTCTGAAGTAGCTAGCACTCAAGAAATTTTCATTTCACAATATCATCTTCTGCAACTTCACTTTGTGCATCCTGTGTTTATTTCAACCTCATAGAACCACCCAGCGTTTCTATACATTATGGTAATACCGTATGTATTGTTATTACACCTTCGCCTGACCTTGCTTTGCCCTCCCGCTTTTATTCTTACTGCATATATAAAGACCCAGCTCAGACATCACCACCACTGTACCCCACAATGCTTTGAAAAATATGTCTGAATATGAATTCTTGTTTGTCTCTGTCACCCCCATTACACTGAATTCAGCCAGAGTAGGACTTACATTTGGCCCACAGTAGGTATTCAGTGAGTCCTGAATGAAGAAAGAATATTTTGCTATGTTGGATGCTTTGGGGACCCAAGGAAATTTTTGCAAGCAGGTAAGATTTTTAAGAGCTTATAATAATATATTATTTATACAACGGCTTTCTTCAAGGAGCTTAATGTTCTAAAGTCTTTAGCTTCATTTTATCCTTCCAGATTTACCGTTTGACTTTTGCAAATAAGGTAAATAGTTCTCCATCTGTTATTTCTGTGGGCAGGAAACAGATTTTTCTCCTTCACACTACTCAGAGAGGTCTTCCTAGTAAATTTTATGCTTTGAAACATTAAATTAAAAATTACATAATGGGATGAATAACTACACTTCTTTAAGCATTCCTGGGAGAGGGAGACATTTCTGGAAGACAGGAAGACCTTTCTGGAAAATATAATGAAACAAACCTAGAAAAGGAAAAGAACCTTCAAAAATGATATGAAATTCATGGCAGACCTGATACTAGAAACCAGAAGTCCAAGCAGGCTTGAAATATTCTCTCTTAGAAGCCAGACTGTGACTGTTCAGAGTGCAGCAGAAGCTGCTTTTTGTCTTTCTGCTCTCAGTCACGTCCAGGAATTAGGTGGGGTTTTCCATTTAGGCCTTCTGCTTTTCAAGGCTCATAAAAGCAGATTAACTCTTTTAATGCTTCCAGGATTAAACTAGCACAAGCCCCGCTCACCCCCACAAAAAAAAAAAAAAAAAAAAATCATTATATCATCGTACTATAGAAACATTGGAGTTTTTTGAAAAAAAAAAAATATTTTTTGTACAGGAATGACGACAGATGCATGCTGTGTCTTATGTTGAGAGCTCTCTGGCTTCTGCGGGTGAATTGGGTCCCATCACCTAGTTGATTCCTCCGCTGAGACTGTCGCCACCATTCCAATCCTGTGCTTTTTCTTTGTCCTTTGTGTGTTTGCAACACCTCCCAATTTAGCATCCTCCCGCCTTTAATGAACGTTCTGTTAGTGTTTTCCCCTCCTACCTCATCATTAATAAAGATGTTAAGGCAAACTGGGCCCATCACCAATCCATGGAACACCCCACTAAACACCTCCCACCCACTTGCCACGTAACCGTTTATCATTACCCTTTGTTTACAATCCTTTCAACTGTTTCTAATCCATGTGGCACTGTGTATACCCAAGCCAACTTGCAGTTGTTTTACCAGGAGACAGAGAATCCCGCACTTTTCAGCCATCTTTTAATCCATAGGAGAGATTTTGTTCAGTGGAAAAGTACTTTCGTGAGAAGTAAAGAATTTGGGAAAGAAAGAAGACAAATGCTCGAGAACTAGTTTTTTTTTTTTTTTTTTCTATTGTCTTCTGGGAAAAAAATAGATGATACCCTTAGAGTTGGTATAGAACCCAGATGCCAGGAACGTGGCAAGTGTTGCCTGTTAATCTGCCAGAGAGATGCCAGCAGCTTTCATCAAGCCCAGAATGGATGTGCAGACACTTTCAGAAATGCACACACTCACTCATTTCTTTGTGGCTTTAAAATAGGCTCACAGTAACCCGACCCCCAAATGTTGGATGAGGAATACATTCTTTTTGTCCATTCTTGGCACAAATTATATTTGACTGGTATTCTAAACCCTGGCAAACAGACCTCTGAAAGACAGATAAAGGTGCATTCCCAAGGTCCACAAAAACTTGGTGGACCACAGACATGTGGTCCTGACAGACAGACATGACCACGGACTGTGGGATAAGCCAAGAACTCTAGGAGAGGAGGAAGCCGAGAAGAAGCTAGGGGGGCCCAGAAGAGGAAACCCTGTTTCTGAAAGAAGGGTCTAGAGAACTTCTGAGAGGAAGAAATGTTTAAATTGGTTCTTAGAGCATTCTTACTTCTTCTTCTTCTTTTTTTTTTTTTTGACTTAAAACAACATACATTTATTTCCTCACAATTCTGGAGGTTAGAAGTCTGAAATTAAGGAGTCAGCAAAGCTATACTCTCCCAGCAGACGGAGGAGTTGTCCCTGTTTCTTCTAGCTTCTGGCCACTGTCAGCAATCCTTGGTGCTCCAGACTTATGGCTGCATAGCTCCAATCTCTGCTTTTGTCTTCACATGGCTGTCTTCCCCCTGTGTGTCTTTGTCCAAATTTCCCATGTCCTGAAAGGATATCAGTCACTGGCATGGTGCCCACCCTAACCCAGTAAACATTGTGACATGTTATTGTTACAGACCACCTGTGGGCACTGATCATTTCAGCACGACTGTCCATTTTCTGCCTCTCTTAAGTTTCAGTCATCCAAACTGCATATTGTAGTTCAGGCATGGCTATCCCATAAAAGGAAAAGAAGCGTTTATTTGTTCTTTCTTTATAATACCTGTTTGGTCAAAACAAATCTTCAAACTAATTTCAGCCAACTATCTTTTCTCTATTCTCTAAACTCCCACTGTATTTACCTCTTTTTGTGGTACTAAACAAATAATAATTATGTGTGTATATCTTTCTCCTCTACAACATTGTAATGTACGTTCTTCTTGGAAGGAGCCACCTTGTATGACCCCCTGCAAACGACTTGATACTGCATGCATGAATGAATAGATGAACATGTGAATGAATGTACAAATGAATGGATGGTTATCCTATTATTTTTTGAACTAAGTATCGAAGAAACAATTACTCCTTCTGAAATCTTTCTGTCCCACTTTTCTACTTTAAAATTGTAGCTGATAAATGTAATCAACATAATGGTTTTAAAAGGTGTCAATTATTGTCATTGAAAAACAGAATGTGTTTCATCCTTCTCACTTTCCATTGACTTTGTTTATCTGACCTCTGCACACTTCCTTTCATAACCCTCAGCACTCCTGTGGGCTGGCAGCTCCTGCGCCTCTGATGGGAGGGTTGCGAGAGTTACAGTGGGGTTTTGGATTCCTTTTTCCTGTAGACTTATACAGTGCTCAAATCCCTCATCTAAAACTTGAAAGAGAAGGAAAGTGTAAATGTACACAAACTTTTTAACCTTTCTTCAAATCACTGTGTCCACGAATTTTCTCCATTCTTTCGGTCATTCTGACATCTAGGTTGTTTACATCACTTACATGTGATATATACATTGTTTCAATCCCATTTTGGTGTTCTGAACTGAGTGATGGTTGACAGAGGTATAAATGTGATGGTCATTCTACCCCTTCTTTTTGCTTGGGAATGAAAATACTAGGGGAAAGGTAGAAAATTAAGTGTGTAAGGATGATGTTGGTGGACTGAGTAGGTTCAGTAGAACAAGGTCTGGTGGGACTCTGCATACCTGGGGTCTACTACTGGTTTTGTCACTAATAGGCAGTGTGATCCTGGGAAAGTTATTTCCTTTCTCTGGGCCTCAGTTTCCCTTTTATTATGAGTCCTAATTTCCAGGTGTCCTTCCAGCTCTCAAGAAAAAGCAGACCAAGAGAATTCTTGTGGAAGGTGGCCATTTGCATTTCTCAGTTCAGTCTTACAAGTCCAGAGCATAATGGATTTGTATTATTTATCATGGTTAATTCTTCACGTTGTGAAGAATTATTCAGACTCTTTGCTTCTCATATCCACCACCCCACCCCCAGTATTTTTTTTTTTATGATTGGCAGACAGGGAGGAAAGTGAAGAGATTGAATCAAATGTTACTTCTAGACATTTCTTGTTTGAAGAAGGAAGACTGAAATTGGTTGCTTAGCCAAACCTTTTCAATTCTTTGAGAATTTGATTTTCAGGTTTTACACTCATTTTTTCATTTGTCTGAAGAAGTCAAAATAGACAGAGTTTCTTTTGATAATAATGATATGGACATTTCATGTGCTTAATAGAATGATTTTTTTCCTGGCACTTACATAGACATAGTGATGCTGTAGTAGCAAGCTGACTATGCCAAACCTTCTGAGCCACATTTATTCATGTATTAATTATTCATTTTTGGACCTCTTCCAAAAATAATATGGAGGCGTATACAATAAAAGCCACTTTTTCAATAGAACATTAAAACCGAAGATAAAATGGCCATGTTAATGATGCGGGCAGAGATCGTCATACAAGAAAGCCAGAGTTAAAGGTCTTTCTTTCAGTTGAGCACATGCTTTACCTGTGAGATTACTGGCAGTCTAGGAGGGAGAGGAAACATGAGTAACACAGCTCTCATCGTCTAGTAAAATAAGCATGCTATGCATTTAGGTGAGGCAATGTAATACTTTTTCTTATACCAAGCTCTAAGAGCAATTTAATATATGATTTTTATGCTAGTATAATTTATTTTCATGTTTTAATAGTACTTTTACAACAGACATAGAATTTTTATCTCATAAAACTATATTTTACATTAACATTCAAATAAGGTTGATGGCATACTAAATAGTAATTATGAAAGCTTTTCTACTTGGGTAAAATCAATCAGTTTAGGTACACATGTGTTTGTTTTGTGATTTTGATGGTTTAAGTGCGTACAGTGATGGAGCTTAGAAAATTAGATCAAATTGTTATCATGTTCCTTATATTGTCTGTCTCAAAGATTAACGGTTACCTGCAGGTTTTTGATTGTGTTGGGATAGCATGCCAAGTGCAAAACATACAGAAGCCCAGCTGTTCTTAGAAAAGGTAGCCATATGCTTAAGCTACAGGGCAGGTTGGTGGCAAAGTAAACACTTGGCTGAACAATTAAAAAGTTTCTCTTGGAACCTAACCCTATGGAAGTCCATTCTGTGTGAGAGGGAAGTTGGCTGCTGAATGTTTCAGATGGAGTTAGGTTTCAATATTTACGGTAAGGCCAACAGAAAATGTAGATAACCCCCGTACATGGCTATGGCTTTCTCATTTGGGGAGACAGCCTTGAGTAGAAAAGATAATTGTTAAAGTCCACGAAGATAACAATGATGTAGCGATGTGATCGTCGTAGATAACTATGATGTAGCATTTCCCAAACTCACTGAACTGTGAAACTCTTTTACTCACAGTGTATTGATAGACCTTCAATAGGAGCTTCTGGAATGTAATTCATGCTGAAAAATGGAATATCACAGATGCATAAATCATTGTATGAAATGATCAAAACTTGATTCATATGTTTAATATATATGACTAATATCAATGTTTATACATTGACTAATATCATAAAGATATGTTAAAATAAGACATGATACATAACATATACCCACAGACTTCAAAGAATTGATGTCCTATTTGATGCTAGTTTGCAATTGGTTTGAGTTTCGTCACCCTTTGCCTCTCCAGGGTGCTTGTGGCAGGTAAGGCATAAAGAAAAAGCACTGGGCCAAATACAGGTGACAGTATCAGCTCATTACCCAAGGCCTTGCCAAATGGTATTATAGAGCAAGACTTGGCCTTAAAACCCGAGTGGACCATCCTCTTCTTCCTCATCTCTGCGAGCTGAACCTGCCCACTCAGGCATGGGCTGAGGAGCAGAATTTCAAACAAGGCCTCATCTTCACCACACACCCCCCACGCAGTGCTGTGCTGGAGCCTAATACCGTCAGCTTGAGAGAACCAATTGTTAAATGTTCAGGAAATTTGCAAACCTGTTGTAAAACAGCCATTATGAAAAATTAAATTTTATAAACTACAAATAAAAGAAATTACATTAAAAATAAGCAATAGTTAGCATTCATCAGCTCCCAATTACTTAGTACATTTTATCATTATTTATAGTCTTGAGATTCTTTACATCTATTTTATCCATCTGGTAGAAAAACTCCATAATCAGTGATATCAAGCTGCTAGCTTAAAGTTGGCTATGGTGGGAGTGTTTACACTATGGGAAATTGGCTACCACTCCAGACCCTTTTTTATTTCTTAAAGACTGAGTTGTTAAACACTTAGCAGCACTACTAGTCCACTCTCAACTGTGAGAAAATGCAGACAAAAAACTTAAGTAACTGGTCAAAGACTATATAACTAGTTAGCCAGGGGGACTGGCCTAGATCTTCTACTCAGGTACTTTCCTTTATTGTCTCTTTACATGTTGAGCTCAAAGTTTCTACACGTGGGACCCCTGCTTCATGTACAAACAAGATATTAGGCAGTGGTAGACTGTGGTGATTGGCTAACGGAGACATGAAAATAATTAACTAATTTATTCAGAAACACTGAGGTCTCTACTGTGCTAGACCCTTCGCTTGGATCTCCTTGCACCTAAGGAGACCATAGACTGTAAGAAGAACCAGACAAGTCATCCTGGATTTCCATATTATAAGGTATATACAGTATATGCTATGATAGGACAAATAGAAGGTCTTCTGACAGTACCTAATGGAGGTACCTAGCCAGGACTCAAGATCCAGGGAGTCTTCCTGCAGGAAGTGACTTCTAAACTGAGATCTGAAGGATAAATAAGCCTTAGCCAGGCAAAGATCAAGGAAGAACACTGCAAGCAGTGGGAACAGCATGTGCTGGGGTC
This sequence comes from Saimiri boliviensis, assembly GCF_048565385.1. Lineage (NCBI taxonomy): Eukaryota > Metazoa > Chordata > Mammalia > Primates > Cebidae > Saimiri > Saimiri boliviensis. The sequence continues at coordinate 124,513,198 of NC_133455.1, forward strand.
CAGCAGAGAGACAGAGAGTGCTGGGGAGTTCCAGTGCCTCAGGAGACCCGTGAGCACAGCACACAGAGACCAGCAAAGGGGGCAGGAAGCAGCCTATGGTGGACAGTGTGGAGCTTTGCCAGGTAATTTCCTTCAGACATTAGACTTGACTCCACAGAAATGGGGGAGGGAGGATTTTAAACAGGGGAGTAATAACTTTAGCTTCACATTTTACAATTCCTATGATAGATATATTTGGAAAACAGACTGGAGAGGGTCAAGACTAGAGATAGAAGAAATACCATCCAGGGTACTGAAATGTGGAAATCCAGCAGGCAGGGGGGCAGTTTGCAAGATTCAGATTCCATTTCTTCCAGTGGATTTTTCACCTGGAAGATTCATAGTGACATTGTTGGGAGCAGTATTAGGACCAATTGCAGTGAGTTGAGGATTGAACAGGAAGTGAGGAGGTGTTGACAGTGTTTGGAAGAATCTCAGTAGAGAGGGAGGGATAGAAAAAGAGTGAAGGTCACAAGAGGCTGGAGGAAGGCGTCTGCCCTCGCCACCCCCTCAAAAGTGCCTTTGTTCTTTTCCTTCTGGCTTAGGATGTTCCTCCTGTCCTCCTGCGGACTACTTGATGTCCTAGTCCCAGGCTGCGACATGTAAATTACGTGTAGCGGCCACCCAGCCTGTTCCCCCCACACACCAGACCTGGGCTTCAGAGCGTCCTCTCCTTCCTCAGGCCTCCTTTGACAAAGTGCCAATTCCTCCATTCTCAATTTTATTCAGAGTAGATATTTACCAGTCTTTGTGGAGTGATTGATTGATTAAGCCACAATTAGATAAGAATGACTTTTAGTACTTTCACATTGAAGAGGCATTTGTTAACTCAAATGAATCTAATTTGAGAATGTGAGGAGAAAAGCTATTTGGGGAGTGGAAGCATTTATGATTTCTTTTTAGTCACTCTTGCCCACTCAGCCCAGTCTCTTCAGTTTTCCCAGAGCTGGATGTGGAGGTGGGAAGGGGACGTTTCTATCCACCCCTCTCCTCAGGCCCATTTCCACGGGAGGAAGGCATAGTGCCCTTCACCGTATTGCCTCCAGCCAGCTCCCCTTCCATTTCTGAAGTGGTGGACAGTTCATCAAACTCCTTAACTAAAACTTCCCTGTGGTCCTCAGCAACTCTCAACTGCTACATCTTGGCAGCTCTGAGCTCTTGTCACACTGAGCTTCTCACACTTGTCCAGACAGTGCCTCTGGCATCACGCAGGCCTTCTCATGCCCCATGCCTTTGACCCGATGCCTGTCTCCTCCTGGACAATCCTTAGCTGTCCTCCAAGATGCTGCTCACATGGCACTTCCTTAATGGAAGCTTCTTGGCTCACACAGGCAGAATGTGTCGCTTCACGTATTTCTCCAGTAACCCTTTCATGTTCTCAGGTAGTTGGTCTGTTTACAAGCCTGTCTCTTCTAATTCATGAGCTATTTCTGTATAGACTCACATCTATAGGATGAAGACATGACTACATGCCTAGGGAGGACCAGCTTCCTGGTGGGTCCCTGGAAAATGTCTCTGTATTTTAGGAAGACATTCTCCATGCCCTTCTCTAGACTGACGCAGTTTGATTGACTCCTCAGTTCAATTTAGTGAGGCTCAGTTGAAACCCAACTGTCTCGTGCATATCCTATGACATCCCCAGCCTGCCATATACGTTTGACTGCCTCTCAGGAGGGCACACGTGAATGCTATTTCAACATGAAGCTACTTTTGTTACACTCCCCTATAATTAGCCTCTCTATATAATGGCACTTGCTAAATCGGGAGCAGTTAGAGCAGGTGTGGGGGTGGGAAATAAGACTGATAGATTATATTCAGCTCAAACTCTCAATCACTCGCATAATCTGCTGCAGACATGGCAGATGGTGCCATGTTCAAAAGGGACTCCCAGGAAGGATGCACAGGAGGCTCTGGAAGCAAAAGGCAAAACAGTCCAACGTGACGTGCAGTGGTCAGGTACGGACACGAGAGGGCATTCGTCCACTCATTCCTCCAATATGTTCGTACTCTGGCTGCTCTGAATGTTGGGGATACTGCAGTGCAGGATACAGCCAAGCAGTCTTTGCTGTCAGGGAGCTTATATTCTTGTGGGAGGAGGCAGACGAACAGTATATAGGTAAAGCATATAGGGTTTTAGACAGTGCTAAGTGCTGTGAAGCACAATAAGGCAGAGAAGGACAAAAAGGAATATCAGGGGATTTGAATTCTAAATAGAGACTCCAGGAAAAGCAACACTAAGATGGTGATATTTAGATGAAGGCCAACAATGGTAAGGCAGTGAGCCCTGAAGATATATGGAGGTGCGCAGTCCAGGCAGAGGGAGCAGGAAGTGCAAGGGACCTGACATGGCCATGTGCCTAGCTTGTGCCAACAACAGTCTAATAGGAGGGGGACAGATTATGTTGGATCTGAAGGTCATTTTAAGGACTTTGGCTATTACTTTAAGACAGGAAACCATGGGAAAACTATGAGTCAAGAAGTAGCATTTGACTTTATTTTGCCAAGATAGAATGGACCTGTTTTATTTGGTAAGATTGAAGTACCTGGATTTCCTAGATGAGGATAAGACTGAGTAGGGCATAGCAGCTGAGATTCGATGTTACTTCTCCTGCTGGTCTACTGGGGTACTACCTTCCCCTTTTTATTCATTCCACAAATCTTTACTGAGAGCTTTTTCTGTTGTCAGTCAGTGAGGATACAGTGATGAGCAAGAGGGACGGACTTCTTGCTCCTTTTGAACTTGCAGCATTGTGGGGAAAACTGACATGAAACAAATATAAATAAGGCCACTGTGTGGTATGTAGGAGAACACTCTAGGAGCACACAAAAGGTGTGCCTAACCTATTCTGGGAGCACAAGGGTATCTCTACAGGGCAAAGGGCATCTAAGCTGGAATCTGATGGCCTAGTAGAGACAGCCAGGTGAGGCGATGCAGGAGAGCATTTCAGGCTGAAGAAGCTGCAGGTGTGGAGGATCTGGGGCCAAGGCAAGCACTGCACCTTCTCCACCCTGACACGTGGCGAGCAGCTGGTATGGCCTGGCTGAAAAAGAGCAAGGGGCTTGAGGGGTAGGCATGTGGCATGCATGGAAGCTAGAGAGGAAGATGGGCACCACATCATGAAAGTTCTAGAGGGGTTTATTCTAAGGGTGACAAGAGGCTACCAGATCATACCATGAAAAAGTATGTTTGGAAAGCTCATTCATTCTTCTGCAGTGTGTTCAGTGAATTGTCAGGTGGAGGCTGGAGGGTCACTGCTGTGCAGCCAGGTAAGAGTGATGGAGGTTTTGGCTAGCCTTGTGGCAGGGGCACGATGAGAAATGGATGGATCTGGGGCATATTAGGAGTTAAAATGTACAGAAGTTAGTGATGGATTGAATAAGGTGGAAGGCAGGGGAGTGAGAAATACTCTGGATAGCTCCCAGGCTCCTGGCTTGGGTGGCTGGAAGGAAATAGTGCTGAATTCTGTCAGAGAGCACACAGGAGGATGAACAGGTCTGATGAGGAGAACCAGAGCTGGCTTTTGAAAGTTATGGTGAGCCCGTGAGAGATGTGTGACTAGCAGTTGCAAAGATGAACAGGAAGTGAGCATGGAACACACTGGAGGTACAGATCTGAAAAGCCTTAGCATGCAGGTGACATGCAAAGCCTGAGAGGTGGATATGATCACTGAGGAGAGAGGCAAGTGATAAGGGCCCGCTTATCACTCCAAGGGATGCCCTAGGTAATGGCCAGACTGAGCTGGAGCTCAGAGCTGCTCCTCAAAAGCCAGGAGAATGTGGTGTCTTTGCAAACTAGTGTAGAAAAGGCTGGCTCTGATGTGCTGCCGTTGCTCCTGGTTCTGAGTCTTGTCTTCGTGAGGTTGCTGTGGTTATTGCATCAGCCAGATGCGACCGTGCAGGCCTCCCCTTGAGGTCCAGAACAGGCATATTTGTTACTTCATTATTGAGGAAGTAAGAAGACAAACTTCCTTGTGTGCTTCCTCCCCTCTTGCCTCACCAAAATCAGGCTGACTTTTTGTTCTGTCTTTCTAGATGAATGCAGCCTAGAGAAGTTTTCTGACTCACTTAGGACACTGCGTAAAGTGGAGGATTAATACTATCCCTTTAAAAGGATTAAATGACATGTTCAGATTTGGCAAGTGTTTTCAATCTGATGTTCTTATCTGGCCATCTACATTGAATCATGATTTTGCAGATGTGAAAACTGAAGCTCAGGAACGGCTTTCTCAAGGACACACAGTGAGCAGATGTCAGCCAGGACTAGATCTTGAACTCCTAGTCTAGTGCTTTCCTAGTTCTTCTTTGCCCACACAAGAACAAACAAAGCATCCCCACAAACACACCTGCCTGCTGCACAGGCACCTACCTATGAAGCAAACACAGGTGTGTTTTCCCCAAATAATACTAACGGAAGATACTGGAGGAACTTTAAACTTTCCTAAAAAGAAAGGCACTTAAAAACTTTTCTGAAGATCGATAGTTTTGGGGAGGTAGACACTGTTTGTCTACACTTGCCTCTCATGTCCTGGTTCCCTACTGATAGGCTGTGCAGAAACGTAAGGGCAGACAGGATATTGACATGGACTTGCCAAAGTCAACTGAAGGGCCTCAACAGAGCCAGTGAGTCACACTTGGCAAATATTACACTTTATTCTCAAAATCCAAAGGATCAAAACCTATGGCAACTGGCTTCTGAACCTGTGTTGCTTTCATTACTGTATAAGCAACAACAGGCAGGCCTGGTTACAGAGAAAGCATAGGATCAAAATGATCTTACACGGAGTTAAAAGACTAACAGACCACTGAAAAGACAAGGGGATGCTATTTTCAGCATCTAAAGTCAGTGAGGGAATTCGACCAGAGGACATTAAGCAGTCATTAGAAAGAAGTGGAATAAGGCACAGTGGCTCATACCTGTAATCCCAGAACTCTGGGAGGCTGAGGTGGGCAGATCACCTGAGGTCAGGAGTTCAAGACTAGCCTGGCCAACATGGTGAAACTCCATCTCTACCAAAAATACAAAAATTAGCTGGGCATGGTGGCGGGTACCTGTAATTCCAGCTACTCTGGAGGCTAAAGCAGGAGAATCGCTTGAACCCAGGAGGCAGAGGTTGCAGTGAGCCCAGATCGTATCATTGCACTCCAGTCTGGAGGAGTGAGACTCCATCTCAAATATAAATAAATAAATAAGTAACAAGAAGAAAAAGAAAGAAGTGGAATGTATAAAACAGGTTAATGGCTAGTAAATGTTTGGAGAAATGCATTGCATAATTAATCAAACAAATGCGAATTGTTTTTTAATGAGAGGTTGCTTTGACCTGATCATTATTAGAAAACATTTTAAAATGAGACAATGTTTCCTATTTGTGAGGACGTAGGAAAACAGAAGCTCACTTGGTGGAACCGAAGATCAGTGCAGGCCATTTGAGCAGTAATTGGCTTCGGCATACACTCCCGATCCCACAGTCCCATGCTTATGGGCTGACCTCAGAACAGCTCTTACACAGGTCTGTCTGGAGACAGGCTGAGGAGGCGCATCACAGTGTTGTTTGTGGAAGTTGGCAGCTGGGCGCAGCTCAGGTGTCGTTGCTGTGGGAATGGACAAGCCACCTGTGGTGCATGCGCATTGTAGAATACTGCACATGAAGCAATGGATGGATCTTTAAAGGCATTGACCCGAGTTAAGCATGAGCTCTATAAAACATATTTACTAGTGGAAAGCAAAAATTGCATATGCCACCATTAGAACACTGTCTATTCTTCAAGAATTCTTTATCTAAGAACACATGCCTGTCACATTAGAATGGGTTCTATCAGGAGGCTAAGAAGAGGGAATGGGAATCAGGATCAGGAATGAACGGGAAAAAATAAAAAATAACAGCCCAAAAGAACTGCCTTGCAATGATTCTTGACTGAAGCATACCATGAACTTAGGGGTGTGTTGTACTCTACTTTCAGGCCCTGAGATCTGAAAACAAAACAACACAAAAAGTGAAGGCGTGAGAATTGGAATCAGGAGTTTCCAGCTTCCATTTGAGCCTGGTTCCTCACCCTAGAATTAGCTGCCCATTCTCAGCTTCCTCATCTGTAAGACGGAAATAATAAATATCTTCCTAGAAAGAATGCGGTTAGTACTAACTGAGAAAAGGAAAGCATCTTGCTTGGCACTTAGTAGGTGAGTAGTAAATATTAGGTTCCTTTCTCCTGTCCAGGAGTTTTGCCCCCGAAACCTCTCCCCTTGGCTGGGACATCAAGACTTTACCCGTTGGTACTCTGTGACCATTCCCTGCAAGTGGGCACTGCTGCTCACCATGCAGTATAAGCCGATTGAAAGGACACGGGTTGTCCCCAGAAGAGCCACCTTGCAAGGTCAGTCTTCTTCAGCCTGTCAGCTCAGGGTGAGTAAAGCAGTGTGGGTGTTCCCAGGTTCCTGGGAAACGATGTGGCTTTTCTGCAGCCTGATGTTCTGGGCTTCTGTGCCCTTCTTCCTGCTCTAGTGAAGGGCTGGCCTGCTCCTCTTCGAGGCCTTAATTTTGTCTGCCTTACTTTATCCAGCTGGCCTGGGATTGCTTCCAAGCCCACATAGACTTGCCAAAGGGGTTTTGCTTTCTCTTCTTTGATTATATCTAGTCTTAGAGAAAGCTCTTACCAGAGTTAGTAGCTGAAACTCTTCCAGTGGCTGCCCATAGTCCTTGGGATGAAGCCAACAGTCCTTCAAACATAGTTACAGCCTCATTTCACCGGAATCGCGTCCTCTCTCCCCACTCACCTAAGACCTTAACACTTTAGGATTCAGTCACTGAAAGTTTATTTTGGCTCCTCTGATGTGTTCTGCTCTTCCTTTAGGGTGTTTGCCTAAGCTGTGCATTCATTTCATCAATACATTTTGTTAAGCACCCACTTTATGCTAGGTATGTGATAGACTACTTCTGCAAGGAATGCCCAGCTGTCTCCTATTCATCCTTCAAGACTCAGGTAAAACATCACTTCCTCTTGAGACCTTTCTTGATCTCCTTCCCTCTGAGGATTAGATGCCTGCGTTTGCATTTTTATGGCACCTCATGCATCTGTTATTATTGTACTTCTGTATAGTTTTTCTTTTTGCCTTTATTCCTGGACTACGAGTGCTAAAAGTTTTAGAGCCACGTCTGCCTTCATCACTTGGTATTCCCAGCTACTAGTGCAGTGGCACGATCTCAGCTCGCTGCAACCTCCGCCTCCTGGGTTCAAGCAATTCTCCTGCCTCAGGCTCCTGAGCAGCTGGGACTACAGGTCTGTGCCGCCACCCCCAACTAATTTTTGTATTTTTAGTAGAGACGGGGTTTAACCATGTTGGCCTGGATGGTCTCAATCTCTTGACTTCACTATCCTCCAGTTTCGGCCTCCCAAAATGCTGGGATTACAGGCGTGAGCTGCTGTGTCTGGCCTGCATAGCATCTTACAATGTTGTGTGACATTGCTTTTTTAGATTAGAAGGAACCCTAGAGATAACTCAAGTCTGAGCACCTCTTTTTCTCACTTTTCTATTAAAATGCTTTTCTTAGAAAAACAAAATATGATACACATGCCATAAAATTCACCTTTTAAAGTGTACAATCCATGGTTGTTAGTATAGTAACTAGGTTGTACAACCATCACCACTAGCTAATTCTATATTTTCATCGCCTTCTGTAAAAGCCCTGTACCCACTAGCAGTCACTAGGTTACCCCTGTCCTCAGACCTAAGCAACCAATAATCTATTGTCTGTCTTTGTGGATTTGCCTCTTCTGGACATTTCGTCTAAATAGGACAGTATCATACGTGGCCCTTCGTCTCCAGGTTCGTCCTGGTAGCGTGGTTCATTATTTCATTCCTTTCCACTTCATTTCGTTTATCCTCTCATCAATTGATGACTGCGCATTTGGATTGTTTCTACCTTTTCGTTACATGCATAGTAATGCTGTGAGCATGTATGCATAAATTTTCATGTGATCATATGTTTTTCATTGTCTTTATATTCTTTGGAGTGAAATTGCTGGGTCATATGATAACTCTAGGCCTAACTTTTTGGGGAATTGCCAAGCTGATTCCAAAGTGGCTGCCTCATTGGTGATATACAACAGTTAAAATTTCTGCCCACCTTCACCAATGCTTATTTTCACTTTTCTAACTAAAAAAAAATCAAGCTCTCCTAGTGGGTGATGCCCTTATTTCTTATAGTGCTTCTCAATGGAAAAGGAATTTGGTGGTTTTCTTTTTTTTTTTTTTTTTTTCAAGATGGAATCTCGTCCTGTCAGGCTGGAGTGCAGTGGCAGGATCTTGGCTCGCCACAACCTCCGCCTCCCAGGTTCAAGTGATTCTTCTGCCTCAGCCTCCCGAGTAGCTGGGATTACAGGTGCCTATCACCATGCCTGGATAATTTCTGTATTTTTAGTAAAGATGAGGTTTCACCATTTTGGTCAGGCTGGTCTCGAACTCCTGGCCTCATGATCTGCCCACCTCGGCCTCACAAAGTGCCAGAATTACGGGCATGAGCCACTGCGCCCAGGGGTACCATTTTTTTTTTTTTCACTAGGACTAGTAACTTCTACCTCACAGGTCACTGTGGGATAGAATGGTGTGAAGGATATTGTGTTGGTCCATTTCGTGTGGCTGTAAAGAAATACCAGAGACTGGGTAATTTATAAAGAAAAGAGGTTCATTTGGCTCACAGTTCTGAAGGCTATATAAGCATGGCACTTGCATCCGCTTGGCTTCTGGGGTAGCCTCAGGAAGCTTTTAGTCATGGCAGAAGGTGAAGAGGGAGCAGGTGTGTCACATGGTGAGAGAGGGAGCAAGAGAGAGGAAGAGGTGCCAGGTTCCTCTAAACAACCAACTCTTGCATAAACTAACAATGAGAAGTCACTCATGACCATAGTGGGGGCACCAAGCTAATCATGAGGGATCCACCCCATGACCCAAACACCTCCCACTGGGCCCATCTTCAGCAATGGAGATCACATTTCAACATGCGATTTGGAGGAGACACACCTCCAGGCCATGCCAGCGATGAAGCACCTACCATGTTGCAGGCCCATGGCCAGTATTCAGTGGATGAGAGTCACAATTCCATGGCTTCTGATAAACTTCCCCTATGCATCCTGGGATTTCCACAGAGAGAGAAGATGAGGATTGTTTGGCTCAGGCCTTGGTTTGGTGGTGGTCCCTTTAGAGGGAGGAGTTCTCTCGGTGGTGACATGAGGGGGCTGGGGAACACAGCAGCTGGAAAAAGCCAAGAAGGTCTGGAAGCTGAGGTCTCTCCAGCACCCTTCTTCCCATCACTGGTGCAGCATTAAACATGCTCTGCCCATGCCTAAAAAGTGCTTCATGTCACATCACACATTGGCTGCCACACAGCCCTTCAGTGTAGGTGTGAAACCCAAATAAAATCAGGCCTGGCCCTGAAAACAGGGATTCCAGCAGAGCTGCAAAGCAGAGAGTCAGGACTTTGACTCCCCGTCTCAGGGGCTTCGTTGGTGTGGGAACACTTAGCAATCAGAGAGAAGGTTTTGCCATTCATTGATCCTCTTCGGTATCTTTCTGCCAGGCCAAGTCACTCAGCTCCTAGTTTTTCCTCCTCACTTTATAATCAGAGCTTCTCCTCCACCTTATTCCTTCCAATTGGGCCTTTGGGAAAAGCACCTGGCTGTGCTTAACGCAAAAGCAGCAGGAAGGAAGGTGGCGATGCGACCCTCTGAAGCTCCGCTGTCATTCCTCTGGACTGCAGAGTCGCCTTATCAATAACACTGAAGACGGGCCTGGGAAATGATGCTCCCTTCCCACAGGACGCTGGGCTTCCCCGGGCTCTGAGCAGGCAGAGTGACGGGGTACATTACTTCCATTTGACCTACCTTCCCCCGCAGCCTGCTGGTTCAGATTCCTGATAAAATAAATAAATAAATAAACACCAAATGTGCCTGCTACGAGACTTTTAAAGTAGATTAACGCAGGCTTCCCATTTACTGTGAGCCCAGGGCTCAAGTGGCTTTGCACATCTTGCCCCAGTTGTCACTCACTGGACCCTTTCCAGCTGGGGGCCCTGGGAGAAACAGGCTTATTGAGTGCGCCGGCCTGGAGAGGCCTCCTTGCTAGTGCCTCTGGGGACTTGCTACAAGTACAGTCTAGCTATCTCAGCATTCTGTCTTTTGAGTTTGGATTAATTAAAGCAAGTGAGGGTACACTGAGACTGTGGGGAGAATGCGAGGTAGAAGGGTGAGACCGCAAGAACAGCGGAGTCCAGAGACGAAAGGTGTTGACGGTGGCCATGGGTGGTTAGGGAGCTGCTCTCAAAAGCATTTCCTCATCTGAAAAGTAGGTTAGACTAGAACTCCCAGCCCGTAGATCTGTGCCCACTGCCTTGAGTACTCACATGACTAAAAGGGAGAATGATAAAAGGTGGTATAGGCCTGGCACGGTGGCTCACGCCTGTAATCCCACAGTTTGGGAGGCTGAGGCGGGCAATCACCTGAGGTCGGGAGTTCAAGATCAGCCTGGCCAACATAGTGAAACCCGGTCTCTCCTAAAAATACAAAAATTCGCTGGGTGTGTGGTGCACGCCTTAGTCCCAGCTACTTGGGAGGCTGAGGCAGGAGAAGCACTTGAACCCAGGAGGCAGAGGTTAGTGTGAACTGAGATCACACTACTGCACTCCACCCTGGGTGACAGAATGAGACTCCATCTCAAAATAAATAAATTAATTAATTAAAAAATAAAAGGTGGTATAAAAATCTAAAAGGTTTTCAGGTGGGGGAGAGGAGAGGAAGGGGTGTTTCTTATCTTTCTCTCTTTCTCTCTCTTTTCTCCCTCTTCCCTCTTCCCTCTTCCCCTTCTCCCTTCCCTCTTCCCCTTCTCCCTTCCCTCTCCCCTCCCCTCCCGTCCCCGCCTCTCCCCTCTCTTCCCCCTTCCCCTTCCCCTTCCCCTTCCCCTTCCCCTTCCCCTTCTCTTCCCTTCCCTTCCTTCTTTCCTCCTTTTCTTCTGCCTATGTAAAAAATATCATGATTAAATGATTAGTCAGGAACCAGCAGAGACAAAACTTATGGAGATCTCCGAGAACACAGGGTCTGTGATATTTTCAGAGAAGGAGCATACAGATAGAAGCGTTCGGAAAATCTACTCAGAGATGCCAGTTGGCGACAAGGGGGCTATATCTGAGAACAGTTTTTGAAGAAATAAAACCATGGAAACCTCAATCAAACGTGATATCTTTTTTCATCCTCAGATGAAATTAAGAGAGCTGAATTATATTTCATTTATTAAAATATCAGATTATTTGCTCCTTAAAAAAATTTAAGTCCACAAGTATTTTTAGGCATACATTGTATTTACACATCGGGATTTCCACTGTTTTCAGAGTAAAAAAGTCAGATGGTATTTTGATTAGAGAGAGAAAGATTGAGAGAGAAAAATATATTGGCTCTGTGTGGGCAACCAGCCTGAAACAATTATCCCAAACCTATTTTGGGGATACTGACTTTGTTCCATAGCAGTGACGGGGGTGCTGGGTCTCTGCTTGTGTGTGGAGTGACATACCCATGTTTCTTTTTGTTTCTTTCTTTCTTTCTTTCTTTCTTTCTTTTTTTTTTTTTTTTAGACAGTCTTGTTCTGTTGCCAGGCACTAGGCTGGAGTGCAGTGGCACTTGGCTCACTGCAATTTCTGCCTCCTGGGTTCAAGCAATTCTGCTCCAGCCTCCCGAATAGCTGGGACTACAGGTGCATGCCACCACACCCAGCTAATTTTTGTATTTTTTAGTAGAGATGAGGTTTCAGCATGATGGCCAGGATGGTCTCCATCTCTTGACCTTGTGATCTGCCCACCTCGGCCTCCCAAAGTGCTGGGATCACAGGCATGAGCCACCGCACCCGGACCCCATGTTTCTAATATACAACATCCGTGGGTCTGATGATCAGCCGTCCTACTGAAATTCTGACTGGATAAGCATTCCTCAGCTACTGAGTATCATTCATTAAAAAACGCTCATCATTCCAGATATTTTGTTAAGGTGGCAGGACTCTGGGTGTTTTTCTCTTTTTTCTTTTTCTTTTCTTTTTTTTCTAAACCTACGTATTATCAGTATATTAATTTAAAAAGAAATTACTTCATTTTTTTAAAACCTCAAATTTCAAGTTTTTCCAAAGCTTATTAAGGCTAAGCAGGCTCATCCTCACCAAATGATAGTTTACAAAACACTGTTGGGTGATTAAATTGTAAATGAGGCAAAATCATGTGTATTATCCTTTTGAATTTGTGGAGTGAAGCACAGTGGACAGAGAATACTGGAAATAAACAGGGGAAGGAGGAACAAAATCCCTACGTTTGAGATGGGTTTTTTGCCAGGACTGAGGATGGAGACTTGGTTGGTTGCTGGGGTATTTCTTTGCCTCCATTTATCTAAGTTCACCATAGCTAAGGCACATATGTGTGCAGGACTGAAAAAAGACAAGTCTTGATACTGTAGGAAGGAATGTTTGTGGATTAAAGCAACAGATCTGGTTATCTTTGTGGATTTAGTGAACCACAGGCCTCTCAACACTTCCCTGTGTCCTGTGCTTTAACTACAGATGATTCCATTATTCTGCATAGTTGTTTATAATGCACTAAATACCTAAATGGTGGCCGCATCTCCTTTCTGTGCTATATAGAAGAGACTTTTGCAAGGTATTATTCTGCAAAATAATAACAGAAGGGCTGTTCTGCAGAGGCTTGGGGACTCTGTGGTCCACCGTTGTGGTTTGGGTTCTCAGCCTTGGTGATGGCAGCAGCAGGCAGAGGTCTCCACTTCTGGCTGGCTCCTGGGTGTGCCCCAGTACCAACCCTGGGTGCGGTGGCAGGAGACAGCTTTAAAGAAATCTGGGGGAGAAAAAGTAGGAAAAATCGGATGGGGGAAGAGAGAGGACGCAGAGGCAGCTAGGGTCTGGAACAGAGGTGGGAGAAACTTCCTTACTGTGCTATATAGGCTAAACAGATGGGATCACAGTGAGTTTTTCCCAGACTCCTTCAAAACGCATCTTCCAAATTGGGCTGTTGCATGCTTTGATTCTCTCAGGTGACCTAAGTACCCAGCCTTCCTCCTGAAATTCTGATTGAAAAGCATCTCTCAGCAGCTGAGCATCTGTCATTTAAAAATTCATTCACTACAGAAGGGGTGTTTCATTGGGGTGGTGGGACTGTAGGTGTTTTTCTCTCTTTTCTAAACTTTACATACTGTTGGTGTGCTACTTTAAAGTAAAATTACTATATTAAAAAAAAAAAACTTAAGATTTCCCAAAGCTCATTAAGGCTAAACAGGCTCATCATCACCAAATGATAGTTTGCAAAACACTGTTTGGTGATTAAATTGTAAATGAAGCAAAAACATGGATTGATTTTCCCACTAGGGAAGTGATTGCAAATTTATTTTATATTTTGTTGAAAATATAAGATATACTTGTAAACATTATTTTATACATATTTTAAAACGTTTTTTCAAACCAGTGCTGAAGGATCTAACGCTGGAAGAAATGCACATGAAACTGGGATTTGCACTTGGACTAGCCACTTGCTCAGACTTGGCAATTATTTCCCCTTGGAAATAACGAGAGTATGTAACTCGCAGTGCACAAACATGTGCGTCAAGTGAGAGGTCCTCATTGAGACAGCAAAATCTTTAGGTTAAGAAACAAAATGTGAGACATCTAGACCACTGATTCACTCATCCTGAAGAGATAATCACCCTTATTCTTGAGAGCCTTAAATTGCAAAGCGGTAATTAACCCAGCTCTTCCCTACTCTATTTGTATGAATGACCCAGGTGGGAAATTCTTAATGGTTTTTATAATATTTAGGGGGAAAAAGCACTTTACTCATCAGAATTAATAATTGTTAATAGCAACAATAAAATGTGTATTATCTTAGCATTGGATGGGGGAATAGGACTGGGCTCCATCTAATCTTTAAGTCTTGGGTTTCTGCTGAGTTAGTGTTCTTAACTGGCAGCCTTGTAGGTGACTGAGTAGGTGCAATGTGAGGGTCAGAATTCCTTTTTCTTCACTCTTGCACTCGAGGGAGCCTGCAGCAACGCTAGCCATGGTACGGTTTTTGTACAGTGCACACTGATTTGTTGCTGTTGTTTTTCTTGGCGTGCCATCTACTAAGACTGCAAACATCTCCAGGGCAGGGACTTGATCCTTTGACTTCTCTGCAAAGCTACCAGCACTTGAGGCTTTGTAGTTTGATACTGTGCAGCTCATGGAGACTGGTGGCGCTGAAGATGCTCACAAAGACTCTTATGAACAATTTGATTCCAGTATATGCTGGACATGATGCACCTTTAGATTTAAAAGCTACACTAAGGTAGCATTTGTGGGGTGGAGCTCCAGGTTGAGCCAGGCACCAAGCAAGGGTGGGAAGAGTTTGGCTCCTGCCTTTGATGCATTTGTTCTTCCCAGGTAAGCTTGTGTTCCTTTTCTCTCGTTTGTAGAGAACACGAGCCCCCTGAAAAAGAATGATTATTCTGGCCCTGCACTGCTGTTGAGGCAGAACAAAAGCTCCATTTGGTTCTTTTATTAGCACTTAGCATGGTGCTAGCCTGGCTGGTTTGTCTCCAGCCAGGCTTGGTGGAGGAAGGCAAGGATCCTGTGTGGCAGCCAAGTACTCTCAGGAGTGCACTGCACTGGAATTGCAGGACACGTTCTGGGTGCATTTGCCCTGGTAGCTCTGACCCTGTGGTGTACCTAGAGGATCCACAATCATGGGAAAGACATGGATTACACTAGATTCAGTCTCAACTGGGCTGATTTTACCTTTCAGGGGATATCTGACATTATATGGAGACATTTTTTATTATAACAACTGGTGGTGGTACTCCTGGTGGGTAGAGCCTAGAGATGCTGCTAAACATTCTACTCTTTCAAGCACCCTTATTCCCAAAGAATTATCTGGTCCAAAATGTCAATAGTGCAGAGGTTGAGAACTCTTGGCTTAGAAAGATGTGGTGGCTCATTTATTGGTCACATGCTTTGGTCCTTAATGGCAGAGGCATGAGCTAAATGATTTTAAAGTTCCTTCCTAGCTCTTAGATTCTTTTTTTTCCCACCAAAAACTAAAAATGAGTAGACAATCAGAAAATGATTATTATGAAAGAAACCTGAGAAATGAGGATAGTTTAGTTTGAGAAAGTGAACACTGAATGGTCATTTGTTAGCCTCAAGAGTGAAACTGTGTTTTATATGAAGGATTCTAAGAAATTATTATTCTTTTTTGGAAGCAGTAGAAAAAAATGGTTTAAGTTGAGGAGGAAGGATTTGGGTTCAATCCAAGAAGACATTTCTGTGTGTGTATGAATGGTAAGAAATGAGTCTAAGGTTCCGAGGAGAAGTTTAAATCTCTTTCATGGAAAAGCTTTAAGGAAGTCAAGCAATATTCATCTGTTGGGGATAGCTTGGTTACACCCTTGGCCCAAAACAGGCAATGAGTGAATGGCGTCTCAAGACCCCAGTGACTCCTGGCAGCCAGAAGCTGTCTTGCCTTAGCCTTTATGTATCCTTCTGGATAAGAAATATGACTCTTTTTTCCTTAACATTCAGCCTCTGTTTCTCTTGCTCACCTCACCCATTATCTACCCATATCTGTTAGTAGCCATTTAAATGGTTGCTGACCTTCCCATTTACATCTCCTCATCCCCAGTCCCATCTGTTTTCCTTCAGGGGATCATTGACTATTGGTTAAGAGCTTTTCAAAGCCGAGGCTCACACTGCATACTGCACTGTGACTATGATCCACCAGTGTTCCAAGTGAGGAGTTCATCCCCTGCCTAACCCGTGATGTGATTGGTAGCTTGGCTCAGGAAACTTTGCAAGTCACGTTAGCAGTGAATTTTGCTGCCTTGCAGGATTGCAATGCTGTGTTTGATTTGCTGACCAATATCATCATCCTTAGATCTTTCTTGATGTTCCTCCAAATCTCTCCTGCCTGCCAAAGTTCTGAGAGATTATTTCCCTTGGAAAAGATCTTCCGGATGAGTTTGATTTTTGTGGTCTCTGCCCCATGTTTGTGACAAAGAAGAGAGGAAATGATTGGATATACTTTCTCTGAAAAGTGTTAATGAAAAAGAAGGGAGGATAAAGATATTTTTCTCTTTCCTATTCACCTTCTCTCCAACCTTATGTCTTCTTCTTCTTCCAGCCAAGAGTTTATTTCCAAACATCCCGGGCATAGCACTGCGTCCTGTGTGGGCCAGTTTTCTTCACTTAGGGAAAACTTCTGTTCCATGACACAGTCTGTGCCCTTCCCCAGGCCAACCTTTCTGTAGATGTTTTTGGTTGGCAAAAGTTAGAAAATTTGGCAAATTTTGTACAAACTCATCCCTGGAGTGCATGCCTTCCTGCTGGTAGCTCATTAGCATTGCCTTTCCTGATGGGCTCCTTTTTTTTTTTTTTTTTTTTTTTTTTTTTTGAGACGGTGTTTCGCTCTTGTTACCCAGGCCAGAGTGCAATGGCTCGATCTCGGCTCACTGCAACCTCTTCCTCCTGGGTTCAGGCAATTCTTCTGCCTCAGCCTCCTGAGTAGCTGGGATTACAGGCACGTGCCACCATGCCCAGCTAATTTTTTGTAGTTTTAGTAGAGACGGGGTTTCACCATGTTGACCAGGATGGTCTTGATCTCTTGACATTGTGATCCACCCGCCTCGGCCTCCCTAAGTGCTGGGATTACAGGCTTGAGCCACCGCGCCTGGCCAAGGGCTACTTTTTTTTTTTTTTTTTTCTCATCCTAGTGGTTAAGAGTGTAGGTTTTGAAGTCGGTCCAGCCTGGGTTCTAATCTCTGCTCTAACACTTGTTAAGTGACTGCAGGGTTCTCATGAGGATCAAATGAGATAAAGATAAATTACTTAACACAGTGCTTGGCAGGAATAATCACTTGATAAATGTTAACTATGCATCATAGTTAAGAGGCTTGGAGCAAGGAAAGACCTGTTGGAAGTGGAGATGCCCTGAAACCTCCAGCGTTCTCAGGCATTGTTACAACGGCAGAGCTGAGCTCTCAGCCTCTCACCCGTTTCTCCATCCTAACAGACTCAATTGTGATCTTAAGTGGAGCCCACTGTGAGCCCCCAGAGGGGACCCTGGATTCTGGGGTGAGGGTCTGCTGCAGGGTCAAATGTGTTCTGCCTGCCCCCTCTGTGACATTCCTTGCCTTTCTTTGCCTCACTTGTCACTGCTTGCTAGCGACCATGGCCAGTTTTCTGCCTGCTCAGCATTCTTTCCTCCACGTCACAATTGATTTATCAAGTCCATTTTGGTGAGCTCTGGCTTCAGATGCTCTGTTCATCCTCTTTTAGACCAAGGCAGTGGCCTCTCACACTGTGGGAGAAACCCGCTTTTCTCCCTATCAGCCTCTCGCAAGGCAGGGCAACAGAGAGGCTTGGCTTCCCTTGGCTTTGGGATGTGGCAGTTTCACATTTGCTGGGTCAGGAGCCAGCACCAGAAGCAGCATCAGCTGTTTTTTAGAATTTCGTTGTGGAGGTTTTCTGAGCCTTTAGCACCTTTACTTTCCAGGCCGTTTTCACATCTAGATGATTTATGGGATGGGACTCTCTCAGTCACATGTCTAAGGAAATTTGCATACATTGGGAACATTTACTGGGTGTTTTTTGTTTTTGAAATATTTAGGGGTGTGTGTGTGTGTGTGTGTGTGTGTGTGTGTATGTGTGTGTGTGTGTGTATGAGTGTGTGCCTGACTTTGTCTATATGAGGTCCTTGATATCCTAACATGCTCATTTGACTGACATCCACTGGCATCTGGTTGTCCTTTTAGGTAAGGGGATTTTGGGGTATCAGGGACCCAAAGGAATAACTAGGACACATAAGGAAGCTCTTAGAGGCTTCTGCAGCCCTAGTTATTGCATCTGGCCAGGAAGCAAAAGCCAAATAAAGATGAGGAACTGGAGAAATAAAGAGCCATGGGTGGTGGGGGCTAGTTTGCAGAGAGTCAGCAGGTTCCCACAGACCCTCTAAGGCTGCGTAGCATCCCAGACTCCTCATCTTAACTCAGGCTTGCAGAGAAGCCCAGACCTTCTACTAGCCCACAGAAGCCTACACCAGGCTAATAATCTCTAGGATACCTCAAATATGAATTGAGATTGGCATCTTATTTTCCCCTTGACTGTATTTATTCTTGCTTAGCCCTAAGCAGGGAGCTCTTAGCAATGTAGAGCCTACTCAGTCTCAGCATCTGCAGCTCCTTAAGCCACTAGGGAGCAAGGAAGCGGAACGGCACGGCAGAGAGTCAGGTGTTGTATGTTCCTGTCAGGGCCTGCTGACTCCCATTTCTTGGAGGTTTGCTTTCCCTAAGGTGTTTTTTTTATTAGTTCCTAGGCCAGCAGAAAATCCAGCTCTGTTTGTTTGTGTTCAACTCAGTTCCATTTTGACTCACATCAGGAAATTGTTTATTGCGTTTCGGTGACTGTGGGGGACCCTGAGACTTTAGAGATGGAAAAGACAGCCTCTGCCCTCAGAAAGTTCCACCTGGAATAGAGAATACAAGGAGAACAACTCCAATTTACTGTGATATCAGAACAGGGGTGCACACGGGCACCAGGGGAAAGCAGGGGAGAGCCGCCCGCCTGGGCTGCTGTGAGGTGGGCTGGGTGGGCAGGATGAAGGGAAGCAAGACGGCCTCTCAGAGGATGTGCAAAGCCAAAACACTATCATTTGGAGTGCCTCTGGCAGACATCCTGGGGAGAGGGGAGAACAAGGATGAAGGCCAGAAGTGGGAGAGACCCTGCTACTTTTGCAGAGCTGCCTACGCTAGAGAAGTCCATATGGGTAAAATGTAGAGGGTTGGGGAAGAGAGAGGAGGTAAAACCAAAGAGAATGAGTCAAGAGAGGCCATCACCAGGCAGATCTTGAAGGACCCCATGGGCCAGAGGGGTTTTAACATGGAGGTGATAGGTTTTCTGTGATTTTACAAATCTCCCCCCGACCACCATGTAAAGGAGGGATTAGAAGCTGGAAGCAAGGCCAGGTCCATCACCACTGCCAGCCTTCACCCTAAGGTGGTTAAAGGTGTTTAGTAAGAGGACCCAAGTGCCTCCATTTCTGTAGGAACATGTATATACTCTGCAGTGTCAACCGGGATAGTTAAGAAAGGTCTGGGATACCAAACCACGCTCACTCAGAACCCATGGCTGGGGACTGGCTACCGTTCTCCTCTCTTCTAGGTTGGATCCCTGGAAGGGTTAACAAAATGTAAAAGGAAGCAGAGCTTCAGCTATGTGGTATGTGAAAAGATCTTGTGAAAGAAAGCAGCCAGAACATCTCAGGCAGAGAGCAGAGGGAGGAAAAATATGCAGAGTAACAATGGATTATAGCAAAAATGTGAACTCTTGTTAGAGAAGACATGTATGACTCACTCTTCCACCGGGAACTAAGCAGAGGAGAGCATGGTGGCTGCCTGCTGACAAGAAAGGTACAGGGAATTTCAGTGATCTGAATTGAATTCATGTCAGCTTGTTTATGGATTTAGGCTAAAGTTTAAGGTCAATACAAGGAATCTGAGCACAGAAGAGAGGAGAAGTTCAGGTATCAGTTGTCATGATCCATGGTGACTAGAGGTCTTGGCTTATGACTCAAAGAGGAGGCAGGAAATAGTATCTTTGGTGGTGTTGCCTTGGGAGATAAAAGGTGTCAGAATGTAGTCATCAGGGCAGCCTTTTATTAATCGCTTAGCATATGACAGGCACAGTCCTTAAGCTTTTACAGGCCAGTCCCTTCATCTTCACAGTGGCCTGGGAAGGAAGGTCTTATTATTAACAGCCCCATTTTCCAGATGAGAAAGAAAGTGGAGCTTTCTTTTTTGCAGAGCTTATGTAACTTGCTCAAGGTTACACAACTAGTGAATTGATGAGCAAGAATTCAAATCCAGGCAGTTTGGCTCCAGAGTCATTCGTCATTATTGTACTATGGCCTTCTCTCGGAGTGATTTGGGTAAGCAAGGTCGACCAGTTAAATAGTATGAAAACGGCTGTGCTTGCTGGTCACAACTGTTCATGGGCAGCATCTGAGCGTTCTGACTGCATTGAGGATAACAGGGTAGTAGGGAAAATCCACAAAGAGAAAAGCCGAAACAAGAGCTCTCAAAGCAACACACACAAACAAGGTAGTGCAGCCTTGCTGGAGACAGGGAGACTCGGCATCTTCCCGAGGAAGCGTGGGCAGGAAAGCCTGGGAGGGGAGGCGGAGGTCGTCTGTCTACCGGGAAGAGAACTCTCCAAGGACAGCATATGTTGGCGCCCCGGGGACACAAGGCTAGGACCGGCACAGCAGCGCTGCTGCCTAGTGTCCCCAAAGCTCGGTCTTCAGGACTCCATCCTGACAGCAGGAGGCTGACTGTGGTCAGAACCAGTTTCTTCCTGGCCAGGGGAGAGCTGGGGCAAACTTGGCCACAGAGGCATCTCATTGTCTGTGATTTCTTTAAAGGCCCGAGGTGTCTGATTGTTTCGTTTGTTCATAGCCTCTTAGACGGTGAGAATTGGAAAGAAATGTCTGCCTCTGCTAGTCTGACTCCCTTATGTTATAGACGTTTCAGAATGAGAGGTGCTCAGCCGGGTCATCTCGCCGGCTGGTAGCGGGGACGGAAGTGAGTCCCCGGTGTCCTGAATCTTGCCAGCATTCTTTAATGAGCTGACTGTTCTGACAGTCTCCTTTTATGGAGTGCTCAATTCAGATAAGCAATTAAGTGGCTAGTTACGGATTTGAAATCAATGAGTTCCTGTGTTAATGATTTATTTTGTTTGTTTGTTTTTTGCTTTATTTCCTGGCTTTCTTTTTCCCCTCTTGCTCACCTCACCTGTTCCATGTCTGACTTCTCCCTTGTTTGGACTCCTTGTACTCGTAATTTTTCTACTCTGTTCTGGGTGGTGGTTGTTTTTTTCCTCCTTCTGGGCCCTCCTTCCTCTCCCCTCCTTTCCTTCCTCCAGCCCTCTCCCCTTCTCTTTCTCCCTCTAGTTCTCACACACACATAGGCGGACACGCTCACGCTCACGCTGGCTCACGTTCTCTCTAGATTTAGAGAGAGACAGAGACAGACTGGCTCCATCCTCTCCCCCTCAGGAGTGCTAAAAACCAGTCCATCTGCTGTGGATGTGCTTATTATTTGAAATTTTGCCTTATGGAGCAAGAAGGAAGCTAGGATTCCTGTATTTTCTCAGTCTCCTCTTTAAACACAGGGAAGTAGATATTTCTCACCTAATAAGCACATTAATAAAAACTTGGCAGGGCACAAGGAAGCCATATTGACATTCTCCTTTTAGGGGAATTAGTATAGTGCCTTTTGCAGATGGGCACTTAATGAATTTTTGATGACCGAAGTCATGATGCCTGCTAGCCATGGCTTAATCACAAGCTCACTGACTTCTTGGGCATCAGTTTTCTTTCTTTGTGTTATCTGTCCATGTTGAACAGCAGAGATTTTGCCAAAAGGAAGAATGAGGATACAGCACGTCAGTCAGTCATCTCGAGGCTAAAGTTGGAGTCTGAGAGAGGTTCAGGGATAGAACCCCAGACTTTCAGATCCGAATGGCCATAACTATGGGGGTATGGGGTAGGCTGAGGAGGGAATGGTGTTTAGGTTTTGAGAAGGAGCAGCTTCTACCTAGGATTCCTCCTATAAATGTATTCTCTCCCAATGGTCCCCGAATGGGATTCCGCTGGTGTGGGCTTTTCAGTGGTGGCTTCTGTTCCGACCTGGGCACACACCAGAGATGATCAGATGCAATTCAAGTCCTGTCCTTCTTCCTTCCCAATCCGACCTCATGCAGATATGATTTTGCACAGGGTCCCCCACCTCTCAAGGGAGCCCCCACAAACAGGCTCAGGTAATCTTGCATCTCCATCAGCACGCCCATGCATGCCCACTCCTTCTTTCCAGGTCCATCTTTGCTGGAGCGCTGGTCCTCTTGAGCGACAACAGGACATGAGATTGGCTGTTCGCAGTCTGTCTCTGCAGGCCAGAGCTATAAGGGGTATTCCATTCGAGTCTAATCTCAGTTACAAGTTACAAGACCTGCTCCCCAGCTTCCCACCATGAGCTGGCTATTCTTCTCCTTTGTCGTTCTTCTCCTTCAAACCATGGGCAAGCCTAAAGCTGGGACTCACAAGTCTAAGGTTCTGGTAGGAACTTGGACACATGCCAACTTCTAAACAAGGCTGGCAAGAACAGCCCTCCCTGCCTCACAGCAGGGCTCCATTTGGAAAACGCATATGAAGTCATTTGAAAAAGGATGGAATGCTCTAGGGAGGAAATATCTTTTTAGTTCTAGTCTTTAGGTCTTCAAGTTAGTGTTTTTACAGTTGGATTGATGACTAATGTTCTCCATCCACCCTCCTCGGGAGCCACAGATCATATTTTGTTGACTGGTGTTAGAAATGTCTTCAGATGCTATGGAATCAAATTCTTTCATCCTTGGGGACTAAATCCAAAATACAGACCTCACTACCCCACTCACTCCAGCTTCCTGAGATAACCTGCCTGCGTAGGTACTGTAGTCTGTTCGGGCTGCTATAATAAAATACCATGGCTTGTAAATTTATTTCTCACATTTTTGGGGCTGGGAAGTCCTAGATCAGGGTGCCAGCATGGTAGAGCTCTGGTACCTGCCCTCTTCCTGGTTCATAGATGGCTGTCTTCTCACTGTGTCCTCGCATGGAGGAAGGCGTGAGAGCTCTCTGTGATCTCTTATAACTGCTCTCATCTCATCCATGAGGACTCTGCCCTCTTGACCTAACCATCGTCCAGATGCTTGAGCTCCAAATGCCATCACAGAGGGAATTAGGTTTCAGCATACACATTTTAAGGGGACATAAACATTCAACCTATATCAGTAGAACTGAATTATTTGGGCATTTTCCTAGAGTTACATAAAGGCATTCTTACTTTTCTTGAAGGAGGAGTTGTAGAGAAAAGTGACGTTGCCTCAAACCTCTTTGTCCCTTCTGGATGAGGTCTTTATCTAGGGCAGAGCTGCCCTCCTGGGGGGCAACTGAAAGTGAGTGGAAAGGTTTGGGGTTGGCACCATGACATCGACGCCAGCCCAGGAATACAAAACATTCTCCCATGCTGCTTTTGGTCTGCATTAGAAAGGACTGTCATGCCCAAAATGCTGAGAAACACGGCTGGGATGTCGTAAAATCATAGAGAGCTAGAGATGGAAGTCCTCTCAGAGGCCAGAATTCCAAGCCTTCCTTTTACAGAGGAGAAAATTTTGGCCCAGAAAAGGAAAGTGGGCTGCTCAAAGTCACACAGCTAGCTAGTGGCAGAGCTGGATGGGAGCCCAGCCCTTGGGTTCCCAGCCCAGCATGCCTTCTGCAGCATTGGTGCGGCAGAGAGCCGGGGAGGTACGGCTGCAGGGGCACCTCGCTGAGTATGGACGGCAGGCCCCAGCTGGCAGGGCTGCTGGGCAGCTGCTGGTCGTATCCGTGATGCTGCCTTCTTAGCGGCAGAGGCCCTTGAACCAGCTTGTGCCCCTCTAGGCCCACTGCTGCCTGAGGCAGGCTTAGGATTGCAGCTTTCCTTTGGAAGAGTAGATGTGCTTGTTTTGCTCAGATTTTCCTTCTACTTCTAAAAGACATCCCCAAATAACTCTATTCAGGAACAACATTCATTAGCTTAATGAAACGTAGTAACTTCCCGTGGGATGGAAGGGGTCTCTTAGAGTCCCCTGCTGTGTGCTCTCATGCACGAATGGAGGGGAGGCTCCAGCTGGGTGGGTGGCAGAAGACCGGAGGTCTATTCTTAGCTCTGTTGCTATGTGATGTTGTGCAGGCCACTGAGGCTTCTTGTTCTTCCTGGTTCAATCAGCTCTCAGCATTCTGCCTCCTATGCCCCGCCTTGGGCATCACCAGCCATGTCTCTTCAAAGTGAGTGCCTCAGCTGGTGGGATGAGGAGGGAACCCTGGAATATCTAGATATATCAGTCAGAGTGTGGATGGGAAATGAATACCACACTCAAACGAGGTAATGGAAGACAGTTTAACAAAATAAGTATCTTTGACGGAGGGGATCGGGCCTGGGGTACCTAATGGTCTGAGGGCCCCTCTGTCTCCCCTTTGAAGGCCTTCTTATCCCTTCTAGAGAGGAGGCTCAGGGGCTGAGTATCTCCCTCTTTTTCTAGAGGTTCGCTCTCCAGGTTCCTCCATCTGCCACGGAACTCAAGGTGGTGAGGAATGCAGCCCTGGGCCACCTTGCCTCCAGCCAGGCAGCAGGAGCATGATACTGGGTCTGATTCCCTGGCTGTCTCTACCAGGTCATTGCTGGTTGGCTGTATGTCTCCCCTGAGGCTACAGCTCCTGTTGGTGGCTCTTTCCACACAGCTGTCCTTCTGGGTTCTGGTAGCTCTTCCTTCCTGTACTCCATTTAGGATGAACGAGGTAATGAACACAGTACTATCTACTATCTCCCTTAGGGAGCACAGAGTCTAGGGGAGGAGGGATCTGCACTTGCTGGGGATCACTGCTCGGTGAGAAGGGTCTGCAGTGACACGGCCTCCCAGCAGTCAGCAGAATGGCAGGGACAGAGGCTTCTTAGAGACAGGGGTCCTTGATTTGACTCTTGGCTAGATCTGGTGGACACAGTCAGTACAGACTCTATAGACAGCAGGAATAGCACAGGCAGGGGCACCACTGAGAATGGGAATGACAACACGCTGAGGAATTAAAAATTCTTTTCTATTGCAAATAGTAGAAATGAAACCTAAAGGAGCTCAAAAGAAAAAAAAGTGAAAAAAGAAATTTGTTGTCTCCAGTATTTAGAAGGTCCAGGGACTGCAGGTGTGATCGGCTTCAGGCGCCCACCTGTGACCCTTAGGTTTCTGTCTCTGACTGTCTGAGCTTGCCTTCTAGGCACCTACTTCCTAGGTGGGCTTTCTCCTTTATGGAAGGTGGGGTGATGGGGGTGGGGAAGAGGAGGAAGGGGACTTGTTCCTGGAGTATTAGGCTCATGTGTTCCATTTAACTAGTGAACCTAGAGAAAGACAAATGCTTCTGTCCCAGCCCCTAGATGGCAAATCTTTTTTTTTTTGTGTGTGTGTGTGTGTGTGTGAGATGGAGTTTCGTTCTTGTTACCCAGGCTGGAGTGCAATGGCGCGATCTCGGCTCACCACAACCTCCGCCTCCTGGGTTCAGGCAATTCTCCTGCCTCAGCCTCCTGAGTAGCTGGGATTACAGGCACACGCCACCATGCCCTGCTCATTTTTTGTATTTTTAGTAGAGACGGGGTTTCACCATGTTGACCAGGTTGGTCTCGATCTCTCAACCTTGTGATCCACCCGCCTTGGGCTCCCAAAGTGCTGGGATTACAGGCTTGAGCCACCGCGCCCGACCCTAGATGGCAAATCTTATGAAAAAATGGTACTGCTGGTGTCACTAGCCCTCCCAGCCATGGGTGAGGAAGGAGATGCTTTGGCAAGTTCTGAGCCCAGGTCTTTCCTTGGGCAAGTGCAGGCACAGTCATCAGTCTTGTACCACGTAGAGAAAATCTCCCAGGAAAAAAGGAGTTTTATTCCCTGAAAAAGGGGGCAGGACAGGGCATTCTGGGAAAACCGAAAATATAACTCCAGTGGTCCATTTTGCTGGGAAGAGCTAGAGAGCAGAGACCAGGCAATGACAGCTTCCCTGTGTCAAGAGGGAGTCCTCAAAGAATTTTAAGCCGAGGAAAGACTTAGCCAGACTTGCATTTTTTAGGCATAATTTGAAAAGTAAAGCTAATCTCCAATTACAAAAAAAAAAAGAAAATAATGAAAAACCATGTACTTCCAACTCCAAAAAGAAATGTTCTTGGGATGATCTGCTCTTTAAGTTTCCCTGTTCTGTTCTCTTTCCCAAACCCATCCAGGAGACGGGCTGCATCATCTAAGCACAGAGCAGGATCTGCTGGTGGGCATTTTCAGATTGCATTGGATTATTACTTGTGCAGGGCCTGATCTGTTTCAGCCTGGGGCTTGAGGGCCAGGACCCATGTGCCTGACTGCTGGGTTGGGCTCAAGTTCAGCTGTCTCTATAGAGCCAGGAGTATTTGGAGGCAGATCTTGGCTGGGACACCGACAGGCAGCCTCCCTGAGCTTCTGCTTTCAGGCTCCCCTCCTCGTGTGCCTGTGAGTCACACCAGGGCTTTGTCATACTCGGCGCAGGCCTAAGCCACACGCTCTGCTCTCCTCACGGCAGGCAATTGGTCCCGACACTGTCTAATTGCAAAATCATTTTTCATTTGTCAAGACCCACCTGTCTCTGTGCAAAATAGAGACTGACAGTCGAGTGGGGGTGGACATGTATCAGTGCAGAGGCAGCAGAGACATTTTGCTGAGTGACTGTTGGGGCAGAGCCTTCTAGAAGGCAATGCAGGGAGGGAGTGGGGCTAAGGGTTTAGGCTCTGAAACAGGACTGTCCAAGTGCAACTACAGATACTGCCCCCGAGTAACCGTGTGATCTTGGGCAGGTTGCTTAATTTCTCCAAGCTTCGACTTTCTGATCTGTGAGATGCAAGATAAGAGTGCCTGCCTCATAGTGTGTGTGGATGGTATGAGATGATTATACAGCATTCAGCACAGTGCCTGTGTCAGTAAATGTCAACTCTTATCAGTGTTCCATTTCTCCCGCCTTTTGATTAAATAGATTTCTCTTTCAGATTAGATCTCTCCCTGCTGATAGATATTATTCTTTGCAGGTACTGAACTGTCAGTGGGTGATTGGATTAGCTGCTGGCCCAAGCCTGGACAGAGGAGATGAGGAGCTTTCTCTGTGGCCGTGATGTCTAGGGCACGTCCTCATGACCAGACTTCCTTCTTTCCGTGAAATTCCCAGCCTGTTTGGAAGGAGTAGAGATAAAGCCAGAGCTGGAAGGGACATGTCATTGATTTAATTTGCGGAAGTACTTGGTAGACAAATATTTTTACAGGTTCCTTATTCATTACCTCAGGCTACAGGTTGCAAACCTCAATATTTTAATGTATCTCTTCTCCTGGGGTTATATACAGTGAAAACATATGGCTTATTTATCTGACAGAGGGTATTTAGGACAATATATATATATATATTTGGATTCTAGTTTTCTGGCCTTAGAGATCTTTCCTTTCCAGTTTGGGCCAGTGGAGAAGGAGGACCTCATTGTTAGAAAGATGGGGATTAAATTATTAGCAGTTTTTAGTGATAAAGAAAACAAAACTTGACCTGTGGTCACAATGAGGTGTTCTGCGGTTTTCACCCCGGAATTAAATTTGCCCATGTGGTCCAAGGTGGGGCTAGATACACCTGGCCTCTCCCATAGGGAGAGAAAACTGAGGTTTAGATTAAATCACTTGCCTTAGGTTGTAAGGCTAGTATGTGGCAAAGCCCAAGTTTCAATGTATATCTCCATGCTCTTTCCCTCTCCACTCGGTTGCCTTTTGGGTTCAGGTTCTTCTAGATTTTCTGCTCTTTTAAGCCTCAACACAATCCTATCAGATGCCCACTTTGAAAGCTGGAGTTCAGATGGTTTAAGTTTCTTTCCCAGAGTCATCCAGCCTAAAGTGGTACAGCAGAATCTGGAGTACAATAGCTTTGCTCAAAGCCTTTGCTTTCTCTCCATGGCCCACCCCATGGCCTCTCCTTTGGAAGCAGAGACCACCAAAGGGTGCAATGATGCCCACTGTTGTCATCGTGACCATCAGTGGGAGGAACAGTGGGGGCTCTGGGAATGTAATACAGAAGGAGAAGGAGAAAAGGAATTCCAGTGGAGGCACTTTGGATGTTTTTCTTGGCTGGAGTAGACTCTCTGAGTAATGCTGAACAGGATGTAATGGCTCTTTAGACTTTGTTTTATTTAACTGTCTACCGGCAAGGTTATGTGGATGAACGAATTAATGAGAGCAAACCCCTTAAAAATGCGGGTTTTAATCTTCACAGGTGTGACAAGCTGCCGTTTGTTCTGTCTTGACTGAATTGAACCACTCATTTTCTTTTTTAGGGATATGATATAAAATATAATAATTTTAAGGGTATGATATAAAATATAATAATCAGGCTAATTCATGTCATTCCTCAACTGAGTAAGAGTTCAACTTGAAACGTGTGTGATAAAGCATCTATTTAGAAAGAAGTATGGGCTGTGGATAAGCCATGCCCCTCCTTCACCCCAACCCCTGACAACTTAGGGAGGGCACCTTCTCCTTTTCCCCCTACTCCCCCACTGCTGAAGGAAAAGCTAAAATGTGAATATATGTGGTTGCTCATTTCTTTTGAGAGCAAAGGCTCGTTCTCCCCACTGCAAAGGCAGTCTTGGTTTTGTCACATTTTCTGTGGATGAGGCAACATGTTGTATAGAAGTTGAATACCTGGGTTTGAGTCCTGGTTCTTTTGCTTTAGGCTATCCTGCTGCTTGATCTTTCTGGGTCTCCATTATCCATCTCCAATAAGTAGATTGTAAGAATACCTTTCCCAAACTGTTGTAAAGAGGGAATAAAATAATGTGTATAAAACTATTCTCCCTGGCACATATTACAGGCTTAAAGTGCAATTCATAATAATAGTAATAATGGTCATAATAATGTAATAAAGATAACAAAACATTTTTCTTTGAGGTTGTCGTAAGTGGTTAGTTTCATTTTATACCTTAGGAAATTAAGAGTTCTGTCACATTTCGGAGATGACTCCAAGAATGAGAAACAGAACTCACATATCTTGGGTAAGAAACACATTCCCTGTCAGCTCCGCGGGCTCCCGTTCTCTTGCTGGGCTCATTCCCATCGCCAGGGCATCAAGGGAAGGTCTGTGGATTTATCCCTGGTCTGGAGAGGCAGAGAACTTGGACACTCTCTAAATTGTAAATAAGAAGAACCCTAATGAGTCTGTAACAAATAGAGAAGGTATCGATTTCTCCGACTAGATGTATGGTTTCCAGAATCAACATGGACCCAAACAAGGTGGCATGTCTGAGCCTGTCCTGGGCTGAGTGGAGTTTTGGAACTTTTTCAGCCCTTTTATCTGTCAGAGGCCCCCTCTTCCACTGGTCATTGCCCTTCCAATTTGTGTAAATGGCTGGCAGAGGAAGGAAATCCATGGGCCAAATCCTACAAGTTAAAGCTATGTACTATATCTTCCCACACTTCCTCCAGCAAAAAAAAAAAAAAAAAAAAAAGACAGAAACAACAACAACAACAACAACAAAATAAATAAATAAATAAAACACTATCAACTGGCTTAGTAAATGAGGATTCCGGAAGAAACACAGTTTTCATATAACATGAATCCTGCCCTAATTGTTTCCATCTAATTCAAGAAGGGACCTGATAAATACAGCAGGAGTGGAATGCCCATAGAATTACATTTATCACTGAATTAAATAGACTTTTACAAAAGACTTCCTTGATTACAAAGTACTTTCCCGTATGTTTTCTTACTTGGCATTTTATAACAATTCTGTGAGATGAGCATGGTAGGTGTTATCACAGTTTTGTAGATGAGGAGACTGAAACTCCAAGTGCTAAGGGAGGTAGCCAGAGTTTTACATTTACAGAAAGAAAAGCAAAGACCCAAGCCCAAGTCTTTTGACTCCATATCTAGTACTCTTTCCATGATGCCATGCTTAGAAGCAAGTAGAAAAGCCCACTCGCTCAAGGTCATGAGTAGCTGAGTTCTTGTTCTGTTGCTCCTTCCAGCACTCAACTTCCACTTTTAATTCTTTAGAGCCATTTTTCTGAAAAAAATCAACTGTTCTTTACCCTAGTTTAAAATTGTACTTCTTAAATCTCACAGGAGCAAGAAACCTGTGGAAATCCATCCCCTTGTCTATATGTGGTTTGACCTTCAGTGACCTTCAGATGGAAGCTGGTGGTTCCAAAAACAATTCTCAGTTCTCTGTAACTGACTCTTCCATTTCATGAC
The DNA here is from genome assembly GCF_048565385.1 of Saimiri boliviensis. NCBI lineage: Eukaryota > Metazoa > Chordata > Mammalia > Primates > Cebidae > Saimiri > Saimiri boliviensis. The sequence continues at coordinate 124,543,140 of NC_133455.1, forward strand.
CCTGGGCCACCGATGCAATCCACTTGTGCTAAATGTTACACGCGCGGACCCCTGCATGGCCCTTGCAGAGATGAGAACTGTGACTACGGAATTCTTTATGGAATTTATTGGGGCCATGAGAATGTTCACTCGGGACCTCCTTAACCATCTACTCCAAGCATCATAATCCCTCTTCCTTCTACTCATCCTCATAGGAAGTACTTCACAATTGTGTGCTCATGTTTCTTTTTTTTTTCTCTCTTCTTCAGATATTGGGTCAGTTACGTTCAAGGGCTGGTGCACTTTTAGAGCAACATAACCATTGTAAGCTCTCTGACCTTAGGTCTTACACATTAACGTATTTGAGACTCATTAAGGGACCTTGTTAAAATGCAGATTATAGGCACCAGCTCTTGAGACTCTGGTTTGGAGGTTCTGGAATTGATATCAGGAGGCTGCATTTTGGATGAGCTCCTTCAAGGATTCTGATGCAGGTATAACTTGGAAAACAGCTCATGAGCTGAGCAGTAATTTTAAATGATCACAGATACAGGCATGGATTCTGCTGCATGGCGGGACTCCATACATACTAGGTGACCAGGTTAGTATATTGTTCAATTCAGAGTAGATTTTTCTTAAAGTGACTTTTCTACCACTACTAGGCATAGATGAGATTATTTTTTATAGTAGGCAAAGGGATTGTTCCGAAGATCCTCTGCTGGGGAAACAGATTTGATCACAAGCAATATGTTAAGTTCTGTAAAGAACGGCCTAGGACATGGTCCAATAAATAATAGGCTATGCAACTCACTCTAAAATGCAGTACCAAAATGGACAAAAAACAATTGAAACCCTCAAGGGATTCTGTCACTCACATTGAAAAGATCACTAGCCATACTGCTGTGACATTTCAGAGAAAGGAGCAATCATATTCAGCTGGGAGGTCTTGGAGCATTTTGCAGAGAGGGAGGATGTGGCTGAGACTTCTAGGCTGAGTCTAATTTGGTGAAGTGGGAAAGGGGAGGGTGTTGCAGGTGATGGTGTGTATTGTAGCAGAGCATAATTGTGAGAAAGTAACATTTCTAAGGATAGCAGTGAGTTGGTTGGCATGGTCAGCACTTAGGAAAGCAGGGAGAGGGAAATAGCTAAGATAGAGATGTTACATAGATATGTAATTTTATTTAATTCTCACAGGGAAGACAATACTGTTCGTATTTCATATTGTATGGGAAGGAGTTCAGAAAAAAATTAATCACACAGCTAGCTCAAGGCAAACCTTGGGTTTGTACCCAGCTCCTGTGAATGCCAGACCTGAATGCGGGATAACTCACCCTGCCATCCCCTTACCCAATAAAACTGCTGGCGAGCCCTGAATGTCAAGCTTAGGGTTTCATGCTTAAGCTCTAATGAGTACCTTGCAAAGAAGGGTCTGGAGGCCAGGTTCCATTCCAGATGTCTATCCAAGTCTCTCTCTGTATCCTTGCATTTCTCCTGGAACTGCCAACCTGAGGAAAACTACAACCGTACCATTCTGACCTGTCAGACCCTGTTGGCTTTTTGTTGTGTGCTAATAGAGTATCATGGGCAAGCAGGTGGAGAGTTTTGCAGATTCATTCTTCAGCAGCAATTTTCTAATTAATATTGTCACCACATGGCCCAGTTATCTTGCAGGAGCAGGCTGGTGTCAGCAGTGCGTGCCTGAGTGTGTGTGTGTGTGTGTGTGTGTGTGTGTATGTAAAAGTGGTTGATAAATCAGATTTTCCATGTGAACAAAGCCGGGATCTCCAGCTGACATATTAATTCTGGGACTCAGAAAACCCAGAGCAGAGATAATGAAAAGTCTTGCCTGTAAGTAGCAGGCTAAGAAACTCCTTAGCCCAACTGGCAAGAGCGGTCATGCTGACATTTCTGGTTATGGATTCTCCTAAAAATTTTGTCACTGCTCTCCTATGTAGGAAGCAGCGGTGATGACACATTCTTTTTTAGTAAAGAATCTGGTCAGTCAATTCCCAAACAAGTAAATGTGGTAGAGGTGGCATGAGGGTGACTCTCTGGTTTTCCAGTAATGTGTGTGTCCTTATTTTGCAGATGCGATACCAATTTAGGCAGAAATTTTTTCTTCCTAAATTACATAGCATTTCCCCATGTCATTTACTCCTTGCAAGGGTCCTTGGAATCAAGTCTTTATAATCATCTCCATGTTGCCGACGAGGAAACTAGGGCTCAGAGACACTGAATGTCTTGACTAAAAGTAAAATAAAAATGAATGAGTTTGGGAACCACTAGAACCCACATTTGTGCTCTTATTTATGTTCATCCATTAGCCTATTCATTTATACTTCCATTTATTCATTCATTCATTTATTCAATGTTCATTGATCACCTCCTACATTCCTAGTACAGAGTTTGGTTGTGGAGCTCCCAAGATAAGAATGTGGAGTACTTTGAGCTCCTTGAATAGAGGGCTAATAAAAGAGAGAGCAGGTCAATTGTTGGCTCATTGTTTGGAACTCTAACTGGTGTGATTTCCACTCACATTTAAATCCAAATAAGCAATATTAGGAACCCTTGAGTCTTCCGGCCAATTCTCCACTCCCTAAAGATGTTTCACCCTTGCTTATTTATCTGCACACTCCTGGGTGTTCTATTACCTGCCCTAGGTCAATGTTTGCCTCAGTTCAATATTAATTACCTCCTGGATGCATGCATTTCCTTTATCTTGGTTCCTCAAAAGAACATTTTAAGATGTATTTATGCATTGAGTCGACATCAGATCATTTTTCAGCCTGAGTCATCTCCTCAAAGGTTGTCCCTCACTCCTTTTTTGCTAACGTTCATGGAAAAGATGATTTAATTCCAGATTGTCAGAACTGCTGTCTTATAAGATGAAACCTGCCTTTTCCTCCTCCATGCCCCCTCTGCAGTGAGGCTGTAGTATTCATATCACAGAGAACCTTGGATTATAGGTATGTGCCTACATGTTCTATCTTCTTTGTAGATGGTAAGTTCTCTGAGAGAGAATCATGGTGTATTCATCCCTGCATCCTCTACAGAACCTACCTAGCACATTCCATAATCTGTTAAAGGTGCTCAAGAAATGTTTATAAATAGAGGCCCCAGGCTGATAAAACTCATCTCTTTAAAAACTGGTTCTCAGGAGCACTGTGAGTGATGGCCTGAGTGCCCTCTACTCTAAGGAGTGCTGTCTTGACAGTGACTCCACCAACTACTTCTTGACCTGATGAGCTTCTTTTCATTAACCACCATCTTCGCATTGCCAAGCACTTCCTTTTCTCTCTCCCATTTTACTTCACCTTTCTTGAGCTCTCCAGATCCTTTAACGAATAGACATGTTCCTGCTTAGAATTAAGTTGGAATCTTTGACCAGAGCATCATGGTAACTCATCAGACCACATCTGAGGTTTACACTGGTTATGTGGTAGTTTTTCTGTTTCTCCTGGAGGTAGTTTGCATGGGCATTGAGTGTATTCTTAAAAGAGCATTCAGAAACCTGGTCAAAGTGAGAAAGGGCACTAATGTGCCATAGTAGGGACAGAGAATCAGGGAGAGAGTGGAATGTGAACCTCTATGTTCAAATCAAAGACAGGGATAGGGCTGGGGATCCAGGACTGCTGCTGCCTGGGAATGGAGTGGGGATTTTTGACTTGGTTAGGCAGGTCAGAATTTTTATTACTGAAGGCTCAGGCTTCTTTGAAGGCAAAATTACCAAGCTATTAGGAACTCATAATAGTTTACTCTGATTTATGGACGTGTTTCGTCAGCTCCTTATCCTCCATGAGTATGCAAAAGTAGACTGTAGGTGTCTATTTGGAAACGCTGCCATTTGTTCTATAAGGATATCTCTTCTTTGGAAAAGGCTGCCACTGAGGTTATTGGATTTACCAGGAACGAAGAATTTACATGCATCTTAGGCATGTAAGGGGAAGCTGGTCTAGAAAAACCAATTATGTTAAGACTTTGGAAAATATTGGTCTGTAGCTGGGTCCCACAGTTTTGTAGTGCTAAAGGAAAAGAGTCATGCACATGCGCTTCACTCTTCTAAGGACTTCTGTTAGATTACATCAAGCTACTTAAGACTTGCATCTTTCTGTTTCCTCCTCTGTAGAGAGGACACACTGGTTTCCAAATATTTAGGTTGGTGCAAAACTAGTTGCAGATTTGGCCATTGTGTTCAGTGACAAAACCGCAATTTCTTTTGCACTGACCTAATACTTATATACCTTCAGGACCAGATAGGCTATGCTACTAAGAGAAGTGTTATTGAGGTGTAGGCTAATAGTGAGGGGAACTGGAAGGGTCAGGACCTGTACAGAGACCCAAAAAAGAAATCAATGTACCAATCTGCAATCTCTGTTCTAAAGTGTTGGATCTTCTTCTTGGAGAAAAAGTAACATAACAAGTTCAAGTTATTGTTATCGTCAACACATACACAGCCAACAGAATTATTTTAATGCTCCTGTGGATAGAGGCCCATACTGTATTATCCTATTTTGTCCTGGTATAAAGGAATACCCGAGGCTGGGTAATTTACAAAGCAAAGGGGTTTATTTGTCTCACAGTGCTGCAGGCTGTGCAAAGGGCATGGCACCAGAATCTGCTTCTGATGAGAGCTTCAAGAAGCTTCCATTCATGGCAGAAGGGGAAGGAAAACTGGTGTGTCACATGGCAAGAGAGGTAGCGAGAGAGAGAGAGGAGGAGAAGTGCTATGCTCTTGTAAACAACCAGCTCTCACATGAACTAATAGAGTGAAATCTTATATATCATATATGAGTGCGGGGAAGACACAAAGCCATTTATGAGGGATCTACCCCCATGATCCAAACACCTTCCTCTAGACCCCACCTCCAATACTGGGTATCAAATTTTAACATGAGATTTGGAGGGGTCAGCTATCCAAATGATCCACATACTATGTGCTGCTGAAAAATGCAAAATAATTTTATGATACCATCTCTATTTTTGAAGATTTAAGGATTTGGTCTAATTGCACAGGCAGATGTCCATCCATCCATCTATCTCCCCCTTCCTCCCCCATCCGTCCCTCCATCCATGTATTTACCCCTCCCTCCCTCCATCCATTCATCCATCCACCTATTCAAGAAATAGTTGTCAAACATCCCGTGTGTGCCTACTTCAGGATTGGAATCTCAATGTGGGTTTACAGTGGTACACAAAAACACAGGGTCCCAGTCCTCATGGAGGTTATATTTATTAGGTGTATATTAAGCCCTGTGAGAGGTCTGTGGGGACACAGCCGGGCTAAAATGTTGGCCCTGCTCTCACGTTGTTCACGTGCTGGTAGGACCCGGACGCCTGGCATGCAGGGGTAGTTGCTAGGTTGGAGGCATGTGGCAGTAAAGAGAAGGTGTGGTTGTTCCCCTAGGAAAAGATCAAGGCAGACTTTGTAGATGAAGTAAGGTTTAATGAGTCTTTAGATTTTGATAAATAATGCAGTTTCTAGACTAATGGATGAAGGTGAGTTTTAAGGGAAGGAAATATGTGGGGGCACCAGAGGTGAAAGAGGAGGAGAGGAGGTTGTAGCACCTGTGACTGAAGTCTGAGATGAGACACGGAAAATGGGCTGGAAGACAGCACAGGTAGTGGACATCAGACATGTCCTAGTAAGGAATTCGGTTTTTTTTCTTGTTATCGAGGAGTCATGAACCATTTTTGGCTGGGGTGACATGATTAGGTTCTGTCAATAGCTTCCTCCTCTCCCACTTTAAAGTTGCCTCCTACCTTGGCCTCTCAAAGTGCTGGGTCTGCAGGCATGAGCCACTGCACACAGCCGAAAACACATTTAAAATAGTCTCAGAACTTTGGGACCCTTGCAAGGAGATGGCAGCTCTCAAGCTGAGAAAAAACTTTTGCTCTATTATAAATGAGTGGACTGGACCACCCATAACTTATCTTGTTGACAACTGCAGTGCCTTTAAAATAGCCTCTAAGGCGGCCTGCCACTCATTGCATAATCCATTTTAAGTGAAAACTAAGATGCCACTGATTATAAGGTGTGCCATTACTTCAAACAAAAACACTAAGAAAAATGTCAATTAGAACTAATTGATTTAGAGATGCTAAACTGAGGAAAACGAAGCCTCTGTGAGTCTCAGCATGGATGAAAAATCCCAGGGTATGGCACAGAGACTGTGGAATAAAGTGAACTCCCAGTCTTGGGCGGGTGGTGGCCCTGCTCCTCCATGGCTGGGGAAACCGCTTCTCCTCACGGTGCCTCAGTTTACTTATAGGTATACTGTGTTTAACTGATATTAACAATGCCTACTTCCCACTCCATTATTGAGAGAATTAGATGTGATCCTCTGTTACAGTAGTTAATACGTGCCTTGCACCTATTAGCTGTTTTAATGCCACTGAAAAAAAAAAAAAAAAAAAAAAAGCCCTTTCCTCTGCCTTCTCAGAGCTTGGGAAGATGAGTGATAAAGGGGCTCTTCATTCCCCATTCTTCTCCCACCTCCATGAACAAGTGTCCCTGCTTTTTGCTCCCCACAGCCTGAAGCCAGCTCCTCTGTAAGAAGAGCCTTTGATCTTCTTCCTTCAGGATTCTTCTGCATGTTTCTTCATCAGAATCTTTCTCTCACCTGCATTTTCCAAATGTTCCTACGTGGCTAGACCCTTCTTCCATTTCTATAAACATATGTGCTCAGTTCCCCCTCCTAAAATCAAAATGAAAAGCCTTCTCTAGCCAGGCCCAGAGCAGGCACTTCAGTTAATGATCATGGTTATAACGATTGCCGTTCCTGAGAGCCACTGCCTTAGCTTGTCCTTTGGCCTCACTTCATAGCCGTCTGCTTAGACTTTCTCCCCACTCACTGATTCTTAACCCCTTACAATCTGGTGTCCGCCTCATCTCCCAGTAGGATCTGGCCTATCCTCCTGATTGCCACGTGTCTTGGCCTGTTCTCAAGCAATCATGTCCCCACCCCTTTCCTCTTCTGATGTGCTTGAACTGGGAGATTTTCTGAACTTTCTCCAGGTTAGGCTAATGTTGTCACCCTGCATGTGTGTCTCTGAGAGCCCGTAGGTACCACAGCCCACTCTTCCTGCTGTATTTGCCTGGGATGAGTTTGTCCTTTGCTCCTCAAAGGCCAGGACCTCCCTCATTTTGCACTCCCAGTTCCTAGAACAACCAGTACCTAGGGCTGCCTGGTATGGTAGCCACTAACCACAAGGGGCCATCAGCATTGGACATGTGGTTAGTCTGAATTGAGATGTGCTGTAAGTGTAAAATATATGTGAGTTTCAAATATTTAGTATAAAAATGTAAAATATCTCATTAATAATTTTCAGTAAATTATATTTGACATGATTATATTTTGGATATACTGGCTTAGCTAGAATATGTTGCTAAAATTAATTTTACTTGTATCTTTTCACCTTTTTAATGTGCCTATGAGAACATTTTAAATTATATATATGGCTCCCATGATAGATGTATTGGAATTGCTGGTCTAGAACATTTTGCTGGGGAAAGCAGGCTTAAAACCATGGTTGCTGAGCTGAGTGGGGTTGAGTTGGGTGGTGCCTCCGTTCTTGACGGTGGCGGTGAGCCGATTCCTGGTTCTCCCCATCTCTCGCTTTCCCCCCTCTTATCTCCTGCCTGAGTACTGGTCACTCCCAGGTCTGTACCTTGATGCAGCCCCTGTGTATCCAGCATGTTGAGACTGAGCTAAGAGGATGAATAAACTCACAGGATATATTGATTTTTTAATAGCAAAATGAATGAAATTTTAAAAAAGGAAAGGAAGACATCTCTAGCACATGGCACGTGTTAGCCATTGAAGGCGTCTGTGGCGAGGTGACCTTTCACAGGAGCTCCTGAAGGCGAGACACACACACTGGCAGGCTGGCAGGCACAGCCCCTCCACCCACTTACATAAAGGCTCCTGTGAAATGGAGAGCAGGATTTAAAGTGCATGGAAGGTCATGGATTTAAAACTGAGAGACCTTGAAATTTAGAAGTGTTTGCTTTTATAACTGCCTTGCTTGGCCTCTCCAGGATGGGAACAGCAGTGCTGCAGGGCTGGCAGGGAGGCTAAGGCCTGGCAGTGCCAGGCTCCGGAAACAGCTTCTGTGCCTTGAGCTTCCAGACCCTCGAGTCCTGTTCCTGCAGAAGGCAGCTGCCAGCAGCCGGTGCAGCTCCAGCAGGGTGGGGTTCTTCTTAGCCTGAGCGCCATCTCTCTGTTTTGAGGGCTGTGACACATGGTGGTCACAACTAGGAAACTTTGGTTCTTTAACTGCTACCTCAGCTTACCCCGAGACCCTGATGAAGACCCCTAACTGCTCTGGGCCACAGCTTAAAAGCCCTTTCCTCTGCCTTCTCAGAGCTTGGGAAGGTGAGTGATAACACAGCAGAAAGGCGTCTGAGATTCTCCAGGAAAACGCAAGGCCCTAGGAAGAGTTTTTGTTGGTGCTTATTTTCTTAGAGATGGAATCTCTCCGTTGCCCAGGCTGGCATGCAGTGGCATGATCAACGCTCACTGCAACCTCGAACCTCCACATTCAAGCAATCCTTTCGCTGCAGCCTCCTGAGTGGTGGGGACCATAGGTACGCACCACTGCGCCTGACCAGTTTTTTAATTTTAACTTTTAACTTTTAATTAATTAATTAATTTTGGAGATGAGGTTTTGCTATATTGCCCAGGCTGGTCTCAAACTACTGGGCTTAAGTGATCCACCTCCTTCAGCCTCCTGAGTAGCTAGGATTACAGGTGTATGCCACCATGCCCTGCGTTAGATAGAATTTTGTTATCAGGCAAGCTGTTAAATATTTAAACAGGTTAGGGTAATCCTCACCTCTGTTTGCCCCCAGTCAATAGCAGGGCTTAGATGACTTAAACAATAGTATTAATAACTAATGCTTACAAATACATCCCTTGTTCTGGTCCCCTTGCTGGCTAGATACACCTGTAAGGTGGACATTATTGTTGGCACTCTACTAATAAGAAGGCTGATGCTAGAAAGGTACACAGGTAAGAAGCAGACCTGGAGCCCATGTATCTCATGCTCTTTTTGCTGTTACCACACACAGTTCTCTGGGAAGCCGAGGGCCTCAGAGCTGTGTTAGTTAGGAGTTCGGTTTTTATTCAACAATGATCTCTTCCAGCCTGATTTTATGTGGCCCAAGAAATACTATGATTTGATAGGTAGACGGTAAGTGGGCATCTGAAACATTTAAGGGCTCAATTACATTCATAAATTTCTAGAAAATTGAACTGGACAGGACTCTTTCAGCCCATTTTGCAGACGCCGCGCCTGAGGCTCCGCACGGTTAAGTGGCGTGTTTGAGGTCATCCAAGGAGTGACTGGTCAGGCTGAGTGTCTGGACTCTGAGCGGTGGCCACTGAAAGGAGCTGTTGCTTCCCTTTGCAGAGGTTTAAAATTGAGTGGAGGCACCAGGGGCAAGTTCCCAGAACAGATGGCCGAAGTCAGGACTCATTCTTCAGACAGAGAAACTGGGTTCCTGAAGCAGTGGATCACCCTGAGCAAGTCAGGGGCCAAGTCAGAATGCTTAGTGATCGCTCCTTCCTCCTCCTTAGAATCAACTAGAATGCTCCTCTGTTCACTCTTGGGACGACTGAATCCTTGGCCTCCAGATCTCAGCTCAAGTAGCACCTCATCTGAGAGGCTTCCGAGTACTGTGTCCCTGTTGATCCCTCACATTCTACATGTCACCCTCGTTGACTCTCTATATTACTTATCTCTGAGTCTTATTTCTTTACTTACTTGTTTATTTTCTGTCATTTCCCATTGGAAAGGGACCATAAGAATAAAGATTCAGTCTTCTTAGGCTCCACTATATTCAACTTTCTGAACAGCCCCAGGCACATAGTAGGTGCTTCACAAACATCGGTTGAGTGGATGGATAGTCAGGGAAGGAAACTTTTGGTGACGGTGACGTATGAGCTAGGTCTTCAAGTATGGGTAAGATTTCAAAGGAAGGGGGAACATGTGAGCAAAATGGGCCATAGGGAATTAACAAGGCATGTGTGTGAGCATGTTTGTTGTGGGGTGGGAGCTCATGTGTAAGTCAGACTGGCTGACACAAGAGATCCTCTAAAGGGAGCAGTGGGAGATATGGCTGGGAAGGCGGCTCTGAGCTTGTTTACAGGGGCTGTGAGTGCCAGGCTAAGAGGTGTCACTTTTATCCTGTGGACAATGGGAGCTACTGAAGGTGAGTGAGGTGGGGAGGTGCGTGGCTATTTGGCCTCAGCATACAGGTGACTGAGATTGAGAAAGCAGTCAGAGATCTCTGCATCACAAGGTGATGACCTAAGCAAAGGAGGCCTTTGCCTCTATGAGTCCCTAAAAGCCAGATTGGAGCCCTCTGCTTGGGAGCTGTGTTTCCTTGCCACGATGTCAGTTGTCATACCCTAGTGGAGTGCCCGAGGGGAGGGGCAGGAGAACTCTTGGATGGGCTGGCACTGAGCCCCTGCTGCTGTCAGAGTGACTCAGATCCCCTCCTGGCACCAGCCTGCTCAGGCAGTGCAAGCTGTTCCTTTGGCTCTTGGAGACTGGGCTGGTTCTTCCCTTCTTTCTCCCTTAGGGCTGAGGCCAGGGAGGAGGGGTGCAGGTTTCTGTGTTTCCACCCTTTTCTCTTCTCCCAGCACAGGGGTACGAGAGGAGGAAGAGGAGGCTGCAGTGCTGGGCTCTGGGTTCATTCCCTGCGATCCCTCTGGGTTGCCCTGAGTCCTGCTCAGCACATACACAACAGGATACCAGGCATGCTGGACAAATGACCAGGCAATGTGGTACCTGACTGCAAGGGTTTCCTGAAAAGTTACCATTAAAAACTGGGTCAAGTGGACAAATGCAGATGGAACTTCAACAGTGATTTCCTCTGAGTAATAACACACCCTAAGATTGTCAGCACAGAGAGGACTTAAGACACAGAAGGTTTGTACAGCACTTTACAGCTTACAAGATCTTTCCACATCCTCAGCATCAGTTATTTCTTACAGCTGTCCTGTGAGCAAAGTGGCATTTCTTTTTTTTTTTTTTTTCTTATTTGAAGCTCAGAGATGTTAAGCCACTAGCTAAATGTCACATAGATATTCAAAGTCAGAACTGACAACCCTAACCTGGGTCTTTGGGTCATAAGAGTTTTAATGCACCTGGCCGGGCGTGGTGGCTCATGCTTGTAATCCCAGCACTTTGGGAGGCCGAGGCAGGTTGATCACGAGGTCAAGAGATTGAGACCATCCTGGCCAACATGGTGAAACCCTGTCTCTACTAAAAAAATACAAAAGTTAGCTGGGCGTGGTGGTGCATGACTGTAGTCCCAGCTACTGAACAGCTTGAAGTGCCAGCCCATCCAAGAGTTCTCCTGCCTGTAGTCCCAGCTACTAGGGAGGCTGAGGCAGGAGAATTGCTTGAACCCAGGAGGCGGAAATTGCAGTGAGCTGAGATTGCGCCACTGCTCTCCAGCCTGGCACCTGGCGACAAAGTGAAACTCTGTCTCAAAAAAAAAAAAAAAAGCCCTTTCCTCTGCCTTCTCAGAGCTTGGGAAGATGAGTGATAAAGGGGCTCTTCATTCCCCATTCTTCTCCCACCTCCATGAACAAGTGTCCCTGCTTTTTGCTCCCCACAGCCTGAAGCCAGCTCCTCTGTAAGAAGAGCCTTTGATCTTCTTCCTTCAGGATTCTTCTGCATGTTTCTTCATCAGAATCTTTCTCTCACCTGCATTTTCCAAATGTTCCTACGTGGCTGGACCCTTCTTCCATTTCTATAAACATATGTGCTCAGTTCCCCCTCCTAAAATCAAAATGAAAAGCCTTCTCTAGCCAGGCCCAGAGCAGGCACTTCAGTTAATGATCATGGTTATAATGATTGCCGTTCCTGAGAGCCACTGCCTTAGCTTGTCCTTTGGTCTCACTTCATAGCCGTCTGCTTAGACTTTCTCCCCACTCACTGATTCTTAACCCCTTACAATCTGGTGTCCGCCTCATCCCCCAGTAGGATCTGGCCTATCCTCCTGATTGCCATGTGTCTTGGCCTGTTCTCAGCAATCATGTCCCCACTCCTTTCCTCTTCTGATGTGCTTGAACTGGGAGATTTTCTGAACTTTCTCCAGGTTAGGCTAATTTTGTCACCCTGCATGTGTGTCTCAGAGAGACACACTTTTTTTAAAAAACTCTTTTTTTTTTTTTTAAAAAAAAAAAAGAGTTTTAATGCATTATACCATACACTGTGCCCCTTCTCCTGGACTGTTCAACATTGACATTCATCTTATGTTAACCCTTCCTTGGAATGTCACTTGCTAGCAGGGAGAACACTAATGCTCACTGCAGCCTCAGGAACCAGTAATGCTTTCAAAGACATAATATGCAGGTGACCAAACATTGGGAAGTAGCTAAAGTTGACCATGTTTGATCGCTCATTGACCAAAACATTTCCAGTTACTCCTGTTCATCAGCTGTTGCCAATTGTACTTAGCCTGGCATATTACTTTAGGTTGAACCATATGAAACTGTCATTTTTGCTGGTCAAAAATAGTCACATATTGAAAGTATTTTGGGATTTGGCCTAATACATCAAAGATACTAAATACACATGTGTTATTTAATTTGAAGGAACTAGAACATTTGGGAGTTCAAATTTTCAAAGCTGACTCAGCTTTTTCAATCAATGTCATGGAGTGAATACCAACTTATAGCCTTGTTGGAGGGTTAATGAGATATTGTGTCTAGAAGAGCTTACCTGGTTTGGTGCCTATGAGATTATCTCTACATTAGCTTTATTTGAATGGGCACGAGCTCTGACCTTAACATTGCAAGGGGCTAACAGTTGCCCTCAAGAGACTTACAGTTTGACAGGGACCGTTCAGACACGCCCGTCTAGAAAGGATGTCAGGTGTTCCAGAGTCTAGTGCCTGGATGTGTGTAGTGTTACAGCTACGGCCCCAGAGTCAAAAAGCCTTGGCTGGAATCTTAGTTCTGCCATTTACTTGATCTGTGACCTTGGGCAATGTAATAATTTCTCAGCCACTTAGTTTTCTCGTTAGTGGCACAAGAATTACAATATGCCCACTTCATAAAGCTGTGAAGATTAAAGTAAGATAATGAATGCCAAGGACTTAGAGTTGTTCTTGGCATGTGGAAAGTGCTCAATTTAGCTGCTACTCTCATTATTATAGCTATTATTAATATTCTTATTTCTCAGATGAGAGGGAGCATTAGAATAATCGTTGCTCCAGATGGAATACTCTTCTGCCTGCAAGCTCTGTGTTAGGTTCACAGCTTCTGAGAATGCTGTCGTGGTGATCTCCAAAGCTTAGGACTACTGAGGACAGGCCTGAGATAAGGTGTTCATCTTCAAATGCTTCACAATCAGAAAGCAGGTTTAGAAACTGCTAGGGAAACTATGCTCTGTGACTAGGTCTTGAGACCTGGATAAGGATCTGAGGGTTGAAAGCCAACATAGTTATCGTCAGCCACCCAAAACATCTATTGTCCAGCTTCCCTGGGTTGAGCAAGACTTTGCCTAAAATGCTCATGGAAGGGGAAACTCAATGGATAGACCTCTATTATCTCTGATTACAAGAAGGGCTCTCCAACATTTAAGGGAACACAGCCCATGCAAGACTGCTCTCACTTCTGACACCAATTGCAAGTTCAGGAGTTCCCAAGACTATCCTTAGGTTTAATCATTTGCTAAAATGATTCACAGAACTTGCTGAAAGATGCTATGCTCCTGGTTATCATTTGTTACAGGGAAAAGAAACGTTGAAATCAGCCAAGGGAAGAAGCACATAGGGTGGAGTCTAGGAACAGTTCAAAGTGTGGAGATCCAGCTGGGGGCACCGGCTCACACCTGTAATCTCAGCACTTTGGGAGGCCCAGGCAAGCAGATCACCTGAGGTTGGGAGTTCAAGACCAGCCTGGCCAATGTGGTGAAACCCCATCTCTACTAAAAAAATGCAAGAATTAGCTAGGCATGGTGGCAGGCACCTGTAATTCCAGCTTCCTGGGAGGCTGAGGCAGGAGAATCACTTGAACCTGGGAGGCAGAGGTTGCAGTGAGCCGAGACTGCATCACTGCACCCTAGCTTGGGTGACAGAGTGAGACTCCGTCTCAAAAAAAAAAAACTGAAGATTCCAGTTTTTCTCTCCCTGTAGAGTCAAGACAGCATTACTCTCATGCTACCAGTGTGTGACAATACACATGGAGTATTGCCAGACAGGGAATCTCACTCCAGCCTTGACATCCAGAGATTTTACTGGAGCTCCATCGCCTAAGCGGTTGACTCACCTCTGTCTCCAACCTCTCAGGAATCACGCTGATACCACGTGATTCAAAGTGTCCACCTTCCAGCACATTGCTGCTGGTGCTCAAAACCCACACCATAAATCACATTGTTACTCTGCCTGGCCCAAGGTCCCCTGCAAACCAAGATATTCCTATCAGTTATAATATACCAAGGGCTTAGAGATCACCTCCAAGAAGGGAGGATGGAATCAAACCTCTTTTTGAGAAAGGTTAGTTTCTTTACTACATAGGCCCTGTTTAGGCTCTGGGACAATGAGATAATGAGACACTGCCCCATCCCAGGGAGCTCATGGTCTGCTGGGAGAGGCAAGTTAGGTAACCAATACATGTCAGCCAGTGTGTACCTGTGCAATTGCCCATGCCCGCCCGAGGGAGCTGCAGCAAGGAGTTTCTTCCTTAAAGAGCAGGTGCAGCCTGTGAGATCGACAGGGAGAGTTTGCTGACATGGGAATGCAGTTGGCCTGATTACCGAAGTTGGTGTTGCAAGATGAGACTCGTGTGACATATCTAGAAAAGAAGTTCTTCACTATTGATAGGCTTATTGACTCAGCTGGCCCAGAGGATCTCTACATCCAGCTTACCTCACTTGCTCACTGACTTTGGGGTTGGGGTCAGTGGGTGCGGGTGGCAATTAAGCCTCCTGGAATCATTGGGAAGCTCAGTATCTCAGTAATGGTTGAGGCAGCAGTGAGGTTGAGCAAAAGCAAAAGAGTTATTGGGAACAAAAACCTATAGACATGATTATGCAAACTACCAGAGATCTATCCGTAAACTGCCCACCATTGCAGCCCTCACTTGGAAACCACTCTCTCGATGATTATAGCTGCTACACAGGATCTGTGAGAGGGCATGGGTGTTCTCCCCTCTCCTGCTTTTCAGCAGTTGCCTGGCTCCCTCGGGAACATGGGGAATGGAACTCTTGGATGCTCTTTGGCATTATTTGTTTGCTTGGACAGTGCATGGTCTCCATCATACTCTTTCCCATCTTTCACCGCTCCCAGGAATTTGCTTATTCTGCCATTGACGTCAGCATCAACACTTTGATGGAGACCTAAGCTAATCATCCTTTGCTCCTTTATATGCATTTCGTTGTCTATTACTGGCCATCACATTCACTCTCTGGGTCCCTGAGGATGGTAAACTCCACGAAAATAATCCAGAGGGGTGGCTGCACCTGCCAACTTGCAGAGACATGGACTTTTTGGGAGGACTGTTACGTACTAATGGGGAACTATAAAGACCACATCTCAATGTGATCCTCTGCCTTGGGGGACCATGGTTTGATGCCCTAGGAATTTTCATCACCTGACTTAATTTCACCATAAGGCAGGCCTCTTTTAGGGGAGCTGGGCAACACCTTGCAGGCTCCAATCCTTTATTTTTTCAAGAAAAGCAGCAGACTCCCACTCTTGTCTCAAAGCACCAAGATTGGGAGCCACCTTATTTTTTTTTTATTTTTTTAATTTTTATTTTTTTGTTAAAGCACCAATAGCAGGAGCCACCTTTGTTTTCCTTTTGTTGTTGTTGTTGTTGTTCGTTTGTTTGTTTTGGTCAGGGAGAAAATATAAAAACCTGAAACTTCTGATAGTTTTAGGTTTTTACAATTTGTGCTGTTTCTTTTCAAAAACACATTTTTTTTTTTTATCTCTGTATATGACCCACGGCAGTGAGAAAAGGAAAGCTTGGTTCATTCAATGTATCAATATTCACTGAAAATTTCATAAGCCTGGCACTGTTGGGGTGGGGGGACCTTAAGGAGAAAAAAACAAGGTCATAGTGCTTGAGAATCACTCTGTCCAGTAGGGGAGGCAGACATGTACATGACTAACCAAGTGGCAAAACGGCTGATACTACCAAGGGGGAACAAACAATTCTTCTGCAAGTAGTGACAACCGGGGAAAGCTTCCCAGAGAAGGAAATGTTTCAAGCAGGCCTTGAAAGAACACTAGAGCTTCCCAGTCGGAGAAGAGAGAGAAGTTATTCTAGGCAATGGGAACCACACAGACAAAAGCAAGGAGGTGTAGGCATGTATGGTGTGTTCGTTGAGGACGTAGACAGCCAAGGCCGCCATCTAGTACCGCACCAGCTGTGTGCTGCACAACTCCAGGAGAGACGAGTAAGCCAGACTGTGATACGAATGGTACAGCCTGGAGTCATGCAATATGGCAGCCTCATGGAGCGCACTTGGGAGAGATGGGGGAGGTGTAGTGAAGAATCTTGAGAAATGTCACTTTCATTTCATCTGTCGCCTTGGCTATCAATGAGCGATTGCTCAGCAGACATTGGCTGAGCCACTATTGAGTACTTGGGGTTTACCCTATCGCTGCAATTCTCATGCACTGCATAAGCAGGGGCTGTTGAGGACTGTCTGATTATAAGGAGCAGTGCTGTCTAGCAAAGGTCAGCACCCTTCAGACATGGGACACATCATGAGGCACATTTCAGTGACATGTGGATGGATGCATCAGTGGGCCTGAGTCCCCTTGGCTTCACATCGTGGATGTCTCAGAGCAGTGGGGGATGATGGTGGCCATGTAATTCTCATCCCTTATTGTGGAAATTAGGAACTGAGGGCCAGAAGGAGAATGTGACTTACTCAAAACCAACAGCTTGATAGTTTTTGATCTTGGACTAGAAGTTAGGTCCAACCTTGTGTCTCAGTAATATCTTCACCAAATATCACTGTCATTGAGTGCCGTTTATTTACCCTTCCTAGAATGGAGGGTTGTGCTTATAACCCCAGCTGCCTTGTTAGGCAATCTCTAGATCTCACTAGCCTAATACAAGAAAAGTTTATGTCTCAGTCTCATCACAACCTCATATGAGTTGGGTGGCTCTCCTGCAGTTACACAGGGGTGTAGGGGGTCCACCTCGTGGCAGAAATAATGGAGAAAACACACCCACTCTTAACTGCCTCAGCCAGTGAGTGACGCACATCATTTCTGCTCATATCCCATTGGTGAGAACAATTCCAGATCACGTCTAGATGCAGGGAGGCTGAGAAGTACAGCTTAGCTGCGTGCCAGGAATATGAGATTGGTTCAGTGAGCATCCGGTCAACATGTGCACAGTTACCATGTGGAAAGTCCACATCATGGCCGCTACCTCTAATGCTAGCAAAGCAATGGCTGTTGATTGAGTGGTTATCTGTTCTTTACCCCAGAGCCATCGCCTCCATCTCCTGTGACTCTCCCCATGTTCTATTCCACAGGTGGAAACTATGACCCAGAGAATTCAGTGACCTGTCCGAGGTCATGTTCAACCACACAGATCTGGAACTTGGACCCAGTAGGTCTAGATTTCAGAAAACACCCTTCCTCTCCTCGGGCATGCTTGAAGGTATCTTCAGGTAGCAGATGCTTTCTCTCGGAGGGCTGTGCTCACAGCTGCACACTTCTGAACAGGTTGTTTGCAGTGGCGGATGATGGTAGGCAGTGAGGTCCCTGGGGAGGGAGAGGAAAAAGGACAGAGCAGCACACCTGTCTTTTCTCTGAGCTGTTGCTCCCCTGTCTGCCAGACACGCTTTCTTCTTACGGTGTCATGAAATTGTTTATTTTTATTGACAGCAAGCACCACAGCTTGGAATATTTGTCTGTGAGGAGAGAGCAGCCAGGACCGATTCTGGAGCCTGGCTGTGCGTGGGGATGTGTGTGTGCCGGCTCATGCAGTCAGCTGCTGCTTTGATTTCAGCTTAGATTTTCCTGTGGTATAGAGCAGAAACCAGTGTTTCTTTCCTCCTCTGGACACCATGGATCTCCTGACCTGGGGAAGGTTATTTATGGAGAAGGCATTGATTTGGAAAGAGATGTTAAGTAATTAGTTTCTCCCCCATGCTCATCTCCTGGGGTCCTTGACATAACCTGATTCCTCTGGAGCCCTTAAAGCCCCTTCTCTGGGGTTACGCTTGGCCCTTTCTGGGTTCATACACTCTTCAGGCGCTTTCATACCACTGCTATTTCCACTGCTATCACCACCCTCCTGACAGCATGTCAGGCTCATCATCTATCTTCCTTTGTCGTTTCTGCAGGCATTATGAGGGTAAGACCAGGACATGGAAGACTTGGTTTGAATCCATTCTGAAAACATAGAGCTGATATTGCCTCAGTCAGTTAATTCATTCCTCATAGTTACAAAGGTGTCTTGAGAAATCAGTTTTCAGCTCCTGGAGTCCCCTAATCATAAACTTTAATTAAGCCTTTGGACTAGCAACTTTAATTCAAGCTGTTGAAGCTTCCACATAACAAACTTTTTGTTGTTGTTGTTTAGAAAAGAGTTATTTAAATTTCTTGAGCTTCTTGTTGAGAGGCTTTATGCTAATTGCTCTCATTTATGTTACTAGCTCATTTAAATATAATGTCTCATTTAAAGAGGAACTGTGAGACAGTTCCTAAAAAAAAAGATGTGGTCAGTTCCTGTGTGAGAGATACTTGATTAGACACTGCAGGAGTCAAACATGGTTTTTAAATGGCTCTGTCCCTCCGGAAGCTCAGTGTAGTGACCATCACAGTTAATCACCATCCGAATGGCAATACAGTAGCATGGTCCCAGTTCCTGAGTGAACTCACATTTTGTGTCAGGCAGTGAGTACACAAAGCCCTTGACATGCATCACCTTGTTTATTCTCCCCTCACTCCTAGGAGGTAGGCGTTCTTACCACTATACCCATTTTGGTGGTTGGGTAACCTGAGTCTCAGAGAGACTGAGTCACCTGCCCAAGGCATCCAGCCAGTGTGTAACAGAGCTGGTATTTAACCTACATCTGGCTAACTCCAGCACCACAATACCGACTCCATCACACACCATGCAAATAGAAGCCAGAACCATGAAAAGGCTCCACCAGGCTTACAAATCAAGTGCCCAGGGGAAGGGAAAGTTTAATGCATTCTCCAGGAGAGTCTGGGAAGGTGACCTCAATGTGTTTGAATTTGAGCTGGTCCTTAAAACAGTGGCAGGGCTCCAGAAGGCAAATTTAACAGGGAGGCACTCCCTTCAGGAAGATAAGATCCCTTCAGGAAGGAAGAAGTTCTGCCTGAGACAGGGCTGTGAGGAGCCCACCGGAGTGGTAGAAGGAGCGGATTCATGTTTTCCTCACTTACCTTTCCAGCTGTCTCGGGTGGGAGTATTTGAAAGATATTCACATTACTGTAAAGAGCTGGGTTAGTCCCACCCATTTTGCAGGTGGGGATCATTAAGCTCTGTTGAGAATAACTAAAGCTCAGAACACAGGGCCTGCAGGAGTGCTTTGCTACCAGTCCTCGGGGAACGCTGCCCGCCACAAGCTGGAAACCCCTGAGCGGCCTGTGGCCCACTCAAGCCCAGGGTGGGAGAAGGAGGCAGGCATCCAGGAACTGGCCACAGAGGCTTCTCCTGCCTGCCTGGTGGCCGTCCACCTTCCATCCTCCCATGAGCTCTTGCCTTCCCCACACAACAAAACAGAGCCTATGTATTGTCATCTTGGGCACAGTTGGAGCCCTTGTTCCTGGAGATTTCCAGGCCTCTTCTCCGGAGGCGGAGGCTATGGGTCCACAGGTGAAGAGGCAAGGGCCTCAGGTGCCTCCACTAGCTGACTTTCATTTCTTACCTGTTCTGTCCATCTTCAGCCGTGTGTCCAGGGACCGGTACACATGGTCGCCCCTGCGATTAAGGACCTCAGGTTTCTTCTCTGAAAACAACCAGAAATGAGCCATAAAACAGCCAGTGACTCACTGTCATTAAGCAAATGAAGTGTTATTGAAATAACGACGTGCTGAGGTTATAGCAAGCAGAATCCAGCCACGATTATGCTTGAGATGGAGGGCTGGCAGGAGAAGGTCTTCCTGGCTGCCGGGATCTAGAGAGTGTTTGAACAGGGGTAAGGGTGGTGAAAGTAACCTCTTCTGTGGACATTTACCATTAGGACAGACAGGTCAGGCAACCAGGGGAGGGGCAGGAAATTCTGAAGAGGGTGTTCACCACCATCAGGGGCCTTGGGGAGAGTGCTCCCCACTTGTTGGGGAACACAGTGCTTCTCAGATGGGACTGTGCACCACATCACTTAGGGGTCTTGTTAAAAGGCAGAATAATTCCAACGGTCTGGGTGGGGACCGAGGTTGTGCGTTTCTAGCCAGCTCTCGGGAAGCCGCTGCTGTGGTGAACCTCACACATGGAGAGCAAGGGTTTCTCTTGGCTGTCACACTCGAGACAGTTGGGTTATCTCCAAAGCAGGTAGGTTTAAGACTCAGGTGTGACTTTTCAAAATCAAATTTCTTTAAAAAGAAAGATCTTAAGGTATCCATCTGGGAGTGGAAGAGGTGAAGACCAGGCATGGAAGAAGAGTATATTTTGTTTGGACCAGGTGAGTTGAGGGTGACTTGAGGGCCGAGTTCAACAGATGAGCCCAGGACCCAATCCTCAGTGGACCCTGCCATGCCAGGGTCAGACCCTACCTAATTCCTCGAGTCAGGTCAGCCTCACTCCCCAGGGGCCGGGGCATGGCCTCACTGGGAAAGGGGGCACATGGTTCCAGTCTTACCTCCTAGGGCCCACCTTCTAGCCACATTTATTAAGGCCAACAGGGTCTGGGGAGAGCCAGGTATTCTGAATTCACGGGAAAGCAGATTACAGAGCTTCTGAAGCGCTATCTTTGGGAAGTGTCTGAAAAGTGTGATCCAGAGATCCTTGGGGTCTGTGCTCATCACGAGGTCATTCTCACCTCCAGCCCGCATGACTGGGGCTTCAGGGACGTGGAGGCTGCTCAGGAGCTTTAACAAGTGGCTCCTTGGGTGCAAAGGAGCAGCAGAACTCACTGCTGTGCCCCCTTGTTGGTTTGTACCACTCATCAGCTCAGCCAGTCCTCCGCTCAGCTGAAGAGAAAGGAACACTTCAGTGCAGGTTGGTCTGTTGGTCATAAATTCAAAATCACAAAGACCAAACTGCAGAACCCCTAGGAAATGGGAAGGGTCCTTATCATTGATTTCCATCCCATTTCTCCAGCCTCAGAGCAGGGAATGGTGGAGGGTTACCCCAGAGAGATAGGCTGAAAGGCTAGCAGTGGTGAGTGACATGGTTCCTTGAACCCCCTTCAGTCAAGAGGCCTCTCTTGGCCACCTGATGGGTCAAATTAGTCCAGCCCCATCAGGATTATCCTTTCTGCCCCTGCCTATCAGCAGCCCCACTATGCAACAGTTCCCCTAGTCGGTGGTTCTCAACCAGGTGAGATTTTGTCCCTAGAGCACGTTTGGCAATGTCTGAAGACGTTTTGTCACAGCTGGGGCAGATGCTACTGGCATCTGTGGATAGAGGCCAGGGATGTTGCTAAATCTCCTACAATGCACAGGACAGCCCCCACAAGCAAGAATTATCCAGTTCAAAATGTTCATCGTGATGAGATTCAGAAATGTAGACAAGTGCCCTGGAGTCCAGGAGGGACGTGGGAGAGCCAGAAACACAGGCAACCAGGCTGAAACTTTACCAGAATATGTGCCTTAGGGTGAAGTATTAGGGCTTAATAGAAAGAAGTCCCCCTATAACTTGCTGTTTCACCTACCTGCAGCTTTGTCATCTGCCTGTGATTCTGTCATCAGGTCTTTTTCGCCCCCACAGTATCAAGGTGGTTTCAGTAAGTGGCTGTGATATAGCAGGTGAAGGAGAGAAAAAGCCAGAGTCTTCCTCATTTTCATTCCCTACTGGTCATCTTTGACGTCACCCCAGAGTTAGAATCAGGCAGAAGAAAGGGCACAGTTTGTGGAATCAGAAGGCTTTGGCTATGCAACCTTTGGAAGTGAGCTAACTTCTCTGGCCTTAGTTTCCCACTTGGAAGATGCATGTCACCACACATTGAATCATACAAGGATCAGAATGCAGTGGGTATTCAGAAAATATTAACTAGCACCCAAAACTTTTATGAAATGCTTGTCTTTTTCCACCTAACACTGGGTGACCAGGAAGAGAAATCAAGTTCCAGAAGTCTAGTAGTAAACACACAGAAGACAGCAAACGTCACAGGCACATGTTCAGGATTCATGCTAAGCAAAACCAGTTAAATCTTGACTATATGCAAGTCAATCATCTGCTCATCTATCTGCACGCTAAGTCTGGATTTTGCCAAACTTCAGGGCTGAGCCAGAGAGTGTTGGAGATGAGGGTAGCAGTACAAGTCAGAGAGTAGTAGAAGTCTGAGTGTGCCTCTGTGGGTCACTGTGGGTGCTATGATGGATATATGTTATGTGGCTGGCTGTAAAAGACAGTGTGTAGCCAAATGAATTCTATTCCCAGACCATGTGTAAATGCATTGGGGATTAGTCTTGTTTTAAGTGTTTTGTTCTTCTCAGCCTCCATTAGAAGCAAAAATGCTAACATTATACAAATACTATATTTTTTCATTTATTTTTACTTTTCTTCTGCCTCTTTCTCCAAAAAGAATTTGAGACAGTTCACAACTAAGGATATGGATGATACATAAAGTTAGAGGTGTAAGTGTAAATACAGTATAATATGCTTAATAAGTGTCCTTTGTAGGCACATGGATGAACCTGGAAACCATCATTCTCAGCAAACTTGATACAAGAACAGAAAATCAAACACCACATGTTCTCACTCATAGGCAGGTGTTGAACAATGAGAACACGTGGACACAGGGAGAAGAGCACTACACACTGGGGTCTGTTGGGGGGAAATGGGGGAGGGACGGGGGTGGGGAGATGGGGAGAGATAGCATGGGGAGAAATGTCAGATATAGGTGAAGGGGAGGAAGGCAGCAAATCACACTGCCATGTGTGTACCTATTCAACAATCTTGCATGTTCTTCACATGTACCCCAAAACCTAAAATGCAATTAAAAAAAGATTAAAAATTATGCTAATGCTGTAGGCCAATCTTATCATTATAATTGATCATCACATTTGTCTCTGAGCTGCTTGTCAGCCAAGGTAAAAAGGGAAAAAAGAACAAAATTACATAACAAAAATTTTTTATGTGTGGCCTTGAAGAACAAAGTGAATTTCAACTACCATCTTACACCTAATGCAGAGGCGGATTTCACAACAAATATTGATGAAAGCTGAGTGCATAGCATTAAACTGCAGTTTAGTGATGATGGCTCCACAGAGCTCCTGAGAGGCCAGTGCTTTCAGCATTTAGTTTGAACTTAGAATGCCCCAAAGAGTAGATACATCACCATTCTTTAGGCTTTCTTCCTTAAATGTAGTATTTCTGCCTGGGCTTTTTTTTTTTTTAACCAGCAATTGTTTACAGATAATAATGTGTTACTTCCTTGCAAAGACCTGGGTGCTGGACTTCTAGATCATAAGCAGATAGATAACTTATATGGAAGTGCCCATCCCTGATCCTGGCATGGTGTAGGGACTCTGTGGACATCTTTCTGTTATTTGTTCATTTTTTCCATTTGTTCATTCATCCACCCATCTGTCTGTCTTATCCTCCCCTAATTTTGGGAAACAGCAAAGGGACATAATAGCTGTCGCATAACTTTTTGAGATGAGCTTCAATGACTGTAACAAGGGGCTTCCATCCTCCAAACCCCATACAAGACTGGGTCCTCACCTGGGTAGTAAAGGCCCACGGGACAAAGCTGAGATTAATAGCCCTGGCTGTTTAGCAGAGAAACTGTTGTTGATACATGGATAGGCCAAGCTGCAGGAAAGCAATCTAAAGGCCATCTTGAGAGTGCTTAACTAATTAAATGAGTTCACCAGCTGAGAGCTATGCTGCAAAAGAAGGCCTATGGTGTCCCTTTCCTGAAAGGAAAACAACACATCCCTTATTCCATTTTTAGTTACATATTTATAATTGCAGCCATGCCTGTTTGCACAACCAATGATATAGGTATAAGTCAATTTATGTTTGTTTTTAGCACCATGCTATTCAGTTGCCAAGAAACACGTCAATTGCTTAATAGTTTACCTAAGCCACCCTGTTAGTCCTTTGCAATGTGATCCGTTTCTTTGTCCTTGGTTAAAGCAATCATATGACTAGATTATTCCCGAGATTCTGCTCTTATCATCACCACCCTTCATCTCCTGTGTGGGTGCACACACTCACATGCACACACACATCCACATGCACACAAATCCATGCACACACATTCACTCACATACAGGCATTCACGTGCATACACATCCATGTACACATAATCACATGCACACACTCATTCACATACACACATGTGCACATATCCATGCATGTACACTTGCTCACATGTGTACAAATCATATGCACACAATCACATTCATATCATTTGAGGGCCCAAAACTTCAGAGAGAAAGAAAACAGCTTTGAGCAGGTGCAAGCAGCCTCTAACCCTCTGAAATTCCCCTTGTGACAACCCACATAGCTGTCACATCTCGTGGAGCTGCATTTGAATTCTTCAGGAGCTGTGCTGTTCTGACTAATGCACTTTACTGGATGTCTGAAAGTTAACCAGAACATCTCCTTTTTTTTCGGTTGCACCATGCTGCTGAAAATCTTCCTGTATGCATTACGTTCTTTTTCCAACCTTGGCAAATATCAAAAGTAAGCAAACCTGCCTTTGAATGATGAAGGGTCATTGCAGTTGAGAATAGAGGCTCATTAAGGGATAAATGACATAGATTTTGGAATGAGACAAATCTGGCATTGGATTTCAGCTTTGAATGGCACTTACAGGCCATGTGATGTCTGACACCTGGCTGGACTTTTATTCACCCCAGTTTTATTTACTGGCCTGCAGAAACAGGGTTGACTCTATTTACCTTGTAGAGCTGTTATGGAAGTTATAAGCATTGCAGGTAAAGATCTGGAGCTTACTGTTATCCTGTATATAGCAGATGTATTGTTTTTGTTTCTATTATTGCAGAGAGTGCTGGCATAACATGTAATCATAAAAGCTGTAGGAAATGGAAATTGAGTCAAATGTGGACTCTCCTTAGGGAAGTCTTTCTTGAAAACTGAATTCTGATGCCACAGCTGAGGACTTCTTTATTAATACAGTGGAGTCTGATGTAGCTATGCAAAGTTTCTCCATGGAGAACTGGCATAAGTGGTATATGTAGGTCTATGGAGCCAGTATGGCTGAGGGATCCCTTTGGGTGTCCACAGGCTCTGCTGGACCATGGAAGGAATCAGGGAGTAGAAACACAGGGGACTTTTGCCCCAGCCACATAGGAGAGCAGCAGGGGAGGCAGAATCAGACTCCTTGCCCCAGATCTTGCAGCTGGCTGTCTGGTTCTGGAGCCACATGGGGTCCATTCTGCACTTAGTATGGTGGGGGTTGGTTATTCCTGGCAGAATTACCTGTTACTGAGTAAAGGGAAACTAAAAGAAGCAAGTTAAAAAATATTGCTTGGGCATCTTAGGCTTCTTACGGCTTTTAAGGCAAAGAACATTTTGAAGAATTGCAAATCATAAACATATGGATTGCAGTACTTGGCTTCAAAGATAGCTAGATGCAAATGTAACCAGCCTGACCAACACGCTGAACCTGTCTCTACTAAAAATACAAAAAAAAAAAAAAATGCCAGGTGTGGTGGCTGGCGCCTGTAATTCCAGCTACTTGGGAGGCTGAGGCAGAAAAATTACTTGAACCTGGGAGGTGAAGTTTGTAGTGAGCCAAGATCATGCCACCGCACTCCAGCTTGGGCAACAGAGTAAGATTCCATCTCAGAAAAGAAAGAAAGAAATAAAGAAGGAAGGAAGGTGTTGGCAGAACGTGCCATTGGGAAGCTACCTTCTCAACCTCAGGCAAGTACATCAGTACATCTCCTTTTTTTCCTTTCAGACAAATCCTAGGAGGGGAAGATTAGATGAGGGTGACAGAGTCTTTGCAATAGGAAGGACAGTGGCTCCCAAGAATTGTAGTCCTACCACATTTCTAAGAGCAGAATGGTACTTTATTGGCTTTGTATTTGCCAAGCCACAAGGTACAACCAAAACCTCAAAGAGTCCACTTAAACTGAGGCTGCTTAAATTCCTTTCCTTCCTTTTCTCTTATTCAGAGTATCCTAAAAACAGACTCTGGCATCTTCTGCTAATGAGTTATATTAGGGACAAAACATAGAAGACAGGGAACTAAGAAATCCCAGCTCCCAGTCTCCCTGGGATGTTCTGCTTTCACCACTGGATTTTCAATTAATTGATCACAAATTAGTAAATAACAAACAATAAATGATAGGAAAGTGTTGCGCTGTCTTCCAATGCTTCTAGAAACGCTAAATGTCAATCCTCATAATAGACTCTCAATAAATATAATCAAATGCCTACTACATGCCAAGTGCACTGCTGGGCACATTGGAGATCACAGAGAAGCACTGTGTCCCCAGCTCCTCTGAGGACTCCAGAATCTACTGGGGAATGCAGGGGGCCTCATGAGAAAGGCACTGTTCTTCCCAGACAGTAACTGCCAGTGTCTGGCGATCAGCCAGCCAAGCTCCAGGAGGCCATGGACCAGGACAGACGTTAGCTTGGAATCTGTTTTCCCCTTGTGTGTTTCGTGACGTTAATTTTAGTAGGAGAAATCCCAATTGGATGTGCTAGGTCTTCCAGCAGTAACAATTTTTAAACCTGGGGAAGGAGTTTTTAAGGAAGTCAGGAGAGATGTGGGGGAGGAGGGATTATTCTTTCCCTGTTGAATCTTGGATCCAAGATACTTGTGTTTGTTGCAAAGAAGGGCCATGATGCCTTTGTCCCAAGGACTTCACAT
The DNA here is from genome assembly GCF_048565385.1 of Saimiri boliviensis. Classification (NCBI taxonomy): domain Eukaryota; kingdom Metazoa; phylum Chordata; class Mammalia; order Primates; family Cebidae; genus Saimiri; species Saimiri boliviensis. Next base: position 124,570,098 of record NC_133455.1, read on the forward strand.
GACATTAAATAGCCACCTGAACTGACAGGCACACCTGGTACAAACTGAGCCACTGCCACTGCTCTTGCTTCCCCCAGGACCCCTCCCTGCCCAGGCTCCCGGCCAGTGGAATCCCTGACAGGCCTTCCTGGGCACAACTGGGGCTTGTTACTGTTAGAGTCCTCTTCTGATCACCTGCTGGATACACTCAGCCTTGACATGGCTTCTGCTTTGCTTGTGACAATGGTGCACAGCTCAGCCTCCTCTCTCCAGTGAAGCCACCCATTCTTAAAGACTGTCCAAAGCTGCATGGTAGCTCTGCTATCTGCCTTCCCTCCTGTAGCCTCCCACAGCCTTCTTCAAAACCCTGTTTGAAAAAAATCCTATCTCCTCTGCATCTCCCAGATGGTTTGAAGCACTGTTGCTTAAAGGCATGAGCCCCAACTTTGGGGAAAGACAAGCGTGCTTTTAAAGCAGGGATTGGCCACTTGCTAGCTGTGTGACTTTGGGTGTGTAACTTGACCTCTCTGAGCTCCAACTTCTTCTGTGACGGAGGATTGATGTGAACGTTACAAGGTGACATGGCCAAAGCATTTAGTACTGTGTCTGGCACATGGTGAGGAGCTGTTATTTTTAATGCACCCCTTTCATTTTCTGATGCGTAGCTTACACTAGCACAAAGTTAATTTAGCTTGTTCTACCATTTTATGGATGTGTTTTGTGAGCCAACACTTTGTTAGTCATCTTCAGTAGGGGCTATCTCATTCAGTCCTCCCAACTCTTTATGTGATGTCGATGATATTTTCTCCATTTTCTAGATAGAATAACCGAAGCTAGAGATCAGGAATGTGAAAAGGGGTTCTCCAAGGACCCCGCTAGCCACTTTCCATCCCCTTCCACATCTGCTTCATGTTTATTTGCTTATCTCAAGAAAGATGACGCAAATGAGAAGACACAAGCCCTGTCCTCAGAGAGCCCAGAGTCCAGGGAAGCCGAGAATGTCAGCAAGAACTCTAACCAAGCTTCAGGGAAAACAGACTCAGGCACCTGTGGGCTGATCAGACATGGCACTTACAGTGGGTACTGGGGCAGTGGAGAAGGCATGGACCCGGGTCCTCCAAGCGGAGCTTCATATAGCCTTGGACGACATGGCACTAGAATGGAAGGAAATGGACCAAGAATCAAGGTGAGGAGAATTCCATGCAGACAACCAAACGCAGCCTCAAGAAGGATAAGCAAATAAGCATGAAGCAGATGTGGGAGGGGATGGAAAGGGGCTAGTGGAATACTCAGAACCAGCAGGATGTGTGTGCTGGGATGGGGGTTCAGGGACCAGGGATGGATTAAAGGGAGGCTCATTTTAATCAAGGACTTTGTGGTTGGTGGGAAGGTGGGCTATTGAAAGAGAGAGAGAGAGAGAGAGAGAGAGAGAGAGAGAGAGAGAGAGAGAATCGCATATACCTACATGAGGCAGGGACTGTGCTTTTCCATTTTTATTGGAGCCTCTTGCTTATAGCACACATTCTAGGTCTCTGGCCTGGCCAGTTGCTCAACCAAGTCACCTCGATGGAGAGCAGGAGGCAGCAAAGACTTGCAGACTTGCAGGCAAGTCAAGGAGCTTTCTGCTTCTCAAGGTGAGAGGCGCAGGCCTAGGCTTGGACACTTCCAGGAGGCTCCTTTTCATGGCTAATCTATCTGCCAACAAGGACTATTTCTCCAGGTGTAAAGCTTTACACTAAGTTGTGAGGGAGGCAGAAAAATGAGAAGACACAAGGCCTGTCCTCAGAGAGCCCAGAGTCCAGGGAAGCCCAGAATGTCAGCGAGGACCCTAACTGAGCTTCAGGGAAAACAGACTCGGGCACCTGTGGGCTGATTGGGCATAGCAGTGTACAGCAGGTGGTGGGACAGTGGAGAAGGCATGGGCCCGGATCCTCCAAGCGGAGCTTCCTATAGCCTGGGACAACATGGGCACTAGAATGGAAGGAAGTGGACCAAGAATCAAGGCGAGGAGAATTCCATAAGGAGAGCCAAATGCAGCCTTTTAAAAAATAGGGCCACAGTGGAGAGAAGGGAAGAGGAAGAGGGGAAAGGTGTGAGGGACAAACCAATACCCTGACTACATTGGCAAGAAGCTGGTAGTTCTGTTAAGTGACCCAGAGGATCGTGGTGACAAAGTGAAGTGACAGTTTGGAGAGGTGAAGAAAACAAGACAAAACCATGGGCTCTGGGCCTGACTTCAAGTCCTGCTATGGGTGTTGGCCTCCCAGTCACGGACAAGTCACTTACTTCTCGGCCTCCATCTCCTCTCCTTGACCACTGGGTAATGGTACCCACCTTGTGGGTCAGCGAGAAAGAAAGGGAGCTTGCTTCGGGGTGACCTTCGTCCTTTCTGGAGCTGTGGGATCCAGCCAGGGGTAGTGTTCCTCTACTAAGACCTGACCCAGTTCTGACCCAGTTAAGATGTATACAATACAGGCCAACTTTTTGTATCCCTTTCCTGTTGTTCGTTTGTTTTAAATATTAGAAGAATCCTTGAAGTGGGCATCTCATTTTTTGAATGATAAACTGAGGCAAAATCAAGAATACCAATGGCCTTTATCTCACACCGAGTAGGAATCGGAGCCCTGGGATGCAGCCTTCCTGCTCCAGACCTGAGAGCTTGGCATCACCACGTTCCTGAGAACCCCCTGGGACCCAGTGAAGAGCAGGTTCTTCGGATCCCTACAGAGGAGGGCACAGGCCTGAAATGGGACTGGAGTCCTCACTGCTCACAATGCTCCAGGGTCTGCTGACCCAGGGGGCCCGGGGACCACAGTTGAGAACCTTTGCCTTAGACCCCATATGCTCCTCCTTCCTCTGTGGTCCTTCCTCTCTCATGGCACAGAGCATCTTTCACGGATGCTCTCTTTTTCTGCGCTGCCCAGGCTCCTGGCCCCAGCATGTTCTAGTGGCACTCTCTGAAAACCCCTGCCCTGGCCGTCCTGCAATTCTCTTTGCATTCTGTCACGGCTAGAGCTGGCCAATGGAAGGGGTCCAGGCTGGTGAGCTGCCTTCATTGCCAAGAGGGAACCCTTGGAGGGCTTGTGGGCAGCGGAGCCGGGCACTCTGGATCTTCTTGTCCTTCTCTTCCTCTCCCACGGAGAGGTGCTTGGGGCAAGGCTGAGCCAGAACTTCGCTGGAACTTCTCCCCTGAGCATGACTTGGCCGCCCTCTTTCCTCCAGCTTTCCGCTTTGGGGCGCTAATCTCACTTCCTCTCACATTAGTCTCCCAGGCTCTTGCCTCCCTTGGGCTCTTTTGCTCTTTCTCCCGATCTCCTGTCTGATCTCACCCCACTGCGATCCCCAGCACCCAGCCTGCCAGAATGGAGCTGAGAGGTAGTGACTAATGTGCTTGGAGGTGAGTCATCTGCTAAATATAAAAACCCACTCACATCCCTGGATGCAAAAGATTCCGAGAGGCTCCGCGTCCTTCCCCCCAATCCACCCTTCCTCAGGGGACCGAGAGAAGTTTATTTGTGAACAGAAAACAGATGCCAAGGAGCAGCCACAGCAGCAGCATCTCTTTGCCCTTAGCTCCCTCCCACAGATCTCTAAAGGCAGGAATCTCCCTGTCTCTCCAGTTGCTCTAGAAGGAAGAAGTAGGGCTAGGAAGACTGTGACTCCCTTCCTCTGCGGAGTTATGAGGGAAGCAAAATTGATCATCGGGACTTCTCCCTCTCTTCCTTCTGCCCCCTTTCTTGTGCGATAGACCCCAGACTGCGTAGCCTCCTGCAAATGTAAAGATGAGGCTTTTAAATACGTTGCTATCTTGCAGGTCTTGGGTGTGCCTCACCATACCTGATTGAATTGATGGATTTCAGGTATGGCCTTACCTTTGGACACATGCCCTCCCTTAGGGTCATTCAGTTCCCACTACAGAGAGTGCATCTTGCTGGGCTTGACTGCTGTGAGTCTTTGTTCCCCTTGGAATAGGGGTCCTTTATGCATGCATGCGTGTGTGTGTGTGTGTGTGTGTGTGTGTGTGTGTGTGTGTGTGTAGTATCACATATAGATTTGTTTGTATTTTATTTTTTATTTTTGCGTGTACGTAGTTGGTGTATATATTTATGGAGTACAATTGATGTAGACATACAACACGTAGCGTTCACATCAGGGTAAAACGGGGTATCCATCACCTCAAGCATTTATCCTATGTGTTACAATCTAATTATAGTCTTTTAGTTATTTTTAAATGTACAATTGAATCAATATTGACTACAGTCACTCTGTTGTGGTATCAAACACTAGATCTTATTTGTTCTTTCTATTTTCTGTACCCATTAACTATTCCCACTTTTCCTTTGCCACCCAGCCGCAGGACCTGAAGTCTGAAAAGCTGAGTTCTAGTCTTCAGATAGGAACTAACTTCCTCTGTGACTTTAGACAGTGTCTTCACCTCTCTGGGCTTCAGTCTCCTAAAATCTGTTTGCAATGGAGTCTTACTAAATGCTCTCAGAGGTCCAGCTCATCACTTTCTGTAATCACCACACGCCCTTTGCTTACACAGACGGTGGTCTGAAGGTCTCTCTCTGGGGAAGGAACACAGGTGGCCTCGCTGGCCGTGTGCCTCATACGTATGCACCTGTGCATACATGTGATGTGGGGAAAATGCCAGCCGATGGCCAGACAAGCATTCACTCTCACTTCCACGGTGCAGTCACTGCAGGCTAGGCAGTGAAAACGCAGTTTCTGCCTTTCAAGGACTGTGATCTGAAATCAAATGGCATATTTTCTCATGTGAAATGTGAATTTGACTCCCTTCTCCATCTTTTCATTTGTCTGCCTCTTTTTTCCATTCCCAGGCTTTTTGAAAGGCAGAGGAAAGGCCATTTCAGAGGAGGTTAGAAGGTATGAGTGGTGGTACAGGGAGGTAGAAAAAGACGAAGAACTGTGACAAATCAGAACTGTGCATGACAGGATTAGGCTCTGATCTCCGCTGGGCCACTAAGTGACTGTGTGACCTTAGACCTGGTGCCTACCCTCTTTGAGCATGCGCTGAACAGGAGAGCTTGAATGAGGTCTCCTCTAGCCTAAACATTCTAAATTTATGAGGTTACACAATTGAGACAGGGAAGAGAGAGAACCAGCCCTTGGGTGATGCTTGCCATGAATAATCAATCTAAAAAATCCCTGAGGATGAGAATCACTTTATTTTTAATAACTAAAGTATGGGTCATTCTTCTCTTGGTCTCATTCAAAATGTATTTTTCTAGTGCCAATGAGTTTCAAATTTCCAAAGTGGCTGCCTGTCATAGGAGGGGTCTTTGTGGATGGGTTGCGTGCCATACTGAATGTTACGGAATTACCAGAGCAGGCCGGTACATACACATTTCCTGATGCCATTGATGAGGCTTCTGAAAAGTAGTTTGCTCAGGTCACACGGCTAACTTGTGATACAGCCCTACAGAGGACCATTACCTCCTTCTCTCCGTGAAGCTGGGCCAGTCTTTACCCTGTAGATTGGCCGGGTTTACTCAGCAGACCCTCTTCCACTCTGACTTGGGAATGAAGAGAGTGAAGGGCTAGTAACCTTCTCCCAACCTCCAGCATCCTGGTAGATCTGTGGCTAGGCAAAACATGCTTCCCTCTAGAACCTGCCCTTCTAGAATGCAGCTCCCAGGTGGCAGTATTGGTGAAGGGATCCACACAGCTTGTTGTGCACACTGCTGCCAGGGGCACCATTGGCGTGCCTTCTGTCTAGGGGCTCCATGGTTCTGCTGTGTGCCCCCTTCACCTCTCTGGTAAGGATGCTCAGGGAATTTCAGGGTCCACTTTGCTGTTCTAGGACAGAATCCTGGTGGTGGTCTGGAGGTCCAGGGCACAGAGGAAGCACAACACTTTTTATCTGTGTCTAGATCCCTCCGTTTTCTCCTACTGGCAGCCCCAGCAGAAGCCGCTTGGAACTTAGCTCTCCAATTCACATATTGAAAGAGACTCTGAGGGGTCACCTTGATTCCTACCCCCAACCCAGGGAGAAGGTCCAGACCCTTTCAATGACCACAGCGTCTGAGGGCAGAGGAGGACAAGCTGCTGCCCTGGAGTGGCCTGGACTTCCCACTCTGAGCGGGTGGTTACAGCTGCAGCAGGCTCTGCAGTCCTCTTTGCATTTGCATGCTCTTCCCTCTTCCCCTCAGCAGGGGCTGTAGCCGCCTCTATCCGGGTCAGAAAGTCCTCTGGCTCCCCTTGCAGAGGCAAGAGAGAGAGGATTGCAGCACTGCCATGCTCTGGAGCAAGAGTGACCTGAATATCTGGAGGCTCTGAAGAGCTATTTTGTCAAAACTGAGCAAGCATGCCATCAGTTCCTTCATCTGGCAACATTTTTTTGAGCACCTACTATATGCTAGCCATTTTCCCCATGCTGAAAATGCACTTGGTCACAGCAGGAGGCCTCTGTGTATTGCCAGCGCGTGAATGAGACCCAGTGGTGGGAGGCGCGTACCCATGTGCTCCTGTCAATCTGGCTGATAGTGCATGGCAAAACAGAGCAACAGCCTCCTGGCCTTCCTCCTCTGCCCTGGTTAATTAGGGAGAATAGTGCTGTGACCTACTCACAGTTGTGAACAGAAGAAGGTTTCGAGGACTTCGAGTGCCTTAGAGAAAGAAGCAATCACCTACAAAATGTTTCCTGCAATGGCAGCAGGAAAAGCAACTGTGGTGGCTTGAGCCCCGTTCAGAGCAGACATCTCAGAAAAAGAAATGGGATGCTGTCTTCTCAGGGAGAGTGAAGCCTATCCTTTGGCTGATCAGGAGGATACGAACCTGCTGCAACCTTGCTCTGCCCAGTGTGGGCCCCTAGAGAGTATGGGCAGTTCAGAGACATGGAGCCCCATTGTCACTGTGTCTCTGGAAACAAACCTGGCTCCTCGCACCAGAGGCAGCAGCGGAGAAGGGAGAACTCTGTAGCTGCAGGAGCCCTGTGACTCTGCCTTTGAAGGAGCCCACGGTGGGCCTCAGAGCCTTTGCCTTGTAGAGCCTATCCTAATATTGAGGTCATCTCAAAGCTCCCAAGTGAAGGAAGCACACCCCAACGCAAGCAGCATTAGTACCAGCATCTGCATTCTGTGCATGTCGGCTCTTCCCATCATCAGGTGCCAGGCTGTCCAGGTTCAGGGACACCCTCCTCGCAGCTCCCTGGTAGGGCCTAGGACAGTGCTGGTGCCTAGCTGAGCCCATTTCTGTTGCCTTGAATTGAAATGAGGTAGGGGCTGAAGAGAAAACAAAAAAAGGCTTGAGATTTGTCCCACGGGAACTCAGGTCATTCTTGCCAAAATCTTTGAAAAAGAGAAGCAGAGTATGCACATTATTTAAGGGTTACAGTCTTGTTTTCTTTAAACCTCGGACCTTTTCACATCACGCCTAAGAGAAATAGGCTAATGGGCACTTTGGAGGGCTGGACGAAGGGTAGCAGAGGTCATGGCCATCTCCTCTACAGGGCAGGAACTAGAACCACAGAAGTCACAGAGAAATAGAAGAGCCCAAACATGTGTTGGTCTTCAGGGGAATCAGGAGGTGGATGAACAGTGTGGCCCCTCCGCTTACCCTCAGGTCATGGGAAGCAGTTGTCTGTGCTCAGCATAGCACAGACCCTTCATCTGGCCCTGCCTGGTTTCCTCGGCTCTGGGATGGGGAATAAGCCACCGCTCTCTGCAGATTTGTTGCAAGAATGCAATGAGAAGTTTTGACAGTCAGCAAAGTTCTTTACCTGTGTCGATCCATCCTGGAGTTGCACTGCCTTTTCCACGCTGCCAGCGTTGGCTCATTTTCCAAAGTTCTGGTGTCCTTGTAATTAGTGGTACCATGGGGGGAACCGCAGGAACTAGGAAGCCAGTCCATCCTGTGCCGGAGCCCTAGTTTGGCCACACACCAGCTGTGTAACTGTGGGCAAATTTACCACCCATTACAAGTTAACATGTAACTGTGGGCAAGTTCACCACTCATTACGAGATAACGTTATTAACATACTTACTTAGCAAAAGTACCTGGAGGATCAACTGAGCAGAGACATACAGACAAGCACCCAGGATCCAGGATGGGTTGGCTGGACTAACCTGTGCCTCACATACGCTCCTGGGCATGCACTGAGGCCCTCGTCTTCAGGCCTGTTTCCCCGGGCAGTTTTCAGGTTAGGGATATTTGCCTTCTTCATTTTGCAGAGCGAGGGGCAAGCCTGCCTCTCCAAAAGGCAACACTGTCTGGATCAGAACGTGGAGAGGGCTGGGAGACCTTAGTCTGGACATCACCACTGCAGGGGCAGCCAAGGAAGGGAGGCCAACTCCTGTTTCAATCTTCACACCCAGGGTGAGGATACAGAATTTGCATTTTTATGCCTTTTGTCTACTTGGTACCTCTGCGGCGACCTCTGGGTTAGAGGTATCATGACACAGCCAGTTAATTTCTATTCAGCAGGAAGCCCAAGGTGCCTTTGGGGCCCAAGCGGCAGAACTGACTGGCGTTGGCTGAATCCATGGGTCGCCTCTGTCCTCTAGTGGCGAGAGAGGGAAAGGCATCGGCCACTCGGCCAGGCTTGCCAGCCAGATTCAACTGCCTTTGAGTGATGGTGTGTATTTGGTCACCTGGAAACCTAGCAGCGCCAGGCAGCACAAACCCGAGCAAGGCCAACACACAGAGGTTATTACCGGGCACATTTCAGGCCTGGAGAGAGGGCTTTGCTCACCTGTTTATTTCTTCATTCATTTATTCATTCATTCAACAAATATTTATGGAGTGTCTGCTATGTGTGGGCGTGGCTCTAGGAAGTAGATCAAGACAGTGATCAAAGCAGGCAATGAGGGAGTGACGTCATTGGCAAAATGGCAGAAAAGGACTTTTCAACACTTGTCCCTTCACTGAAACATGAATTTGAACAGCCATCTGTGCATGAAAATACCTTCACAAGAGCTAAGGAATCTGGGTGATAGATTATAGAACTTGATTAGAAAAGGCGCATTGAAGGCAGCAGGAAGGGCAGCTTTATATTCCCTGTATCCTCACACCTCCAAGCCTATGCAGGACATCACAGAGAGAAATCTTCTACATGGAGGAAGGAGATTGAAGTGACCACCAATTTCACCGTGGACCCTAGTGCCAGGCTGACGCTTATGAATCCAGGATCCTGAAGCCTGATAATGTTTACAGGAAAACATTAAACAAACTAAATGTAATAGAGTTTAATTGAGCAAAGAACAAAAAAAATCATGAATAGGTCAGTTCTCAGACAAAACAGGTTCAGAGAATTCTAGGCTTCAACATGGTAAGGTAGCATTTATGAACAGAAAATGGAAGGGAGGTGCAGAGACAACTTGATGGGTTATGGTTTCATTTGTCTTATTTGAACATGTTCTTATCAGTTGGCTTCCTACAACTGACTGAAGCTCAGCTGCTGAGATTGGCTGGGACTCAGTTATCTGTTATAAAATTATACTCCTAAGTTAGGCTTTAGGTTAGTTTCCGTACTAAGTTAGGCTGAAGTTAGTTAAAGAGGGACTTAAAGTACAGAGACATTCCCAGACCAAATTTAATTTAACAACAGAGTGGTTAAGTGTATTTGGGAAAAAAAGAGATCCAAGTATACACTGCTTACGAAAGAGTCACTTCGGCTTTAGGGATACACAGAGGTTGAAAGTGAAGAGATGGAAAAAGGTATTCCATGCAAATGGTAACTGAAAAGGGGAGCAGGGATGGCTCCACTAAAATCAGATAAATTAGACTTTAAGTCAAAAACCGTCACAAGAAACAAAAAAGTTTTATGCTACATATAATGATAGAAGAATAAACTCATTAAAAGCATATAACAGTAATAAATGTATATGCACCCAACATCAGAGCACCTAAGTATATAAAGAAAACATTTTTAAAATTACAGGGAGAAATAGACTGGAATACAATAGTAGTGGGAGACTTCCATATTTCACTTTCAACAGTGGGTAGATCTTCCAGACTGAAAGGCAGTAGGAAACAGTGGACTTGGACAGCACTATAGACCAAATGGACCTGACAGGCATATACAGAACATTCCATCCAACAGCAGCATGATTGTGTGCACACAGAGCATTATGCAAGACATATGGAGACATCACACTACCTGATTTCAAAATATTCTGAAAAGTAATAGTAATCAAGACAGTATACTATTGGCATGAAAATAGACATATAGACCAATGGAACAGAATAGAGAACCCAGACATAAATCCACTCATTTTCAGTCAATTGCTCTTTGACAAAATTGCCAAGAATACACGAGGGGGAAAAGATGGTCTTTTCTATTGGAAAAAAAGCAGAGAGTGTTGAAAAAACTAGATATTCACATGCAGAAGAATAAAATTGAACCATTATCTCATACCATATACAAAAATCAACTCAAAATGCATTAAACACATAAAAGTAAGATGTGAAACTACTAGAAGAAAACAGAAAAAAAAGCTTGACATTCATCTGGGCAACGATTTTTTGGATATGACCAGAAAAGCACACGTAACAAAAGCAAAAATAAATGAAATGGCATAAAACTAAAAAGCTTCTGGGCTGGGTGTGGTGGCTCATGCCTGTAATCCTACCACTTTGGGAGGCTGAGGCAGGTAGATCACCTGACGTTAGGAGTTTGAGACCATCTTGGCCAACATGGTGAAACCCCATCTCTACTAAAAATACAAAAATTAGCTGAGCGTAGTGTCAGGTGCCTGTAATCCCAGCTACCTGAGAGGCTGAGGCAGGAGAATTGCTTGAACCCAGGAAGCAATGGTTACAGTAAGCCAAGATCACACCATTGCACCCCAGCCTGGGTGACAAGAGCAAAACTCCATCTCAAAAAAAAAAAAAAAAAAAAAAAAAAGCTTATGTATATCAAAGAAATAATTGACAGATTGAAAGAGACACCTACAAAGTGTGAGAAAATATTTTCAAACCTGATCTGTTAAGAAGTTAATATTCAAGCTATATAAGAAACTTATCTTAAGGCCAGGTACAGTGGCTCATGCCTATAAACTCAGTAATTCTGGAGGTTGAGGAGGGTAGATCCTTTGAGTCCATGTGTCTGAGACCAGCCTGGGCAACATGGTGAAAACCTATCTCTACAAAAAACACAAAAATTAGTTGGGCATGGTGATGCATGCCTGTAGTCCTAGCTACTTGGGAGGGTGAGGTGGGAGAATCACTTGAGCCTGGGAGGTAGAGGCTGCAGTGAGCCAATATCAGACCACTGCACTCCAGCCTGGTGACAGAGTGAGACTGTCTCAAAATAAATAAGTAAATAAATAAATTAATTAAATAAAAAAATCCACCCCCAAACCCCCAAAAGAAACAACTCAATTCAATAGCAAGAAAACAAATTACCTGATTGAAAAAACAGGCAAAGTACTTGAGTAGATACCTCTCAAAAGAAGACATACAAATGACCAAGAGATATTTAAAAAAATACTCACTATCACTTATCATGAGAGAAATGCAAATCAAAATCACAGTGGGATATTACCTTATACCTGTTAGAATGACTGTGATAAAAAATACAAAAATAAGTATTGGCTGAGATGTGGGGAAAAGGAAACCCTTCCACACTGTTGTGAGAATGCAAATTAGTACAATCATTATGGAAGACCATATGAAAGTTTCTCCACAAATTAAAAATAGGACTACCAAATAATCCAGAAATCCCTCTTCTGGGTATATATCCAAAGGAAATGAAATCAGTATGTCAAAGAGACATCTGTATTTGCGTGTTCATTGCATTATTCACAATAGTTCATATATGAAACCTAAGTGTCCATCAGCAGACCAATGGATAAAGGAAATATGGTATGCATATGTATGTGTGTAGGGCAAACATTTGTGTGTGTGTATAGTCACACAGGCACTGAAATCTCAGCCTTAAAAAGGAAGGACATACTACAACATGGATCAAACTTGAGGTTATTATGCTAAGTGAAATAAGCCAGTCGCAAAAAGACAAATATTGTGTGATTCTACTTATATAAAGTACCTAGCCTAGTCCAATTCATAGCGACAGAAAACAGAATGCTAAAGGGCTGAAGAAAGGAAGGTATAAGGAATTATATTTTAATGGGTATGATGTTTTAGTTTTAGTTACGCAGGATTAATAAATTCTGGAGATCTTACGTGTTGCATAATTACTATAGTAGTAATACTGCATTGCATACTTGAAATTTACTAAGAAAGGAGATCTTGAATGTTCTCACCACCCCCACACAAAATTAACCATGTGAGGTGATGACTATGTTAATTAGTTTCATTGTGACAGTCATGTCACAATGTATACATGTATCAAAACACCACATCGTATACTTTAAATATATACAATTTGTATTTGTCAATTATTCCTCCATAAAGCTGGAAAAATGCTCATAAAGCCTCCCCTCTCCCATAAAAGTTACACCTAGGCAAGTTTATTTCCTCATGGAATTTTCATTCTAGTTTGTATTTGCTGACACACGTGTGGAGTTAACACTAGCCAATCATTTAATCTGTGAACTTTCATGTCCCTACTTTCCTGAAATAGCCCCCAGCGATTACATGGCCTAATATAACAAGAGGAGCCCTGAGCAGACAGTGGATTAGACTGGGTTTGAGATCCTGTTCCTCCATTGACTAGTCAAGTGACCTTGGGCATATCGTTTAAGCTCCGTGTTTGGCCTATTCCCTTCTCACAGTGTGCCAGGACCACATCAATCAGAGATGGACTCTGTGGTCCCTCCCCACTCAAAATGTAGGATAGTAACATCCACCTGAACCACAGCAGTGGATGCTGACATGCCTTTCACCTGGCATTGGGAAAAAAAGATCAGACTCTTTTTGCTTTATTATAAAAAGAAGGAAACAGGCTCATAAAAATAATTTGATATAGTTTATTCTGTTTTACCACATGCCAGTGTTTCCATTATCTGTTGCTGTGTAACAAACCGCCCCAAAACTTGGCAACTTAGAGCAACAGTGTCTCATTTCTCATGATTTCTGTGTGTTGACTGGGCTGGACAGGGCAGATTTTCTGCTGCCGGATTTCTGTCAGGGCTTGGATGGCCAGAATAGTTTCTTCACTCCCATGTCTTGCATCTGTGCTGGGATAACTGGACCAGCTGGGGGCTAGCATCAAGCAGGATAACTAAACTTTTAATAGGATGGCTCTCGGCTTTAAGAGCTCCACAAAGGCGGAGGTTGCGGTGAGCCGAGATTGCGCCATTGCACTCCAGCTTGGGTAACAAGAGCAAAACTCTGTCTCAAAAAAAAAAAAAAAAAAAAAAAAGAGCTCCACAGAGGCTAAGCCCCAACATCTAAGTGCTTATCAAGGCTCCGATTGCATTATGCTTGCTAATGTCACACTTACTGAAGGAAGGAAGTCATATATCTACCATAGCCAATGTGGGCCAGAACCATATGAGAGTATAAATACTGGGAAGCGTGTCCACTGGGGGACTCTGGGGTGACAGACTACAGTGGCCAGCCAGAAGGCTGATGTGAGGAGCCCTTTGTAAAGCCGCGTGATTGTGTCCCTGTAGATCTGGGAGTCAGGATGCATTTTGCTGCTGCTATGTTGCCAAAAAAATTACTTTCAATTGGGAAATCTTAGTGTTCCCATAATCTGGCTTAACAAGGAATAATAAAACAAGAGGTCAGAGGAGTCTTTCCTAGCCATGAGTACAGGCTCTAAGAACTGGTCAAATACATCCCCCGCCCAGTTGCAGTTGCAGGGAGACACTGCCTCAGTAGTTCACCACTTTACCACTCTAAATGGGAGCCCTCCCAGCAGGGAGGCTGCACACAAAAGGGACACCACAAAACTCCTCTTGTATTTCTCCTTCCCTATATGTTATGAGTGGAGAAAGGCAGCATCATAGCGGTGAGACACGTTGGCCCTGGGACTTTGTGATGGTGAGCACATTAGATGTTCAGGTCATTTGACTCTAGACACATACTCCAGAAAATGATTTTCTGCCATCAAGTCTAGTGTTCTCTCTATTTTTATCTGCAGTGAAGGGATTTGGGTTTAATCACATCCTCACGTTACTAAACTCACCTAGTATTGTTTCATGTGTGTAACTGTGTGTACATGCATGCATGATGTATTCTCTGATTCTCATTTCCATGCCTCACTCCATAGGTGAACATTCTGCTGTCCTTAATACGTATCTTTTTATTTGTATGCATTCCTCAAACTGTGTATTATGCTTTTGTATGCATGCATGTTTAATTTTCATATATGGTATAATCAATTGCTAAAGTTATGCTAAAATTAAATTGATAAAGCTGTCAATTTAACTTTTTTTTAAAAACCTTTTCCTTTCCAAAGGTGGATTTTAGGCCCATCTACATCACTCTGTGTTCTCCTAGTTTGCTGCTTCATGGTGTGCCCCCCGCCAAGGCTGTTCTCCATCCTACCATGTTACCTGACCATTCTCCCACTGCAGAGCCTCCCCTCCCTATCCCACAAATGTTACTGCTAGGAACATCCTTAGCAGACCTTGAGATAATTTCTCTGGGCTCTGTGAGCAAGAGTAGAATGGGTGTGCAAGGGATGTGGGTCACAGATGTGAACATCTGTAGTGCCAGAGAGCTTTTCTGACTGGATGCTCTGGTCTCTGCCCTCAACAGCAGTGCTAAAGGGCAGACCCTCTCTTCCCAGCCCAGCCCTGGCATTAACCACAAGAGAATGAAGATGCAGACCTCGCTTGCAAGGATCCTGTGACATTATTCCACCTTGAACCCCTGACTTCTGTGGACTTGGGTTTTCTGGCTTCACCCCTGGCAGTCTGACCAAGCCCTGGCAGCCCCAGTTCACATCACCTGCCTTGGCATCCTATCCCCATCCACCCTGCCCTCTATGCATATGGCCAACAGACCTGTGTCAGGGCGAATGCGTCAGAGCAACTGGGAGCTGGGAGCTACTCAGAGAGAAACTCAATTAAGATGAGATCATTTGACCTCCCCCATAGTTCCTCAACAAATCTCAGCATTAAACCCTGTGTTAACTCCAGAGAGAGCGTACTTACTGATAATTAACTGCTTTGCTTACCATTCACAGTGGCTCTGAAAAGCCCAACTTCTGGGTGGTAGATATGGAGTAAACAAGGTTATTGTGATGAAATGATACAGTAACAGCCTGGAGGTCATGCAACCTAGAGGACCTAGACCAGGACCCTGTTCTAGACACTTCATTTCACAGGTAAAGACACTGAGGCCCAGAAAAATGATCTTCCTTGTTGTGCAGTGAAAAGCCAAGCTGGTGCCAGAGCCCAGGAGTCCCACTGCTCCAGCCCATCCTTCTTTCCTATCCCTGTTCCAGTTTCCTTCCCACCAGCTGATGCTGCAGGGACCCCCAACTCCACAGACAAGCCCAAACTTTGCCCCATGATGTTGAACTTCTTCCTTTCAGACTGGTCTTGTGAAATATTCAGAAATAGGAAATTGGCTTTATTGATGACTTTTCTTCCCTTCCGAATTCGGTTCCATAAACAGTAAACTGAAACAAGAATAAATAAAATAAATAGGGAAGAGAAGACAATAATAATCAGAACTATTTATTGACTTTGAAAAGGCAGTAATGGAATAAGGAAGTAAGATCCCTTAAGAATTCTGCTGGCCAGGCACAGTGACTGCTCACACCTGCAATCACAGCACTTTGGGATACAGAGTCCAGCACATTGCTTGAATGCAGTTTAAGACCATCCTGAGCAAGAGGGAAAAACTCTGTTTCTACAAAAAAAAAAAAAAAAAAAAATAGCCCCAATTACTCTGGAGGCTGAGGTGGGAGGATCACCTGAGCCTGGGAGGTCAAAGCTGCAGTGAACTGAGATCACATGGCTGCACCTCCAACCATGTGACCCAGGGACACTCTGTCTCAAAACCCAGGGACACTCTGTCTCAAAAAAAAAAAGAAAGAAAGAAAGAAAGAAAAGAAAGAGAATTCTACCAGTGGGTGTTTTCCCCTACTTTCTAGATGGAGAAGCAGAATCGAAGAGGCACTCAGGAATGACTGGAGAAATATGACCAATGATATAGCAAATATATCTACTGTTACTCGCAGGAGTCACTAAAGCATGTTTTACTCCTTTGTAAATGTCTCTTCCTTGTAGCTCAAAGCAACAGTCCCTAATGGTGCATGTCTTTATTCCTGCATTCAATATATGAGAATAATAATAGCAGAGTTTCAGAAATACCAAATAACATTTATGCAATACTATAAAATTTACAAAGTTGAGCATAGGAATTCATGCTTGAAAAAAATCTTAGTTCTGGACAAGTGATTAGTCAGGTGGGAGGACAGGATTTGGAAATGAGGGAGTGAGTGTTGGTCATAAACGAACAAATATCTCATGGGGCACATGTTGGAGGTCCTGCTCTTGGAGAAAAGCTGCCGCTCCACACTGCAATGCTCTGGAATGCCTCAGAACCTTCTGTTGCAAATCAGAACAGGCATGGAGGGAAGGGTTGTTCAGAATTTGGAGCTGATTTGATCATCTAACCAATAGGAGAACGGTTAGAAAGAACGGGTGCTTTTTTGCTATCCTAACTTGCATCATGCACTGGTTTTGTGAATGGACTCAAAGAACTCCTTGAAGGGAACATGACGTGAACCTCAGTGGAGGCTGTTTAGTCCTGTTCCAGGGCTGTGCCAACAGCCCAGTGCCAGCAAAAACTGTCCCTGTCCCTGCAAGTCCAGCACTTGGCAGGTGCCACCCAACCCTCTGCCTTGAGTTCAGAAAAGATTGTTTTTTGAATTCACATACTGTAAAATCCACCTGTTTAAATTGTACAATTCAGTGGCTTTAGTATATTAACAGAATTATGTGACTATCATCATTATCTAATTCCAGAACATTTTTATCATCAAAACAAAACAAAACAAAACAAAACAAAAACAAAAACAAAAAACCTCACACCCATTGGCAATCACTTCTAATTCCCTCCCTTCTGCCCTGGGGCAGTGACAACCAATCATCTTTTTGTGTCTATAGATTTTCCTATTCTGGACATTTCTCACACATGGAGTCATGCAATATGCTGTCTTGTGTGCGTGGCTTCTTTCATTTAACTTCTTACAGTTCATCCATGTTGTAGCCTATATCAGTCCTTCACTCTTTTCTACAACTGAGTAATAGTCCACTGTATGCATACAGCATCTTCTGTTTACCTTTTCATCTGTTGATTCTTTCAGAAGGATCTTGGTACTAGTCTGAGCTCAATTTGAGATTCATAGATGAGTTTTTCCCATCTTCTAACATGGCAAAAATTAGTGTTTTAGGAAGACTACTGTGGTGGGCTAATGAAGACCAGATCTGCGGTGAGGCAGAGATGGAGAATGATGAAATTTGGAGCCTCATTCTATTACATAAGAGATAAGTCAAGGTCACCTAGGGAATCTTTGTGCAAGAAGCAAATTCATTCTCTCTCTCTCTCTCTCTCTCTCTCTCTCTCTCTCTCTCTCTCTCTCTCTCTCTCTCTCTCTCTCTCTCTCTCTCTCTCTCTCTCTCTCTCTCTCTTCGACTGTCTTCAGTTCTGACCATAAAGCCATAAAGCCACAGGCTTTAAAGAGTGGCTATCCTGGGGGTGAGGGCCCAGTGGTGGTTTAAACCTTGTCTCATATTTCTCCTGGCAGCTCTGTTGAAAATCAGTGAACCACACTCCTTCCTGGAACATGCATCACTGATAATTGCCTCTTGCACAATTATCTGCCAAACCCCGTTGCTAATGAAATGAATGATTTAGTTACCCTTGTTAGTAATGGCTCACACTGCACAAAGACCCATTATTGCATCCATGAGGCTGGCAGGAGTGCCGGCCAAGGCACCTGTGAGCGATTCTTACAATTAGCTCTCTTTCCAGCCTGATTGGAGAGGCGAAGGCTGCTAACGGCCACAGGGATGCAGCCTGTCCCCTGTACGGTCCCCACGATGCATCAAGAGCAGGGAGCATCTAGGGGCAAAATAAGAAATGAGGCCAGGACTGAGCTTTCTGTTTGCCAGATTTGACCTGCAAAGCCTGGGGCTGCTTCTCCCCAGCACAGGGGAAGGACAGCCTGAAGGACTGTGGGGACATGCATCATGTCAGGTTTCCTTGGGTCCAGGGAGCAGCTAGGCTGACTGGCAGACAAGGCACCTCAATGCATATTGGGATATCCTGTTAATAAAACACCTCTCCTCATCACACCATTGCACGGCTCCTCCTCCTTCCTTGACTGCTACCAAAGAGAATGACATCCCTTTGCTGGTAATACTGGGTTTTTGCTCTCCTCCCTCTTTTCTCTGCAGTAGTGGCTGTACAGTACTGCTCTTTTGTTTCCTGTTAGACCTGATCTTCCTCTAGTGCTTATTGCTGCTGCTTTTCAAGGAAAGGGAGAACACAGGCAAGAAAAGTAGACAGAAATGGGCATGAGTGGGGCAAGGAGAATTGTTCAAAGTAAACAGAGACATAGAGAAGTCATTTGAAGGACATTGCGTTAATATACACAGGAATGTGTACACATACACACACTTGCACATATACGTTTTCTTTTCATCTTGTCCTCTGGAAGATGACATTCAGGAATAAGTTTTTCAGTTTGGGAAATAGCTGCCCAGAGCTGTGGCTGAGAAATGTGTTTCAGCTTAAAGAGACTAGAATGACATGGGGTCAAGGGACTCTTGCGAAATTAGCAGAAGCAAGTGTGCACTGACTGTGCACAGAGGCAGGTATTAGAGGCCGTGTAATAGGGTGGGTGACCTGTGCATTGACCTGGCTTCACTCCTTTCACTGGTTGTGACTTTGCATAAACCATTTAATCCACAGCAATAGTTAGATGCTTGAAAGGTGCTTTAATACATACATATTTGTTTATGTTGACAACCTCTGCATGTCACTCAGTAAATATTTCTAGGCTACTTAGAATAATAATGAAACAGAAAGATAAACTAAACTATGTCAGAGGAACATAATATGTAAAATATATAATAAAATTAAAGATGAGATTAGCCCCTGAAAATCTCTCTATCATGACCCGAAAGCCTACTAATTTGGTCCTGAGAGGTATGGCCCTTCCTAGTTTTGACAGTGAGAAATATATCACCCTGGGTCCTGATGGAGAGAACCTGTGGAAGATAACGCCCCCTCCCGTGGAGAAAGAAAAGACCCTGTTAGGACTGCCACATCCCTCACTGAAGATGGCCGGGGAGGCCAGCACTCCTGCCAGTACATACTAAAGTATTGCTGTCCAAATTACCCAACTTCATCTTTGCCATCTATCCCAGTCATGTTCAATGTCTTATAAAAAGCAATGATGCTCTTCTGGTCCAATACAATCTGGCACAAGCTCAGAGAAAAGGGCGGGTGGGTCATTGCTTCAGAGGGAGAGGGGCTGATCATTTTCTTAGGGCCTCTTTCCCCACGCAGAGACTGGTGAGGCCTGATGAGGCACCTTTACTTTGAATCCCAAGTGTCTGAAAACCCCTTGTCCAATCTAGGCAAAAGAATGGATATCGGAAAGGAAAGAGGGAGGGAGGGAAGGAATAGAGGAATGAAAGGAGAGAGGAAAGAATGCTGGTTTTTATTGCAACTTGCACAGTATTCTTGTGGGAGCCAGTAGGGAAATTGTAATTTTGAATCGGATAAATTGGGGATACCTCTTCTTGTTCATCAAGACCACTCTTTGGCTCTATTTCTCCCAATAAAACAAACCATGATCCACCAAGAGACTGAGGAGATAGTACAGTGCCCTTCTAAGTGTCTGGGCTCCAAACCAAACTGCCTGGGTTTGAATCCTGGCCCTGTTACTTATTTGCTGTGTGATACTGGACAAGTAATTTAACCTCTCTGTGCCTGTTTTCTCATCTGCAGAAATGGGTGCTGACAGTACCTACCTCATGGGATCATTGTGAAGAGAAAATGTGTTAGTGTATATATGGCATTTAGAATAGTGTTCAGCGCACAGTAAGGGAATAAATGTCAGCCGTTGTTACGCTGTGGGGATATAAAGACACTATTCTCTGCAATGTCAGTTTTTGCCCATGCAGTTTCCAGCCCTCTGCTCTCAGGTGGGACAGGCTGGCTCTCAGGGCCTCAGGGTGGCTCAGCTCACCTGGCAGTGGGGGCAGATGGCTGAGGACTTTCCCCACTGACTGCAGCTGAGGCTCTGTGGGCACGTTGTATGGAGCAGGGGGAGGAATGACGTCAGGAGTCCTTGCGTTGTTTTGCTTGGGCAGAAGGACTCTACAGTGGCATGCAGTCATGATCTTATTTTATAACTGCAGGATGCGGGCAGATAAACTTCTCCCTAATCCACGTGATCTATAAGCCCAAAGGGTGTTTAATAGGGGGTGGTCGCAGGGGGTCCGTGGCATCCTCCTTCACAGCGGCTATGTGATATGACTGAGCTCTGAGAAAGAGCACTTGGCTAGGATGCAACTGGCCTAAATTTGGTAGCCCCATTCTGTTGATCTGACCTACTTCCGGGGGATAAGGTGGCAGCACAGCGTCTCAGGTGCTATATAGGAGACTTCCCAAGAGTTTCCCATATCAATTTTAAGGTGCTGTCTACACATGAGGGGATAGTTTTATGAAGACACAGGGGAGTTACCAGCAGAGTGATGACCAAAGCTTTGAGCTAGAAGGTTTTTATCTTCCTGACACATCACCCTGGGGTTTTCCTGATGTTTCCATCCGTTAAGTGCAGTGTGCGGTCATGTCCCTCAGGGAGTTTACCATTTACTCTGGAATACCAAACTTACAGGCTACAATCTAGGTACAGACAGTGCTAGTCCTGTGGGGAGTTGGGAAGAGGAGTGGGAGGCTTTGTGGCCGAGGAGGGGCTTCGGGTCAGTCAGCAAGGTTGATGGTTGGGTTTGAACAGTCAGTGGAGAAGGAATCATGGACAGATGAAAGAAGTGGCCATGGGCATGTGCATGCCAGAGAGGGCAGGGAGAAGGGACTCATGGAGGTGGCAAGAGCAGCACATTGATCTCTGCTTCTGCCAGAAGGTCAGAGGGGAGCGGGGGGATGGCCTAGCCAGACTAAGGGAAACCTTGAAGCCCCAGTGGAATAATTTCAACTTGATTTATGAAAAATGACATATGACAGTGTAGGAGGGCTTGTCTTCTAACTGAAACCAGCTGGGAGTCTTTCCCAATAGAGTCCAGGACAGGGCAAAATGAGGGCCTTTGGCATCATGTGCAAATGTGCATGCATGTAACGAGTGTGTGTGGCCCATCGTGCTTCTGAATGTACCTTTACCTCTTCTAGTTCTTCGAAGCTCTTAACCCTCTTATCTATGAGCATGGACAATCCGGGGCTTACACAGGCATGGTTCTTTACGAGCCTTCACAAGACCACAGTGTGCCATCTTGTCAGAAGAAGAAACTGGGGCACTCTATTCTAAAGAGTCTGGTTCCGGGAGCTGCCCTTGAATCACTGTGGAGCAAGACTCGGGGTGTGGGCTGCCGGGCCTCTTCCTTCAGGGATCTGGCTTCCAGAGTTGGTTCTTTTCCTGTACCTCATAAAGAGGGAAAGGATGTGCCTAAGAGAGGTTATTTGGGTGAATGGTCATTGTAATCACTTCTCATCAGGCACAGGTGGATAGAGGTAAGATGGGGGAAGAGGGCTGCCTGGATCTGGGATTTCCAATTCCCCATACTCCTCGGCCTATTAGTGAGGGGGTGCTAGAGGAGGGGTGTGGACTTAGCAGATTAAGAAAGAGAGCTGGGCGCGGTGACTCAAGCCTGTAATCCCAGCACTTTGGGAGGCCGAGGCGGGTGGATCACGAGGTCAAGAGATCGAGACCATCCTGGTCAACACGGTGAAACCCCGTCTCTACTAAAAATACAAAAAATCAGCTGGGCATGGTGGCGCATGCCTGTAATCCCAGCTACTCAGGAGGCTGAGGCAGAAGAATTGCCTGAACCCAGGAGGCGGAGGTTGCGGTGAGCCGAGATCGCGCCATTGCACTCCAGCCTGGGCAACAAGAGCGAAACTCCGTCTCAAAAAAAAAAAAAAAAAAAAGAAAAAAGAAAAAAGAAAGAAAGAGAAACACTTACTCCTTGACAGTGGAAAAGGATGGCAGAGGAAGTTTGAACCCTGAGACAAGAGGAACGGCCTACCCTGCTGGAGGCAGGAGAGGCACGTGCCCTCCACGTGCCTGTCCAAGTGTCCGATAGGGTGGTCCCTGCTCTGAAGGATGAGTATGGGCCGCAGGCCTTGGGGATGCTCTGAGGATGTGGGTGGTCTGCCTAGTGCTGGGTGCTGCCCATCTCTGTTTCTCCCCACCCCTCTCCGGAGGTGCCACCATCGTCCTTTGCCCTTTGCGTGCTCTCTTCCCACCCCTGCTGCCTCTGGTTCCCTTTCTCCCTTGGGCCATGAAAGTGTCAGGGAGCCCAGCCAGGACCTGGACGGCAGCCTCAGCTCCCAGTTCTCAACAATTGTGTGTGTGTGGGTGCATGTGTGCGTGCGTACGTGTGAGTGCCTGTGTGTATGTGTGGGTGTGTAGGGGCTGGGGCTGGGGTCAACAAAGGATCAGAGCACAGCAGTAGAGAGTTTCTGGGATGGTGGCGTTACCCATGAGTCATGCCCTGCATCCTGGAGCCCAGAGGACCCTTCGCTCAAACCCACCACCGGCAGGCAACACCGGAGCAGCCAGAGCCCCTTCCTTCGCTGCCCAGAGGAGCCTGGGAGAAGCCAGAGGTGTAAGTCAAGCTGTGGAGGACTGGGTGTGGTTGAGCCCGTGAGAAGTGGGAGGAGCCAGGGATGCTTAGGAGGGCGGGCGCTGTGCAGCCAAAAGGGGAGGCCTTGTGCCTCTCTGCCCCTCGGTCCCCCTCTTGCTGCCAAGTAGCCACATCCATGTCTCTTGTACCCTGCAATCTGGAGGCCACTGCCACGGGCTGGAAATCCCAAGTAGACCAGCACAAGGTGTGAGGATTGGCACGAAGTTAATGCCAATGGAGGCTCCCCGAAGGGCATGGTAGGTGGTGGTGCAGTGTCCCAGTGCAGGAGTGCTGGGCAACACCGTAGCTGGGGGTCACAAGGGAGAGACTGAGGGACTTCAGCTTGTAGACTCTCAGGCAACTGTTTGTCAAGGAGGGAAAGGGGAAGCAGATGAGGTGGTGATTTGGACAAGACCCAAATCTGGCTTCTACTTATAGGCGCTCACAATGGCCAGTGCCCTGGAAAAGCCCTGGAATAAATACCCCTGGCCCTTAAAAAACAGAAGCAGGAGAGAATGCCATCCAGTGGGAGCTTTCATCTGTTTACTCAGCTAGCCTGTGTTAGACTTTTTGGGAACAAGAGCTGGATTAACAAGGCCTTGGGAGCTCCTGTGGGGAGGGATTAGGGATGCATGGGCAGTGTGGCTGGCCCACTGGTCACTTCTCCTCTGCTTGTCTAGGCTCGAGGATGGATTCCTGGCTCCTGCTGCACTGCCACTCCATGCCACCCACTTCCTAGTTTTCTGTCTTCTCCTGGTGGCATCAGGCCTTGCTTCGTGTCCCACCAGGAGCTTCTGGGGCTGGCACAGTCGTGGCTGTCTACAACCTGGGCCGGGTGGATCTCTCAGGGCACATCTGGGAGGTAAGGCTGGTGGACGGAGGTCCCTGGAGAGTTCTAGGATCTTTTTTGGAGGGCTGACAGAAGTATGAATAGAATGATAATATTCGTACATAGCAGATTGAAAAGTCTCCTCGATGGGGTCACATGCAGGAGCTGGGATTCTGTGCCGTCTTTGGCTGCTCCATCCCTGTTACAAACTTCCACTTTCCATTTCCTTACATGAAAAGTGCAGTCAGTGGCAAGCTGGAGTGGAATTCCTTATCCCTCCCAACTGGTATGGGCCATCTCCTTTTTCTACCTGAGCTCTGTTAATCTCTGCCTGGTTTTCTGATCCCCAAATCTGTTTTTACTTCCAGATCTTGCAAAAAGTCATTCAGCAGGTGTACCTCAAGTATATGCTTTGTGCCAGGTTGTGCTGTGGCCTGCACAATCCCTGCTAGATCAGGGCTCCTTGCCCTTCAGAGGCTCACGGTCTAGAGGGGAGACAGGTGTGGGCACAGGCGGTTGCAATGCATTGTGTGTTGAGTGGGCAACAGAAATGATGCATCATGCACCAGCGGCAGGCAGGATGGGGCAGCAAGCCGGTCTCTGGGCCAGGGGTAAGGGTGTCAGGACAAGCTTTTCAGAGACAGTGGTAATGATCATCACAGATGTTTTCCCATGCTGATTACAGGGCAAGCATTGGTGTAGGCGCTTTACGAGGATAGGCTCATCTAATCCTCATGACAGCACTGTTTGAGGCACAGAAGGGTTAAGTAACTTAGCAGGTGGCGAGGCACAGAGGCAGAGTGCAAACCAGGCACCCTGGCCACATGGCTTGCAGCCTCCTCCTCCATCTCTCTCACCTGTCGGTGAGCTAGCAGGGAAGAGACGGAAGAAGCAGGTCCAGACGGCCACACCTCTTCCAGCTCCTCTTCCTCTCTTCCTTTCTCATGGCTCAGCTACAGTGCATCCTCCACCCTACTGACACAATAAACTACCCCAAGCATGGGGAGGATGGTGCCACTGCTTGCTAGGAGCCTCTGGTGCTTCTCATCCCGCAGAGGTTGAGGCTAAACTCCCCTCCTGGGCACACGAAGCCCTCCGGAGTCCTCTCTGGCCCTGCCTCCCTTTCTGCCTCGTCTCCCTCTACACGCTTTCAGCAGCCCTGCACACCACCCTAGTCCAGCACAGGCCTGCTCACCAGCCCACACAGCCATGCTCAGAAAGTCCACAGGCCTGGGCACATCACTGATTTTCTCCCAGAATGGCTCTTGTCCCCCAGTCTCCTGACAAATTCCCGCACATCCTTTAGATTCAGGTCGGTCGTCACTTCACAGGATCCCTTCCCTGACTCCTCTAGGGCCAGATTGTTTCCTTGCTTAGCTGTTCCCACCCCTTGGTGCAGTCCTGGTTCTCTGAGGTGGGCTGGAGCCGCTCCACCTGCAGGTGAGCAACGGGTGTGCATCTCCCTGCAACTTCATGTTCAGTGACTCTGTGTGAAGCGACTTGAAGCCCCTCCACCGTGGTGGGACTGTTTACACCATAGGAATTGGCAAACCCTGCAGACAGCCCCTCTGCCTTAGGAGCCTGTTAAGGATATACTGACTCCCACGGACTGTGGTCTTTCTCCGGCTGTGTCACCACTTTCATTATGTGTCTTTCTCCCCTCCCAGAGGGCAAGTGCTTCAAAAGCAGGACCCCCTGTCTTATTTATCTGTTTAAAGACAGACCCAGCATAACATCTGGTAGCACGAGAGATACCAATAACTCATGCGGCCTAAGGCATGCCCTAGAGAATTTGTCACTTAATTACAGTAACCAGGCACTCTCCTACCACCTCAATCCCTTGAAAGCTCTGCCATGCCCACCATCAGCTTCTTGCTCAGAAGCCTCCGTAGGTCCTTTTGCATATATGGCCAGAATGCCGAGTCCCCTAAGGTTTGCATCTGCTTGGTGTTATCAGTGTGATCCAGTGCTCAAAACAGTGCCCAGCATGGTGCTTAGTCCCATCCAACACATTATTCTCAAATAAATCAACAAGCGATACAATTCAAGCTCCTTACAATAGCGTTTATTCACAATTCTCATGTCTTTATTCACAATTCTCTTTATTCACCCTTTATTCACAATTTTCATGTCTCTCCAATTCTGTGGCCCCTTCTCCTATGGTCAGCGCTTCCACGCCAGTCCTGCTAAATCCCCTAGTTAACCCCCCAGGTCCAGGTACCACATACTCTTGTCCTGGCATGAAACTGACATTCTCCCCGCCTGCCCGCCCCGTCTGCCCAAAGCCTCCTTATTCTTTGTTCCAACTACTGGAACACCTGCTTTTTTCTACGCTTCCTCTAGCACCAACCTGTAAGGTTAGGATTTTTTCTACATCTTCAGCCAGGTTTGGAGCTCCTTGGGGCAGGGCTGACACGTGGACCGTCTTGGTGTCTTCGGCACCTATCTTAGGCTTGCATGCATAATAGGCACCCAGGGTGGGTTTGTAGTCTGTATTTGCCCACATTAAAAAATTAGAGACTAGAAAGATGTATGCAACTTGGCGTCTCTGATCTGGCCACCCCATGGAGTTTCTTTTATTAGCAGATGTTCACCAAGTGTCAGTGAAGGTTGCACTGGGTGGTGGTGTTCAGGAGTCTGAGCCTGCCAGGGCTCACCATGGTGGGAGCAGGCTTTATGACTTGGTCTTTTCCTCTTTCCTTTTCCTCCCAGGTCATGGCCACCCTGCTCCTGGCTAACTGCAGCTACTTCCGCCAGCCAGTGGACTACAGCTGGAGCGTGTGTGGAATGAAAGTATGGCAGAGAGCAGGAGGTAAGCCTGTAGAGGGTTAGGAGGGAGAACTTCATAACAATCTGAGGTCAAGGAGGTGTCACCTGAGCCTTTTGATGAGAGGCAGAGGACTGGCTAGGCTAGTTATGTGCAGGCTTTGGAGTCGGATGACTTCGGACCTCAGTTTGGAGCTCAGCTCTGCCATTTTCTTGCTGTGTGATTATGGGTGACACACCTAACTTTTCTGGGACTCAATTCTCTTACCTATAAACTTGAGATGATAATACCTATTTTATAAAGGGAAATGATTGAAAGAAGCTGGAATCAGTATATGATAGATAATACATGAAAGTGTTTAGCATGGGGCAGCAGACACTGAGTGGTAGCTAAGTGGTAGTGACTTCATCACTGTTAGCTGTTCTCCATTTCCACTGGAAGCAGAAAAAAAAACCTTCCTTGTAACAAAAGACTCTAGCTGAGGCTTGTCACCAGGTAGCTGATTCTTGTCACCAGGTGATATGGATGTTGAGTCACTGGATGTTGGTGACGGGCTCAAGTCCTGTGACTCAAAGTATGATCCTGGGGCTGGCAGCATCAGCATCGTCTGGGACCTTGTTGGAAATGCAGAATCTCATGTTCCACCCCATGCACACTGATTAAGAATCTGCTTTTCAATGAACAAAATGCCCACATGCTCATTAGATTGCAAGGTTCTGGGCTGGGGCACACTGGGAGAGTCCTTCTGTGGTCACTCCAGTAGCTTCTCCCCTTCTTTCCTATGCTAACAGGCATCTGTCTGCAGACAAGTAGGCACTGTGTAATCAGCGGTACATAGAACAGTGAGGATTCGAGGCTGAACCCAGACCCGGCGGGGGGACGAGCTGTGGCACCAGCAGGACTGCAGTCTGATGAACTTCCCCTTTTTGCCCAGCAGATGGTGAGCGTGTGCTGCTGATGCCTCTTTCTGAAGGCCATTGAATTCCATGACAGGTGAGATCTGGGACCCATGGGCTCCTGTATGATTGTCAGCCAAATCTAGGGTGGTGTCTGACCCACCCAGCAAGAATGCTCTCTGGATTTGCCCCGGCGGCTGTGCTAAAGACTAATTTCAGAGTAAAGCCTTGGTCCAGTACCTGGTGGGGGAAAGATGCTCAGCCACTGAGGTAGCGTCCCCCTCTGCTGGCTCCCATGGTCCCTGCTCCCTATCCACAGAAGCAGGAGTAGGCATTTGCCCCCTTAGTATCCAGGTTCCAGGTAAGATTAAAATGAAAAGTTAAATAAATTTTAAAACTGACATGTTATAGCCAGGGTCATCCTTCCATGTTACTGAGAAGAGACCTTGCTGATGAGGCCAGGGGCCTTGTGGGATTAAGCAGGGTGAGACGAGAACATAATGGTGGTGTGGTTGGTGATGAAGAGAGGGGCTCTTTCTTCTCAGTCTCTTGCCAAAATGGTCTGAGCAGAGAACACGTGGGACTGTGTTGTGTGGGTGTCTGGATCTTGGGCTGAGTGTTCAACACCTGAATTCTTACCCCAGCGCCCTGGGGTCAGCCATGGGGAAGGACCAGCCATGGGGAAGAACCCAGTCTTTGAAGCCAGACTGTTCTGAGCCCATTTTGGCCACCTATTAGTTGCGTGCCTTTGGGCAAGTTACTTAACCTTTTTGTGCCTCGGTATTTTTTTGTTTTGTTTTGTTTTGTTTTCTGTAAAATGGAAGTAACAGGAGTATGAACTGCATATAATTATCTGGTGTTTAAGTGATTATTTTATATGCATAAAGTAGAATCATGTTCTCTTCCCTCCTCTCCCTACCACACATCCCTGCCCAGCATCTAGATCTCCTGAAACTTTCACACTGTGAGACCTTAGATCCCTACTGCAAGGGTTTGAATTTCAAAAGCCTCAATTAAAGTACACAGTAGGTCAAAAATTGGTGTTTGATTGCTGTTATTTGCCTTTCATTTCAGTCTCTCCTTCAGTAAAAGGTAGAATCACCCTGTCCCACTTTAAGGGATAACTGAGGCCCCAGGAGAAGAGTCTGGAGAAAGGAGACCTCCAGAGTTGACTCATCATCTCTTCCTCCTCCCCAGGTGTTCTTTACTTTATGATGAAGCCAAAGCAGACCACCTTTCTGCATCTCTACCATCGTGGTGCCATGACCTGGGATGGATGGGCTGGAGTCGAATATGTGGCAGGCAGCCAGGTAAGTGCTGCACGCCTAGGACAGCCCTGCCCCGGGCCCTCGTAAGGCAGGTCTGCTGGGCTGAGTCCCAGCTCAGGAGACCTGCATCCCTGGAATATCATGTTTGGTCTCTAACTTTTCCCTTTTCTGAGGCCATGAGACCAGGCCTCTGCTCCCATTTGTCCCTGTGGCTCCTCAGAGCTCCCGGGCTACCTGTCTCTGGAATGGAGAGGAGGCTGCTGGGAGATGCTCATAGCCATCATCCCAGAGAGCACAAAGGGAGTAGAAACACTCTCATTTAGCACCCCGATAACTCCATCCCTCCATCATCACGACCTCAGAGGGCTCATTGTGGACCTCCGCAGGATAGGATCTTTCCAAGGATTTTCTCTACTGAGATTGCAGAGGTGCTCCCTACAGCTTAGGGGATTGAAACATCAAAGAGAACTCCCAAACCCACAGTTAAGCCCAGCCACACTTATTTTTCCTTTATCTCCCCACCCCACTCTGCAGCCTTCTTCATAGGAATGCTTAATTCTTTGGTCCATGTCTTCATGTACCTGTATTATAAACTGGCCAGGCTATGGCCTCCTATGTGGCCCTACCTCTGGTGGAAATGATGTCTTACCACCCTACAGCTGGCAAGGAGACCCCATTGGGTCCAGGGTCCTCGGCTGAGCCCTTGGTTCTATTCTTGGCTTGTTAGTCTAGACCAGTGACTTGGCATCTGCCCACAAACAAGCCCTCTCATCCTTAGATCTTCCTTAGCTTCCCAACTTGCAAGGGCCTCAGTAGCCATCGCATCAGATCCTGGAACCAACCCTAATTCACTGGGACAGTGTGGGACTTTGAACAAGTGGCTTCCATGCTCAGGCTTCAATGTCATCATCTGTAAAATGATGATGGCCTCGGCCAGATGACCTTTAAGCATTAGTATCCTGTGAGTCTGTGATCACCATTTGCACCCTCCAAGTACCTGGATGCCTTGCAGTTTTGGGAGCACCACTGCCCCGAGATGGTGATGACAGCCTAAAGTGTCCCATATGGGGCTCTGAATAGACTGAGCTTATCATCAAGGCCACCACGACATAACTGGATAGGGAAATTGGGGGTAACCAGGACCAGGAGAAGTGTCAAGAAGGTTCTTGGGACTATGGTGTAGGAAAAACTGAGCTTTGGCAGGCTTCGTTGCTTCTCCTCTTCCTGTGCTGTGGCAGGCCCGCCCTTGGCCTTAACACAGAGGGACCCAAGAGAGCACCTGCTCCTCTCTGGCCACTGCTTCTGACTGTTCTCCCTTTCTTTCTTCTCACGCTTTCTTTTGCCCAGGGTTAGTTTGTGGCCACTGCTGCCTCCTCTTCCTACAGTCGCCTCATCGAGTACCCCTTCCCTGATGAGTTCAACGTGTCTGTGCTCCTGTAAGCCCTCAGCCTCCTCATTCTGTTTCTCAACTTCTACCACAACACATGCCTGAGGGGCAAGCAAGAGAGGCTGAACTAGGAGCAGGACCCAGGGACTGAAACCAGCACAGCGTCCCCACAGAGAATTGGGTAGAAGGTAGCATGGCTTCCAGCTTACTGGTGCTGAGCAGATTTCTCTGACTCGCCACTGTATCCTCTGAAGGAAGAAGGAGTATTGCCTTCTGTCCAGATCTCAGGATCAAAGAAATATATCCAACTTCCTGTGGTCACTTCAGTTAGAATACTTCTCACGTGGCTTTGCAGCTCTGTGTGTATCTCCTTCCTCTGTTAGACCTAAGCCGCTCACGGGAGGGACTCTCTTATTCTCTATGTTCCCCATACCTGGTGCAGCATCTCAATAAAAGTGTGTTTGGATCTTTGCAGCCCATGACTGCAGTCATAACCTTGGTGAAGAACAGGGCTGGGAGTATGAAAGAGGTTAGGGTTAGTTTGATCTCTAACCTTATAGTGGGAAACTGATGGGGAACATTCAAGAGTGGGTGAGGGGCTATTTGATTTCAGGTTTAGCTGTGTAAATAGCCATGCATATATTTTTGTCTCTTCACAACTGCTTGCGTGTGTATTCATAGAGTCATGTGATTCTGTGTATGTGCATGGGGGAGAGGGAGAGGGCCATCTGCACATGTCTGAATACTTGTTTTCAAATATACATGCATGTTTCCATTTGGGATTCTCTCCATTTGTGTTGTTTGCTCGTCTCTTCTGTAAGTCTTTGAAAGTGCCACATTGGCAAATAAAAACCACTGGGATCAATAATTATCCTGCCCCGATCAGAGACGTGGAAGCTCACTGAGAAATCTCTGTATATATGTTCCACTAAGAGCTTCCAAAAATAAATGAAAAAGAAGGAGAAATGGGGCATAGTCATCTTCACAGAGAGAGAAACTAAGGACCAGCAAAGGGGAATATGTGACTGAGATATTATGGCAGAAGCAAATATTGGCTCAGCTGCTTAAACCTGGAATAGAATGGGTTTCTTGGAAGTAGTTTGCCTAGGACCTGTCTCTATGCTTTGAGTATGTTTTTTTCTCCTCTACAATTGCTCTTCAGCTGTTTCTGGTCCCTAGGTAAGTTCTTATTTGGCTATGCCTCAACAGTCAAGAAAATTAAAGAATTGTTGAAAGTTATGCATTGCTATTTGGGGACTGTTTCTCCATCTGGCCTTTTAGTTAATCAACCCAAGGCCAGGCAAGGCTACATCCTGTGGACAGAATACTCAGAGAAAATTCTCCCTAAATTACGCAGGATGTGAGCACATTCCACACACTTGTCCATGCCCTGGTTGAGCGCCTTTGGGTGGGGGTTGGGGAGGTGCTTATTTTAAGGCAAACTTTTATATATTTTTAAACACATAGGAGTAAGGTTTGTTCATTTGCTCAGCAGCCAGGATAAGAGAAAAATTAGTCATTTCACAGTTTAGTACTAATATTTGCTCAGTTCTTTGTGGCTGCCTCTATCTGATAAAGCACCACGAAGGGAAATGATATGTCCCAGGTCACGTCTCAGTGGAATGAGACTTTGGCTGGGGGAAAGTCTTAATGGACTGAAGGCCCTTCATTTCTCTATCCTGTACTACTATGTAACTACTCATATCTAATATAGGAGTGTTTTATAAGTATTATTCATCAGTGTAGGTTGATTGTATGAATATTATAAACCAAAGTTGTTTATATTTAGCAAAACATACCAAAATTCTTAACTAATATTGTAGACATTCGTCTCTATAAACTGTTTAAGATAATGGCAAGGAAGGGTGCTGGTAGATATTTAAATATATAACATAGCAGGGCTAGGCTACTGCCCACAGACAGGGTGGCCCAGAGTACTGGATGGGAAGGTCCCAGAGACAGAAGTAGGGGCAACCCTCCCACCCCGTGTCTCCCATGAGGGTCCAACAACTGATGTTTTTGGCTCCTGGCTATCACCTCATAAATCAGAGTAAATCTAATTGAGAGATGAAAACCAGCTCCCAGTGGCCTTCACTGTCCTCTTCCAGCTCAAAATTCTGTGGGGACTGCTCCTGCCCACCCACCCCCATACACACACTCCGTTGTCCACTCAGCTGACACACGTCCCCAAGAGCTGCTGCAGCCTGACCAGCCTTCTTCGATCCAGGAATCAGGAGAAAAGATGATTTCATTCGCTCCTTTCCTACCCTTCATTTCTCTTTTTCTTGCCATTCTCCTTACACTTGGAGGAATGTCTTTCTAAAGAAGCAAGTGGCCACTTTTTGTCATGGGTCCCTGAGTACTCTTTAGGCAAAATGTTGGTTACAAAGGAAATGGGGAGCTTTAATGGGGCTTTTGAAATTCAAACCCTCCCAAACAGGATCTAAGACCTCCCAGTGTGAAAGTTTCAGGTGGTCTGCTAGCTGCTGGGCTGGAATGTGTGGTGGGAAGAGCAGGCAATAGAACACTGAGAAATAAAAGACCCTGATTTCAGAAATCTTGTATTTTAGTGGGGGTAGGGCATACAAAGACTCCTGAATAACATTAGGAGAGAGTGACTTAAACCAGTCATGCTTACGAGCCATTATTAAGTTAGAGACACACTCGTGAGGGAGGCAATAATTTGTATTGTTTGCTCGTCTCTTCTGTAAGTCTCTGAAAGTGCCACATTGGCAAATAAAAGCCACTGGGATCAATAATTCTCCTGGAGAAGGGATGCTGGGCAGTTCATATCATTTTCTTAGTGTGTTTTTCATGTATAGAATCAGGATAGAGGTGCATTTGCCTCTGATAAATATACTTTGATAGAATAATAAGTCACTACAAACCCTTCTTGAAAAATATTTAGTGAATTAGCAATGCAATGTTAAATAAAAATGTAGGAAAATCTTTATTTTGAAAAGAATTATATATAAAATATAAACACAGAAATGTTTACTAGATGGTGAAATTATGGATTTTTTGGTATTTTCCTTTTTTTTTTTTTTTTTACAATGCCAATTTTTTTAATCATAAAAATTTAGGGCCGGGTGCGGTGGCTCAAGCATGTAATCCCAGCACTTTGGGAGGCCGAGGCGGGTGGATCACGAGGTCAAGAGATTGAGACCATCCTGGTCAACATAGTGAAACTCCGTCTCTACTAAAAATACAAAAAAATAGCCGGGCATGGTGGTGCGTGTCTGTAATCCCAGCTACTCAGGAGGCTGAGGCAGGAGAATTGCCTGAACCCAGGAGGCGGAGGTTGCGGTGAGCTGAGATCGCGCCATTGCACTCCAGCCTGGGTAACAAGAGCGAAACTCTGTCTCAAAAAAAAAAAAAAAAAAAAAAAAAAAAAAAAAAAAAATAGAATGTGATGAATCTAGGATTGTTATTCATTTTTTCTGAGGATTACTGAAGTATTTATTTGATCTGTTAATCAGGTCTTCATTATTGACATGAATGCATACTTGACCTCACTGTTGACCTCTCATGCATTCAACACAGAAATATTCCGGGTTGCTGCCTTCTAGGCACTGAGCTGGGTCCTGGGGGTCCAGACACAAAGATCTGACTTGATTTTCATTGTCGGAAGCATGTAAATGCCTGCAAAGTAAAGCCTTTAACCACATCCAGTGCTCTAGGGAAAGTAAAACAGCCAGTCTGGTCAGAGGATTGGAGTGAAAGGGGATTTTGTGCAAAAATGCAAAAAAAAAAAAAAAAAAAAAAAAAAGAAAGAAAGAAAGAAAGAAAAGTGAAAATGGGGGCTGGTTGCCAGTCTGTCTGAATCAAGTCTTCCTGTGGCAACCTAATTCTTTGGCTTGACGTGAACTCCCAGAACATCAGAAGCATTGCAGCCAAATGTAAGTCTAAAACCCCTTCTTAAAAACCAATGAAAAGTTACATGTTATGCACATCTAGGAACTAGACTTTGCACAGACCATGGACTTATTCCATGTTTAATAAGGAGGCTTCTTGGAGTAAGAATCCAAGGGATATTAAAGGGGAAAAAAATCAATGCTATGCGTTAAAGCAAGTTAAGGATGATTTTATCAAAGACTACTGTGAAAGGTATGGGGACTGCTGCAAAGGGGTCTGGCTGCTGAGGAAAGAGATTGGGCTCAACTCTGAATATAGCGTAGGCAAGTGGAAATACATAGCCAAGGAGCATGGTGGGGGGCAGTGGATGGAAAATTACTAAGGGGAACATAGGGGTAAGGGGTATTCTGGCTAAACTGACCTCATAGAACTCTTGCTGAAGGCAGGCCAGGGTGCACAGACATCACCATGGACATTTGAACTGAGTGCTCCCATTTTTTAACTATTATTTTGTATTTTCTCTTCTCTCTCCTTTCTGTCAGTTCTCTGTTTCCTACCCAGCCCTTTAGAAATGCAAATATAACCTTTCACCTCCCCCTCACCAGACATTCCCTGTAGGGCAAGTTCTTCCAACTGTGTCCTTCAACGTAGATCTCTCCTCCAGAGCTGACAGTGGATTTGCAGGCCAAAGCATACCAGCCAGGGAACTGTCACCTCCAGCAGGTAGAACTGCCACCCTCAAGGAACTGCCTCAAGACTTTCACTCACCTCAGGGCATATTGAAAGCATGCCAGCTTGACCACTTTTCCAACTTATTTCTGCCCAGGAAGGTACTGACTCTACTGTCTGGTAGATAAGTCACCGGGCTTGCAGGAGAAACCCTGCCCTTGCTCACTGTCCCCCTTACCTTGTAAAAGTGTCTGCTTTCTGCTCCAGAGGTGAATCAGTACATTTAAAGGCAAGGAGTTTTGTGCCCCTTTCCCAAGCTCACTTCAGAATAAATTCACTATTTTTGTGCCAGGCCTCACTCTTGTTCATTGGATTCTGCATGCAGGGATCAATTGACCTGCTTTTTGGTTACAGCATGG
Organism: Saimiri boliviensis; assembly: GCF_048565385.1. Classification (NCBI taxonomy): domain Eukaryota; kingdom Metazoa; phylum Chordata; class Mammalia; order Primates; family Cebidae; genus Saimiri; species Saimiri boliviensis. Next base: position 124,604,873 of record NC_133455.1, read on the forward strand.
TGGTGGACGAGGAACCTTATCAGAAATGAAGGGTGATCAGGTATTAAGAATGGGAGATTCTTTGCTAAAACTAGACCTAGGAATATACAGATGGACCTAGGAGAAAGTCTGAAGCCTGACTAAAGTTTGGCCAAGCAGAGACTCAATGTCAGGGGAGGCTAGTAATAGTCTTCACATCCATATCATCAGTACATTGATAGTAGTGAGTGGCAGCTATCTTCAAACTGCAGCTCTGTCAAGCTTAATAGCTAACGACTCTTAATAGCTAATGACTCTTATTTGAGAAATGAAGAAAATGCCTTCCATCAACGAAGAGACTTGCCAAGAATCAACATAGTGACAGAGCTAGGGCTGCAACCTCATCTTCTTGACACCTTATCTGGGGCTCTGTGTCCTAACAGACTGGGTCAAGACGAAAAGAATTTCTTCTTCTTTTTTTTTTTTTTTTTTTTTGAGACGGAGTTTCACTCTTGTTACCCAGGCTGCAGTGCAATGGCGCGATCTCGGCTCACCGCAACCTCCGCCTCCTGGGTTCAGACAATTCTCCTGCCTCAGCCTCCTGAGTAGCTGGGATTACAGGCACGCGCCACCTTGCCCAGCTAATTTTTTTTTTTGTATTTTTAGTAGAGACGGGGTTTCACCATGTTGACCAGGATGGTCTCGATCTCTTGACTTCGTGATCCACCTGCCTCGGGCTCCCAAAGTGCTGGGATTACATGCTTGAGCCACCGCGCCCGGCCTAAGACACATTTTCGCTTGAAATCTGAAGGACAAAAGTGAAGTGGCGGCCGTGTTATTTTTCACTCTCAGAAGGTGGGGCAGGTGTCTCTGCAGCTCAGGCACATTGTCACTCGGCTGTGACTCATGCCCTTGGGGCGACAGCAGGTGAGGCTGCATGTGTCCCACTTTTCCCCCCGACTCCTTCACCAGCTTCTCTGATTCCTGGACCAGGTGTGTGTTTTTGCTCTGTGACGGAAGGAGCCACCTTCCCCTTTAGGACAAGCACTTCATTGAGGTTGGAGGCAGTGAGGACAATGACAGGACTCCCCTGTGCCCTGAGGGGTCCAGCTTGCCTTTGCCCTCCCACTTGACATCCGTTTTCCCTTCTCGATGCTTTCCCTGGAGTCCAGCATCCCACAGAAAGAGCAGCCCTTATAGACTCTTAACCAGCTCCCAGGATTGCTTAGAGTCGAGTCCCTGAAACTGATTGTTGACTACACACACTTCCTCCAGGTTCGGCTTTTCTGCTTGCACCCTGACCAACACAGTCTCCTTGCATGTACGTACGCTTCACAGACTCACTGAAAACCTGGAGTAAAAAATGGAGACAAGGCCATCACAATTCAGCCCGGGCAACATAGTGAGACCTCATCTCTTAAGAAAAAAATAAGGGCCGGGCGTGGTGGCTCACGCCTGTAATTCCAACACTTTGGGAGGCCGAGGCGGGGTGGATCACGAGGTCAAGAGATCGAGACCGTCCTGGTCAACACGGTGAAACCCCGTCTCTACTAAAAATACAAAAAATTAGCTGGGCATGGCGCGTGCCTGTAATCCCAGCTACTCAGGAGGCTGAGGCAGGAGAATTGCCTGAATCCGGGAGGTGGAGGTTGCAGTGAGCCGAGATCGTGCCATTGCACTCCAGCCTGAGTAACAGGAGTGAAACTCCGTCTAAATAAGAAAAAGAAAGAAAGAAAAAAATAATGGAGAGGTGTTGTCCTGAGGCAGTATGTGTACACATGAAAACTGGCGTGGAGAGAGTAGCCGACAAAGGCCACATGGTCTTCCTGATTTTTCCTTCTCTGCAGATGGACAATGATAAGAATGATGGCAAGAGCCACCCATGACCGGGGCTTGGGGGTCTCAGATACTTTTCATGGATCATCAATCCAGGTGACTTGCAGGCTAGATGCCATCTTCTCCTCTTAACAAATGAGAGACGTGAGGCTCAGAGAGGTTACATGACTTGCTTAAGGTTACACAGAGCATAAGTAGTGTCATGGGATCCAAACCCAGATTTTTCTATTCCAAAACTTGTGATCCTTCCCTCTGCCTGGCTGCATAGCCCCTACAGTTCCCTAACCCACAGGAAATTCCTGCATCCTTTGGTTGGCTCTATTTATAGTCTTTCTAAAGAGGAACGTGTTGGGCCCTCTTCCCGGCATGAAATCTATCTTTAAAATTTCATTTATTAATGAACACATAGTACCTGTTGTGTGCCAGACACTGGTCTAGCAGTTTACAAATATTAACTAATTTAATCTTTACAGCAACTCTGTTATATTGCTACTGTTAATATAGTAGTAATAGGATTACTGCCACTTTACAGAGAACGAAATGAAGGGATAGAGAAGCTAAGTGTTTTGGCCAAGGTCACACGGCCATTAAGTTTTGCAGAGTCAGATTTCACACCCATTACCGTGTCTTGCCACCCTTTCCTTCAGAGATTCAGACTTCTCATCCTAGCCCGACTCCTCTTTCCTGTGAATGCTGAGACAATGATAGGCTCGGGGCCTCAGAGTTCCCCCAAAGGAAAGTCCTGGGTGAGCCTGAGTCTTTATAAATGTCCACGATGAGCAAAAGCTGGCATGGCCCAGCTGCCACTCCTAGGGACTATCAGTTCTGTCTCAAAAAGCAAGCCCTTTTCCAGTGTTTCTGAAGTGCTAATGGCCTCCACAAAGGCTCCTTCCTTTGAGATTTAAAATCAAACCTCTGAAGTTCCACACCTGAGTCTCAGTGGCCTTAACTTTCCTCTCAACAGTTTACTTCTCACCTCAACATCTTCCTTCTTACCTGACTTCTGACCTTAGCTAGGCTGCACAGATCTGACTGAGGCAGGAGCCAGGAGGCAGCAGGTGGAGCTGCCTTGGTTGGCTGAGGAGCCATCAGGCTACTTCCCCATCAGAAGTCACATAGACCATTAGAGCTGAAACCTCTGCCTCTTGAAGTCACCAGGGTTTGACAAGATGTAAGACATTCTACCTTTTAAAGATTCTTGTGTGTGAACAAGCAATGTCGTGGGAATTCTTCAGGGTGGTCAGTCATTCAGACCTTGTTATTGGCTTTTCTCCAAACCGCCTTGAATAGTACTTGATGTAAGTGAGGCCAGGGAGGAAGAAGGGTATGGAGAGTTCTCAGGAGAATCCCAGTGAAAAACATCCTCTGCTGTACAGTTCTTCAGAAAAGATGCCCTAGTAATGGCATAGCAGTGCCCAGCAGCTACCAGGCTCTGCTGTTTACTACTCAAGAGAGCTTTGACAATTTGCTTACCTGCGTTAGTCAGTTTCTGTATCTATAAACTGGAATTAAGCATGGCATTTACTCCTAGCAGCTGTTTTTAGGATGAAATATTGTGGAGTATGTAAAAGGTATAGTTCACGGTTGGGCATATAACAAGTGCTCAAGGCATGTTAACTATGATGATTACATAATAGACCCCGGTTTAAATGCAGTTTATTTTACACAAACCCTATTGTAATCTATGGATTCAATGTTGTAGTTCCCATCTTACAGGTTAAGACATCAGACAGGCTAAATTGCTCGCTGAAACCACATAGGTAGTTGTCAGAGGTGTAGAGTGGGACTCAACCCTTGTTTTCTGCCTCCCAAGGTCACGCTCATTACATTGCCTAGAGAGGATGTTAGCAGCCAGCCCCTCCTCACCTCAGCCCAAAGACACACACACACACACACACACACACACACACACACAAACACAGCAATTTTGCCTTATTCCTGGACTCTAGGAAAGCAGCCGTCATCACTTGGTAACTGGTTTTCAATGTCATCCAGTCTAATAGAGTAATACCAGGGAGCTGAGAGTCACCAGGCCCTTCAAAATGTCAGCTGTGGGGGTGTTTGCTAGTCATTTCTTTGTTGGCAAAGATGAAAGCTTTGAAGCTCAGTTGAAAAATGCACTGGGTGGTGGCCGAGCTTTGGCTGAGAGTGTGAGAGTCCTTATTGCAATCCTCAATATCATATTCCCACGATTGGCGTCAGCCCGCTACAAATAAGGAAGTTACTTCCCAAGATTAGTAAAAAGAAAGACAGAGGGTGGGAGGGAGGGGGTTTCAGCATTGGGTTGGGGAGGGGCTAGGAAGACGGCAGACATTAAAATAGCAGCAAATGAATACCGTGTACTTTCAGACATGCTGCAAGATTGGTAATTCTGCTGAGATAATTGCCCTTCCCCAGATTACTGTCTTTATCAGGGAAAGAAATGATTGCTATGTGTGAGAAATCACACTGTCTCGTGCTCCATGAGAGGTGGCAGTGATTAATGAGAGACCAGGCTTCCAGTTTGCAAATATTCCATGCATGCACACAGATTTCAGGAATAGAAAGACATCTTTCAGAGAATTAGGAAACCCGATAAACTCTCCCACAGACCGGGAGACTGAGGCACCTTGTGGAACGACTCAGTCTTCAGTATCACCTTTCATCTTCCTGGAAGTCCGGGTCTAAATTAGTATGACTTGATACTATTGGCTACTTGGGGGCTTTTTCTCTGCATCAGAGAGTTCGCCTGCTGGTGAGACCACTGAACTCCAGAGATCTGGGTTTTAAGCCAGGGTCTTCGGTTGTTTAGCCTCTGTTCTTTCTCGAGAGCAAATCTCCAAATGTTTGCTGACCATAAAATGTGATGATTTGCCTAGCTGACCTCTTAGGTCTCTTGCATCTCTGGAAGTCTCATTTATGAGTCTCCCTGCATACTTAAAAGGGGCAAAAACAGTAGGGTAGCAGAATAATGGTCCTCCAAAGATGTCCACATCCTGATCCCTGGAATCTGTGGACATGCTACTACATGGCAGAAGGGATTTGGCAGATGTAATTAAAATAAGGATCTTAAAATGGAAATTATCTTGAATTTTATAGGTGGAACCAATGTAACCACAAGGGTTCTTAAAAGCTAGAAGAGAAGCCGGGCGCGGTGGCTCAAGCCTGTAATCCCAGCACTTTGGGAGGCCGAGGCGGGTGGATCACGAGGTCGAGAGATCGAGACCAACCTGGTCAACATGGTGAAACCCCGTCTCTACTAAAAATACAAAAAATTAGCTGGGCATGGTGGCGCGTGCCTGTAATCCCAGCTACTTAGGAGGCTGAGGCAGGAGAATTGCCTGAACCCAGGAGGCGGAGGTTGCGGTGAGCCGAGATCGCGCCATTGCACTCCAGCCTGGGTAACAAGAGCGAAACTCCGTCTCAAAAAAAAAAAAAAAAAAAAAAAAAAAAAAAAAAAAGCTAGAAGAGGGAGTCAGAGAAGGAGAGGCGACAAAGGAAGCAGAGGTCAGAGTGATGCAGTCACTGGCCTTGATATGGAGGAGGAGGCCGTGAGCCAAGGAATATGGAGGGCCTCTAGAAACTGGAAATTCTCCCATGAAGCCTCCCAAAGGAACCAGTCCTGCTGATACCTTAACTTTAGCCCAGGGAAACCTATCTTGGACATATGACCTCAAGAACTGCAAGATAAAAATGTTGTATTTTTTAAGCTACTAAGTTTGTGGCAGTTCGTTGCAACAGAAATTAGAAAACCGACATTATCAGGAAGGCCTGGAGCGGATGATGAGAGTCTCTTACTCTGACACCCACCACTTAGAGCATCGGCCATGCTGAAGCTAAGACCCAGGGATACAGTTTGCCTCACTTTCCACTGAGCTAGAAGATCATGGCCACATCATCAGGTGAACAAAGATAGAGGCTACTAATTACCCCAGTGGTCACTATAGACAATTAATGCAGATAATTCTCAGTGGTCAAATTGCACAGACTAACTAACATTAACAATACGAAGTATAATCATTGAATGCTTTTATTCCATCAGACCTTTAATACTTAGAGCAACTACAGGAGTAGGTACTGTTAGTGTCTATTTTACAGATGGAGAAACCGAGTCCTAGAGAGGCTGAGTATCATATGAGTAAGACGTATTGCTGGAACTCTGGCTAGGTCGACCCTAGTCCAGATCCCAAGCCCTTATCTAGGAGAATTTATCTCCTGGCCCCAGAATTCCTTATGCACTATGGCATCCTGTAAAAGAATCAGCCCTGTAGGGCAGTGATCTAAAACTTATTTGATAAGACATTGAGAAAAATGGGTACAAAGGCTAATATTACCCAAATCTCTGACTGCCTGGACTACAGAAATTGTGTAGTGGTCACGTGATTTTTCCAGCCTTAGAAGGGATGTTGCTAACATAATAAAATTGTCTTAAGTTTGCTTAGCATTTTTAAAATGAAGGTATTTAAAAACTATAGTTTGATACATAACCCAAATTCATAAATATGTCTTTATACAATGTGGACAATACTCTAGCTAGAAAAGACACGGAATATAAAGTATTCAGTCAATGCCTTCCTTGGTCTGGGCACCTAAGCAGAGAGTCAGAAAATAAGAGAGGCAGGTGTTCTTGAGGACAGAGAAAACAATTCAAACACTTCCAGCCCTAAACCGCAAATGAAACCACCGGTTCGTGATGTCAAAGGTTTTCATGTTATAGGAGTAGAAACCTGTGAGATGTCTGAGGGAGGAAAAGATGGACAAGAGAAAAAGAGAGACCAAGATGACAATGCAGTTGTCCCCACCAGCCTTCCCATGGGGGAGGGGAGCGGAGGGAAGGAGAGAGAAGAGCAGCACTCATAGGACACGCTGTCCCTGAACCCCCAGCCCCTGTGTGTTTAGGATGCTTTGCTTTCTACGTCTGGCCTTTGAAAATGCACTGGATTTAATGAATCCATTAATGAATTTATTCCCGGATTATATCTGGGGAGGAAGGGAGGGAGGGAGAAAAAGAAGAAATCAAGCTCCAGATGGGAGCTTGATTGATTTGTGTGAATGGCCTCTCATATTAATCTTTCTAAACAGGAAATCCTAGTAGCCCTCGGAGGTCTCTGTCAGGATCTGGGTTGGTTTAAGCATAATCTCCTGCTCTCCCCCAACCCTCAGCCTCATTTCCGCCCCTCCTCCCCTTCCTGCTTCTATCTCTTAAAATGCAAGTGACCAGCCACCTGCCCCCAGTGCAAGCGTGTGTGTTTTGTTTGTGTGTTTTGTTTTACTCTATCAGGAAAGGAAGGTCACTTCCAGGGCTTCCTTCCCAAGGTGTTGGATTAAGGGGCCAGTGAGAAGGGAAGGGGAAGGAAGGGAAGAACAGCTGCCCCCCTCATTAAAGTGTTTTTTGTTTTTTTTTTTCAACTGCAGATCTATGAGGCAAATGCATCCAGGATAGAGAATTCGGTGAGAGACAGCTTCACTCTTTTGCTAATTAATTGATATGATCAATTATTGCTTGAGAGTCCATCTTTACCATATATCATGCAATAGGGATGTACCATGGATTTATAGACTCTGTAATATTCTGCAGTCAGACCCAGCCTACCAAGGACCTGTTAATAAAGTTCTCTTTGTTTATGTAATTAAGAAAGGTGCCTCAGTATGGTTTATTTTGACTAAGCTGCCTTCTCTTCGGCTCTCGCTGGTCCAGCCTAAAAAGTCCTGACCCCTTGTTTCCCATGTCCAATGCCTCCATGTTCCTTAGGAGTATACTGGCCAAGGAATCATGGAGGGGCTGGAGAAAACAAGTCTTCTCTAACCTGGAGGCGACAACATCCCTCATGAAGAAGATACAATGCTGATTTTCTTCAATTTTCTTTTTTAGTGGAAGAAAGAGTCAAGGAGGTCAGGCACAGGTGTAATGGGGGTAAGTTGGAACAACTGGTTTACCAGAAGAATTAAAAAAAGAAGCTGGAAAAGCAGCTCCAAGTATACTTCTCTTACTAAGGTTCTCTGGGTTGTGCCTGGGTTTCCTGGTAGAGCCCTGCCAGAGCTGGCTAGGGATGCTTTAGAGATGTGGTCCTCTCAGCGGCAACATCTCTTCCTCTCGAAAGGAGGGAGCCGAGGGAGCCTGAGCCCCAAGCTTAGACAGACTGGCCAGTATCTTTACGTGGCTGACGGGGTGTGTCAGACCATGCTGCTACTAGGATCCTCCCCTCATATTTCAGATGGGCTTCCCACACCTCTGAACCCCCTGTACCACAGAGGAGTAAAATCAATGTCTGACAGAAAGACTAGTGACATAATTTTTGCCTCCCTCTGTCCCTTTAAATGATGTCCAGTAGAGAAAGTTCTTCCCCGACCTAGATGAAAATCTGGCAGGTCTCCTTATTTTCTGTTACTCATGTAATAAAAAGAGCTGTACTCATCTCAGGTCTCAAACACAAGAAGTTAAACTATGCAGTCTGAAATATGAAACTGTTGCTGTTGTCCACAAATTTGAAGTGGTCTGTGCAGTGATAGATAATGCAGTGGCATATAGCCTGAATAAATTGTCAAAACTAATTTAATTAACCATTTCCTGTATTTGTCAATCCAATTAAGTCTTCAGTTTTTCTAGTTAAGTCCCATCTTCACAACCACTTTGCATATTTAGCGAATCTCAGAAACCACCTTCCAGTTCCTATCCCCAGGATTCACCTCCCTCCCTGTTCTGACAGCTGAATCTCTTTCCCCTCATTAAATTGCATCCAGTACATATTTATCAATATGCATAATGGACATGGCACCATGTTTGGCGTTGTAAGGAAAATCAATGATCAACAAAAAAAGGTTACTGATTTCAAAATATCTCTATCACTCTGTTAGCTCTCTCTTTCTCCCCTATCTACCTACCTATCTACCTAGCTATCATTTATAAATAGATAAATAGGTAACTACAGAGTAACTAGCTAGAAAGGTAGGTTGGTAAATAGATAGACAGACAGATATAGTGTGGTAGATTCCATTTGTAGATGTGATAGCTAGATAGCTAGATACATACATGCATACATACATAAGGACAATCTATTTCTTAGGGAAATGGAGGGGAGAAGGGTCTAAAACAATCAATGGAAGCTAAATTTGAAGCATATTGTCACATTTGCTTTAATCAAGGCACAAGCAAAGTATCTCAGAGTGGAAGGAAGAAGATAGTGTCACATCTTGCTGACATCATGAAATATGATCTAGCTAGGTCTTTGCAATCTGGCTTCCACCTACCTCTCTGGGTAGTCTCAGAGAACTCTTCCTCAGCCCTCTGTGTCAACTGCATTAACTTTCTTTTATTTCCTCCAACCACCCTGTCCCTTCCTTTCCTAGGACTTCAAGAGATACTCTTCCTTCTACCTGGAAACGGTTGTCATCTCCATCATCACCTGCATCCTAGATGGGGTCGGGCTCATCACTATCCACACAGCACCCCATATTTGAGATGGTTCCCTTCAAAATGTAACTAAACAATTAGTGTAAATTTAGATGCTCAGGGTACTCTGCCTTCCCCAGGATGCACCATCAAGAGGTCAGGAAATGTGTCTGTCCCAGTCATCAATGTATTCCCAGTACGTGGAACAATGACTCACACATAGTAGGCACTCAATGAATATTTTAGAAATGGATTAATAAAGTTGGCATTTAGGATTCTGTGTCCTCCTCCTCCTCATATTGTCCTTTTCTCTTCTCTTTTGGCCCGGCTCTCTTTCCCTGGAGTGCCTTACTTATAATCACTTTTTAATAATTACTTCTTATAATTTTCTCTTTGCTTCTGCATACTTTCTGCCCTCCTGTGGTCTGCTAGGACAGTCCTATTCGCTGAGTTAAAAACCTCCCATTTGTTCTCTTCTGTATATCTCATTCAGGGGGAGCAATCTAGGGGTTGCAAATAGTCCCTTCGATGGTTTAGGGTTTGTCTGAAATGAAGCTGCTTTTTGAAGTGTGATCTCTAGACAGGTGCATCAGTATCACCTGGGCGCTGTGTGAAATGCACTCTAAGCCCCACTCTGGTTCAGAGTCTGCATGTTAACAAGATCCTCGGGCAATGGTGCACATTAAGCACTGCTATGAAAGAGTTAACCTCATAGGATTAGACAGATAGAAAAGAAGGCAGCTTTCAGTTATATAATGCGTGCTCCGGGAAGAGGACACAGAGATAGAGAAAGGAGTGTAAGAGGTTTACTGGGAGATAATAAAGAAAGATAAAAGTGATGGAAAGAAGAATTCATTAGGGAAAGCATTCAGATTATGATACTGATCTGGCACTTGTGAAAGGAAAGAGTAGAGGAAAGCAGAGTTGGACAGAGAGAGACTCAGAGTGCAATGTAGATCTTCCAAAGTCTTGGCCACTCTACTGGGGAAATGCAGAGCAAAGATTGCCCATTAGTGGAAATCTGCACTGGGTAGAAGTGGCCAGGTCTGTGTAACCCTGCTCTGCTCAGCCACTGGCAGAGGGCTGCCCGGAAGGAGTATGGCCCCTGCACTAAAGCTGAGGCAGAGCCAGAAAGCAAGCAAGCCAATAGCTGGAGGCTGTCAGCTAACTGTACTCTGGCAGTTGAAAAGCAAGTTCTTTGTTTAAGAAAGATTTGAGCAGTATACCTCCATGGCTACCACATGTGACATCTGAAGGTAATTTTGCAAGAAACCTGTGAGAACTGGCAAATGCATGGGAAAGAGATTTAAGGAAACACTGCATTAAAGGAGGCCTGGCTTATGTGCTTTTCCAGGACTGTTTATGTTGTACTCTTATTCTTCAGGGAACAATCTCCCAGAAAGCCCCTGAAAGACAAGCTCCAGAGAACTCTTTCCTCTGGGAAGCCTGAGGAGAACCCATGTGAACCAATATAGCATCCTTATATTTACAAGATGTATGAATCAGTAGACAAGATGATCATGGATCTCTGACTTCACTCTTTGCAAGCTCAGTAAGTCCCAGGCTCCCTAGGAAAAAACCTAATCCTGACTGGCAACCTCAGAGCCAGAGAAGAATAAAATTCCCCTGGAGATGAAGCAGGGATGGCACAGATCTGGGGAAAGGAAATAGAAGGCTCTGTGGTTAGCTAGTGATGCCTTCACATACTGATTTTCATATTCATGCCCTTCCTCACTCATGCACATCTGCAAAGACAGCCAAACACATGCATAGTCACACACAATGAAAATACATATTCCGAATTCACAACTGCCTTCACGTACACACTCTTAAAAAGCCACATGCACACATACTTCTCGAACCTTGACCCAAGTTTGTATGTCTATGCCCTACAATTACAAAACACACTTGTGCATCCGGGACCGAGTTTCCAAATCCCTTCCCCTGCTGCCGTGGATAGAGACATTCATTGACAAGAGGTCCTAACTTCATGCATATAAATCTGAAACAATATACAGAAACGAAAATAGACAACGCAAACAGACATTCAACAACACAGCCACTTTATGGTCATTTAAATCCAAGAAACTGACAGACATACAGCTTGAAACAGATTTCTCTTGGTTACCAATGCCTGCTAAAACCCTGTAGAGGTAAAGACAAGGGTAGGGGAAGATTCTTTAGCGTCCCAACCTAGAAAGATGAATATGTTATATCAGCCGTCTTCCGCCTCCTGCAGCAGGGAACTAAAATTCTCAGGCCAGATGCCAGAGTGAGGTAGTGCTTGCAACAGGAAAGGGCATTATGCATTTCTGAAGAGGAGTGAAGTATAGAAGATGAGGGCCAAACTCTGAATTTGAGTTCCAGCATCATCACTTTCTACCTGCATGAGCCTGGGTGAGTCTGTCAATTTCTTTGTGCCTCAGTTTCTTCGTTTATAAAATGGTGATGATAATAGTATTTACAAAATAGCTTGCTATAGGAATACACAGAGACATTATTTGTAAAGTGCTAAGAATGGGCTGGTACATAATAAGAGCCAAGTTAAGTATTGGTTGTTATTATTCCACTCTTGGGAATTCTCCAGCCTTGGAGATTGCAATATCTCCCTGGCTCCCTCTCATACACTACCTCCACCCTCAGCCCCCTTCATGGACCTTGATGCAGTCGCTAGCTCCAAGGTTCACCAGACAGGATTGGCTCTCACCAGAATTGTAAAAATCTCTCCTCCCCTTCCCTGTTGTGGCTTTTGCAAATGGGATTCGTTGCAGGGGGTGGAGGGGTCCTGCTGGGTTGAGACCAGACAGCTCATCTCCTGACTAGGCTGCTTGCCTGGGCTGCCACTGGGTCCCTACTGGAAACAGGGCAGGGTATGGGGATGCTGCAAGGTTCTAACCCCGTCATACCTTTTTGTGGATCTGCAGGAAGACGGGAAGAGAGAGCTTCTCCATTGATAATATGTATTTCAAGGTCCGTAACTACTCCACGCCCCCTCCCGTCTGCAATTCTTCCCGAAGAAATATCGTTATTTCTCCAAAGTAAAAAGGACTGTTGTCTCCCGTCCCAGTCTGTCATACTCCGACTCAGCTCAAAGCCTCGTCCCTTTAACCCAAGGCACTTCGTTCCCCCTGGAGTCCACTCGGCTTCCAGCGGGTTCCCAGGTGAAACTGAAATCCAGAGCTATTCTCATCTGGTTGCCCTGGGAATTTCGGCGCTCTCGGTACAACCTGTTCCTCCAACCTCCCCACTCCTTCCCTCCCTCCGCGGGGCTGCACCCTTCTCAGCCCCTCCTTTCCCTTGCTAGGGGCCCCAGCTGCGCCCTCCGGGGAGACACTCGGTGCCACGAGACCAGGCTGGGGAAGCGGGAGGAGGGGGAGGGGAAGCGGGAGGAGGAGGAGGAGGAGGGGGAGGCGCCCAGGGTGGAGGCCAAGCGCGGCGCAGCCAAAGAGGGGCGGCTGAAGGTTGCATCTGCTGGAAGGAGGCTTTTCGGCTGCTTGGTAACCGGCTGCCAGAAGAGAGAGAGGCAGAGAGCAGGGCAGCGGCTTCTTGACGTCAGGGCCAAGCGAGTGAATCGCACCAGCAACCCCAGCTCGCCCCAGAGAGGGGCCGGCCGACCGCGGGAGCGGAGCCCGAAGCAAGGCGCCAGCGGAGCGTGAGTAGGGGGGCGCGGGAGCCGGTCAGCTGGGGCGCAGCATGCCCTCTGCCCCCGCGCCATGGAGATCGCCCTGGTGCCCCTGGAGAACGGCGGGGCCATGACGGTCAGAAGAGGCGATGAGGCCCGGGCAGGCTGCGGCCAGGCCACATGGGGAGAGCTCCAGTGTCCCCCGACGGCTGGGCTCAGCGATGGGCCCAAGGAGCCGGCTCCAAGGGGGCGCGGCGCGCAGAGAGGCGCGGACCCCGGAGCGCGGCCATTGCCTCAGCTGCCCAAGGAGCTGCCACAGCCTCGACGGCCGCCTCCGGAGGACGAGGAGGAAGGAGGCGACCCTTGCCTGGGCGCGGAGGAGGATCAGGCTCCGGGCGCGGCGTCCCTGCACCACCAGCGCGTCCACATCAACATTTCCGGGCTGCGCTTCGAGACGCAGCTGGGCACCCTGGCGCAGTTCCCCAACACCCTCCTGGGGGACCCCGCCAAGCGCCTGCGCTACTTCGACCCCCTGAGGAACGAATACTTCTTCGACCGCAACCGGCCCAGCTTCGACGGCATCCTCTACTACTACCAGTCGGGGGGCCGCCTGCGGAGACCGGTCAACGTCTCCCTGGACGTGTTCGCGGACGAGATCCGCTTCTACCAGCTGGGGGACGAGGCCATGGAGCGCTTCCGCGAGGATGAGGGCTTCATTAAAGAAGAGGAGAAGCCCCTGCCCCGCAATGAGTTCCAGCGCCAGGTGTGGCTTATCTTCGAGTACCCGGAGAGCTCTGGGTCCGCACGGGCCATCGCCATCGTCTCGGTCTTGGTCATCCTCATCTCCATCATCACCTTCTGCTTGGAGACCCTGCCTGAGTTCAGGGATGAACGTGAGCTGCTCCGCCACCCCCCGGCGCCCCACCAGCCTCCCGCGCCCGCCTCTGGGGCCAACGGCAGTGGGGTTGTGGGGCCGCCCTCTGGCCCCACGGTGGCACCGCTCCTGCCCAGGACCCTGGCCGACCCCTTCTTCATTGTGGAGACCACGTGCGTCATCTGGTTCACCTTCGAGCTGCTCGTGCGCTTCTTCGCCTGCCCCAGCAAGGCAGGGTTCTCCCGGAACATCATGAACATCATCGACGTGGTGGCCATCTTCCCCTACTTCATCACCCTGGGCACCGAGCTGGCAGAGCAGCAGCCAGGGGGCGGAGGAGGCAGCCAGAATGGGCAGCAGGCCATGTCCCTGGCCATCCTCAGAGTCATCCGCCTGGTCCGGGTGTTCCGCATCTTCAAGCTCTCCCGCCACTCCAAGGGGCTGCAGATCCTGGGCAAGACCTTGCAGGCCTCCATGAGGGAGCTGGGGCTGCTCATCTTCTTCCTCTTCATCGGGGTCATTCTCTTCTCCAGTGCCGTCTACTTCGCGGAGGCTGACAACCAGGGGACCCACTTCTCCAGCATCCCGGATGCCTTCTGGTGGGCAGTGGTCACCATGACCACTGTGGGCTACGGGGACATGAGGCCCGTCACTGTGGGGGGCAAGATCGTGGGCTCGCTGTGTGCCATTGCCGGGGTCCTCACCATTGCCCTACCTGTGCCCGTCATCGTCTCCAACTTTAACTACTTCTACCACCGGGAGACGGACCACGAGGAGCCGGCAGTCCTTAAGGAAGAGCAGGGCATTCAGAGCCAGGGGCCGGGGCTGGACAGAGGAGTCCAGCGGAAGGTCAGCGGGAGCAGGGGATCCTTCTGCAAGGCTGGGGGGACCCTGGAGAATGCAGACAGTGCCCGAAGGGACAGCTGTCCCCTGGAGAAGTGTAATGTCAAGGCCAAGAGCAACGTGGACTTGCGGAGGTCCCTGTATGCCCTCTGCCTGGACGCCAGCCGGGAAACAGATTTGTAAATGGAGATTGAGGCAGACTGCTGGCAGTGGGGTAGGGAATGGGAGGCTTGCTGAACATGGGTATCTACATTATACCGCAGAGTATTGGAAGCCACACTGTAACCTCAGTCTACCCTCTCCTTTCACTTCTCTCCTTTCTCCCTTCCTCCCTCCCTCCATCCCCCCATTTTCCCTCTTCTTTCCATGACACCCAAGGGTCGCCTATTTTTAAAAAGTACCACATTCCATGACGCAGGAGCTGTTGAAATGGTGAGCGCTGTGAGATGGATGTATTTGTAGCCTATACCCAGCAGAGGGATAACCCAAACAAAAATGTCTCTAAATAGCCCAGATCCCAAGAGATTATGTAACCCCTCCATCCATGTGTTCCAAGTTTGCTTTACATATGATTATATTTGAGTATAGGGGAAAATATTATTTTTATGGCTGGTAAGTGGCTTTTTGTACTGTAGTTCAGATAGAGATATTTTGGATATATTTTCAAGATACATGTTGTATTTATGGAAGAGAGAGTTGACCTGATGTTTTTCTGTGATACTTATATTAGAGCCAGAGATCTTGGTATGGGCTGTTCTGGTTCTTGTGTCTCCAAGCCTCTGATTTTTCTGGGATGTGGTATTGGTGCTTTGTGTCTAGGGCAGAGAATGTTCTGGAAGAAAGGCAAATCTGACTTTTTCTGTGCGCCTTAAACAATTCTTGTAACTTTCTTCGAAAAGCATTTTAATGATATTGGAGGAATACTTCTGATAATTTATTCTCTTTATTTTTATCCCAGGAAATAAAAGGTTACTTTGTTGAGGCAAGTGTTAGTTTTTCTGCAGCTGATATATTTCTGAAATTTTTAAAAATAGTCTGTCACTGGCTGTTTCTGGTTTTGAAGTCAGAGCAAACGCATTGACTGGGGTCAGAGGAAACTTGGGAAGCTCATGATTTGCTCGGCGACATCTTTCCAAGGCACCCCTTGGTGCCTCATAGACCATGGTGGGTGAACTCTGCTTTCCAGGCTGTCGATGGCACGGACGCCCCTGTGGCATGCTCTCTGAAGCAGTAGTATCAGCCCTTATGGGCAGCCTGGAGTGTGGAGGACACTAAAAGGAAAAGGGGGATCAGAACCCTGACAGTCTGGCTGGATCTCCCGGCAATGGCTTTCTTTCCTTCGTTTGCAGGTTTTAAGCCCTCTGCACGATGGCTCTCAGCAGTTCTGAGAAACAAGCCTGATTCTCACAGACATGAAACCCGTTCACAGAAGCACTCCTGGCAGCCCCAGTGTGCAAGTCACAGAGGGACCTGTGCGGGTTGTTCACTGCCCTGCTGGCATGGCAGAGGAGCACGCGATGTCTTTATGGCAACAGCAACAGTGAGACGCCAAATGGAGGGATTTGCTTGTTCACGTTAAAAGCTGTTTTCTACAGATCGTGGCCTTGCCCCAAGTAATCCCTAAACTCAGAACAAATCCCCTTGTTCCCTTGTCACTGGAAGGCTGTGGCAAAACACTGCAGTTGGCGTAATGCTAGCTGGCATTTCTCTCTGGGATTAGCTATCAACTGATAAGAATCCCTGGGGTTCTGGATTCCTGCTGTTGTTTTTTTCTGCTGAATAATCCAAAGCTGGGGCTGTTTTACATCCTCACTAGGGTGGGCTGTTGGCTTGGAATCCCATCTTTCCCAGGACAACAGTGAGCTTCATGGCTAGCTCTCAGGGTGTGTCCAGGTCTCCCTGTGGGTGAGGGGTGATCTACTAAATCAGTGCCTGGGAACTGTGGGTTTAAATTAAAAGGTCAGCACGATAAGGAAAGCCAGGGTCTGTGAGTACCCAGAGTCATTTCTATCCAGGAACTTTTAACACCAAACCTGAGGAGGAAACAGAAGGATTGTGCAGTCAGAGCTCTGTTGATTTTCATTGCATGCTTAGGCAAAGGAAGAAGAACAGAGACACTTTATTTATTTATAATTTACAGTCTGCCGAAAAGCAGGGCATCTTGCCAGAGCTCAACTTTACACAGTCTCACCTTCAAGCCTTCTCTGCCTTTAAAGCTAATGTTTGTAGTTCAGCACACACCTAGTGATTGGGACAGGGAAGTAACCACTAGGGCTCCAGCTTCCCTTAAAAACAAGATATGTCACCACCTTTGACCTGCAGGTTTATTCCTTATGGCTCAAGCAATACTGAGAGAGCAGCCCCCCAAGCCTTTCATGCATCCAGGTGACTCGAGTGGTCCAAAAGGGAACCCTGGAGTCGGGCACCCCAGTCCCCTGTTGCAACCTTTGATCCTGGGGCCCAGTGATGTGGTATGGGATCTGCCCTGCAGCATTGTGGGAAGCTCCCACTAGGCAGTTGAGAGTATCTCCATCTCTCCATATTCTCAGTACACCCGTTGCTATGCTTCTGGAAGCAGGCTCCACTACTGCACTCCAGCCATCCTGCTTTGCCTTTTGACATGATTAGCAGGGAAGGGCTCTGAGAGTCAAGACTCTTCCCCAGGCTACCTTTCCTTTCCCCTCCCACCCCTCCCTGCTTCTCTGCTGTTATTTATTTCCATAGCCTTTACCTTCCTGAGGAGATAAAATCAAGGAACCTCTCCCAAGCCTTTTATCCAGATGTTGCTTCTTGGTTCCCATGGGAGGAAACCATCCCTGAGTTTATAATCTACCGGCTTTGGTAACCGATGCCCAGAAAGCAGGCTGCAGTTGGGTACAAGAACAGCAAAACATCTGACTCCCTCTTTTTTTACTGCCTACTTTTTTTCTTCTCCTGCCTAAATGCTTGCTGAACCTTAGGTAATTACAGGTTCAGGAAAAAAAAAAATTCACATGCTTTAAAAGTCCCAGTTCCTTGTCTCGCCCTGCTGGGGACATCCTCTAGATGAGAGAATGAAACAGACAAGGAGCCCTGGAGCTTTTCCATAGAGTTCGGATTTGTGTTATTTTCGTGTGAATGATGAAAGCACTCCCAGGCTTGGGTGGATGGCACGGAGTGTTTCTCTTTGTGCAGGAACACCTTTCTCCAAGTGCCTTCCAGAAATGGCAGATTTGTGCACAGTGGAGATTGATCCTGGATGAAGAACAAGTGGTCTTCTCTCGTTTGGCCTCAGTGGCACAGGTCCACTCAATGGCCACTCTGGGCCCAGCACTCTCCTATGTGTGGAGGGGCATACTGGAGAAAATATTAGGAGGTGGTTCCTGCCTTCATATAGCTGAAGTCTCATAGGGGAAGCAGTCAATATAAAGCAAAAGCTAGTCATGCAAGATGATGTGTGTCCAAGTACCTTGTAGGGGGTTCCAAAATGGAGTGATACGGGACAGAAGTGGGAGTGAGAGGGTCAGTGAGGATGAAGGTAGAAGAGAAAATCGGTTACAGGTCTTGCAGTGAGGCTGGGAAGAAGGAAGGGCATGCCGGATGAGGGCAGGGGGAGCAGCGACCCAGAGGAGAATCTCTGCCCTGTCCCCATCGCTGTCTTCTGGATTGGAGTCCAGAGTTCAAGGCCGGTGACTGTGGTGAGAGCTCCAATTTTACCAGTAGCTGGAGGATGCAGCAATTGCTAAGTGGAGGGGTTGTCAAAATTTCTGAAAGAGCCAGAAAGTAAACATTCTAGGCTTTGTAGGCCAAGAGGCAAAATTGAGTCTATTGTGTAGGTACTTATATAACCATATACAATGTAATCTTTTAAAAATGTGGACACTGGCCTCAGCTCCAGAGCTGTACATCCCTGTCACATCAGTTCATCACTTTATGAGTCACGCAGAGGTTGCCTCCTGGGTATCCAGTCATGCCTGTGAAGCCCTGATCTGTCTGCCCTGATTTGATTTTGCTCACTTCCACTTGCATTTATTGCAAATGCCAGTCTTTGGTTTGGGGAGGGGATCACATGCTGGCATTTCCTAGCCCATGGAAGACCTGGGAAGAAAGATTTAGCTTGCTTCTACTGCCTCATAAATATTGGATTTTTTTCGATGTGTCTGTGGGATACGCTGCTCTATTTTCAGGAAAGAGGAAGAAGATGCCAGACTGGAAATTCTGCCTAGGACTCTGGGTTTTCCGTGAGTTACAGGTGGAGGTGGACCCCCAACACCTTCTCCTGCTGGCCTTAGTCTTTTTCTGGAGGAGGGATTTTACCTGCCTACCTTACCTGGTTCTTCTTTGGCTATGCAAGTAGGCCTTGGGCTGGGTGGCTCTGTGTACACATGGTGTGTGTATGGTATGCACAGGTATAGTGGTATCTATTCATGTAGCAGTGTGCATGGATCTGGGGCCAGGGCAGCCCAGCCTGGAGTGACTCAACTCCAGACCACGGGCCTCCAGACAGAGCAAGATGCTTGTTACCGTCTCTATTACTTGTCATTTATTTTCTTGCATCAAATTTCCCTCCAAGGGATGTTTCCACTAGAAGGAAACTTACAAATAATCTGGTCTGTCCTGTTCATTTTACAGATGAGCAAAACAAGGCTCAGAGAGAAGAGGTAACTCACCCAAGGTCCCGTCTCCAGTTAAAGCAGGACTGGCATTGTTTCCCCTGACTCCTAGGCTAGATTTCTCTCAGTAATTTCACTCCACGTCTTCTGCATGAAAGCCTCCCAGTTCTCATTCAGCTGCCCTACCTACCCCACTTCCTGAGGCACATCGCTGCCATCTAAGTTCCTCTGTATCGAAGCTGCCTTTGAAGTCCTGATTTGCCTCCTCTGATTTGATTTTACTCATTTCAACTTGTGTTTATCTCAATCAAGCAGTATAGGCAATGGAAATATGGCACAGTAATGAACAGGGCCCCCTAAACAAGCATCTCACTATCTAAGGGGGAAGATGGAAACACTGCAAATTCAGGGTACTTAGTACTATCATTCATTTGTCTGTTCAAGTCATTTAACAGATATTTACTATGAGGCAAGCACCATGCTAGACTCTGAGAATAACTAGCAAGAGATCTTCCCGGATTGGCTTTCCAGTCTAGTGGGGGAGGATCAGCAATTAAGTAAGCATAAAGAGATAATTTTCCAATTGACGAAATGAGCAATGTCAGTTATATGTCGGGGCGAGATGTGCTGCTTAGAGAGATGCATGGCTAGAGAAGAGGGGACATTTGAGTGAAGCAAAAGAAGACACAGAAAAGAACAAGTTGGGGGCAGTGGTGCTGGGACTGCAGGAACTTTTGTGGGAGCCTAGGTTTTCTTGCAGAAGCAGAAGGTGGAGACCTCAGACAGAGCTGGGAGCTGGGGAAAGCCAAGTACAAATGGAGTGCTCTGGGCAGGATTTTCAATCCCAGGGCCAGCCCTGGCCATGCACCACCAAGGAGCAGGGAGGAAGCCTTGCAGCTGCAGACAGCGCATCCAAGGAGATGCAGCTGGGTGACCTCACTGAGGGAGGCACAGCATGAGTTCCTGCTGAAAGGCAAGCAACAGGTTGAAATCTGATTTTTTTTTCTTTAATTTGAGGGGGCAGACAAAGGCCCTCAGATACCCCCGGCTTGCTTTACCAGCTAGCATCACACCCCAGTGGATTCTGGGTGTGCGCCAAAAAGCAGGTACAAACAATCTGGGGATCCCGGAGGAGGCAGGTTCCAAGGTGAGGGGAGGGGTGCAGAGGGAGCAAGGAGTCCTGGAGACCTAGAGTTCCTCAAAGCTGTTCTATGACAAAAAACAGGAACTGAAAAATCTAAGAGAGGATGTGGTGGGGCCAAGAAGAGAGGATCAAGAAAGTCAAAGGTCTGTGTGCAAAGAATGCCATTTCTCAGAAGTTCACAATGAAAGCTTCACTTACACCTGAATGGGAAACTTGGTTTAGATAGGCGTCCCCAAACTTTTTACACAGGGGACCAGTTCACTGTCCCTCAGACCGTTGGAGGGCCACCACATACTGTGCTCCTATCACTGACCACCAATGAAAGAGGTGCCCCTTCCTGAAGTGTGGCGGGGGGCCGGATAAATGGTCTCAGGGGGCCGCACGCGGCCCGTGGGCCGTAGTTTGGGGACGCCTGGTTTAGACCCTTACAAGCAAGCGCATTTATGTTTCAGACTGGAGTGCTCTGGAGGACAGTGGAGTTTCCCCTGTTGTCCTGCACACACTACTCCCCGCTTCCAGCAACTCTCTGATAGGCATGGGATCTTGTCCCTTCCTGTAGCCCATTCTTCGGGAGAAGTGGTGAGATGTGGATTGTGCAGGAGCTGGACATCAGTGCCAACTGTCAAAGGGGCTTGCTCAGCGCCCTCTCCTCTCATTGTGCTCTCTATAACCTCTTGTGCATGACACTGTGTGCACTGAAGATGTCACTTCTGCCTCCTACAGGAGACTCAAGTCTCAGAACAAGCCTGCCAATCCTAGGAACTGTGGTGGGGATGGAAATGAGACAGATTCCACTCTCAGGAAACTCACTGACTGATGTGAGCATGCTACACCTGTCTGTACACAGGGCCACACGTATAAAAATCAAGGAGAAAAATCCAAAGAACCAGCTATAAATGCCCCAGAGAAATACAATTGTACTTAATGGTTTTGGGGATTGATTGTAAGCCTGGCACAGCTATTTGAGCCAGTATTTCTGGAAGAGGGGACCCTAAGAAGCAGTCACTTAGAAATCTGTCTTTATTACTGTAGTTCTTCCCCACCCTCCTGCCCCATGAACCCTCCTCTCGACTCCCCAGGCCTCTCATGTTGCTGGTCACTCTCTTCCTCGAACTGGTTGTCTCTGAGACTGCAGGCTGGCCTGCTCAGCAGACCCTGTCTGGTCACTCACCATGGCCCTCTTGGTTCATGGCCTTTGACACAGATTAGGCCCATGTACTGCAATATAATAAGAGATCAATAGCGATCTGTTGAATCTCGAGTTTACATTTTTTAAAAACAAGCTTTGCTCCCATTTTTCTTGTCTTCAGTTTTATAGTAATTGGTTTTCTGGAACCAGGCTACCTTTAGGAGACTTCAGCTTTACCATTTGGTAATCCTGTGAATTGTGTCCCAATATAAGACCTTCTCTTAGGAATTTCTGAATAATATGACAATATTGCCACTGTAATGTTTATTATGCATTTCCAAATCACTGCCATTATAAAACTGAAGATTTATATGACAACTTTGCTCCAGAGTCCAAACAGCTGTCCCTTAGGCATGTTTTATAAACAACTGAGATTACTACAACCTGAATTGTAGCTCTCAGTAACCCATGCCAATCACAGGGAATGCAAATAAGACACCAATGCATGCTTGTCTCTTTTCTTTCTTTTTTTTTTGAGACGGAGTTTCGCTCTTGTTACCCAGGCTGGAGTGCAATGGTGCGATCTCGGCTCACCGCAACCTCTGCCTCCTGGGTTCAGGCAATTCTCCTGCCTCAGCCTCCTGAGTAGCTGGGATTACAGGCACGCGCCACCATGCCCAGCTAATTTTTTGTATTTTTGGTAGAGACGGGGTTTCACCATGTTGACCAATATGGTCTCGATTTCTTGACCTCGTGATCCACCCTCCTCGGCCTCCCAAAGTGCTGGGATTACAGGCGTGAGCCACCGCGCCCGGCCTGCTTGTTTGCTTTCTTCACCAACAGATTAAACTTTTCATCACTGCAATCACTTGCATTTTTTAAAATGGACATGACTTAGGCTGCTGAGGAAAGCGGTCCCCATTGACACTCAGGTGACCAAGGCATCCAGTTGCAGTGACGTATTCTCAGGGATGCCTGACTTGGACACCTGACAGTTCCGCTGCATGTTTGGTCCTCTGCCGTACTCTCTCTGTAGTTTCATGTTATTGCTATTTATCATTCTTCTTTGGTTGTGGTGAAGCTGCCTATCAACTCTACATCCTCTGGACACCAGTTTTGAATTGGAGTCTGGGATGGCTAATGGCAAACATGACCTCCACATGGACTTTCTGCTTCTGTTTCTCTGAAACCTCCAGTCTACCCTACACGTGACTTCCAAATTCAACTTTCCAGGACACCCCGCCCCCATCATCATGTCATGCCAGGCTTCCTGAACAGAATAATTTCATCCACTTTAGTTTGACTTTTTATTTATTTATTTATTTTTTTGAGATGGAGTCTCACTCTGTTGCCCAGGCTGGAGTGCAGTGGTATGATCTCAGGTCACTGCAATCTCCGCCTCCCAGGTTCAAGCAATTCTCCTGTCCAACTACAGGTGCCTACCACCATGCCTGGCTAATTGTTTTGTATATTTTTTTTTTTTGATACAGAGTTTCACTCTTGTTACCCAGGCTGGAGTGCAATGGCGCGATCTCGGCTCACCGCAACCTCCGCCTCCTGGGTTCAGGCAATTCTCCTGCCTCAGCCTCCTGAGTAGCTGGGATTACAGGCATGTGCCACCACGCCCAGCTAATTTTTTGTACTTTTAGTAGAGACGGGGTCTCACTATGTTGACTGGGATGGTCTCGATCTCTTGACCTTGTGATCCACCCGCCTCAGCCTCCCAAAGTGCTGGGATTACAGGCTTGAGCCACCGCGCCCGGCTGTTTTGTATTTTTTAGTAGAGATGAGGTTTCACCATATTGGTCAGGATGGTCTCGAACTCCTGACCTCAAGTAATTCCTCCTGCCTCAGTCCTCCGTAATGTGATGCCAAACAGATTTTCTCCTCAAAGAAACTATCCTCACTCCCTCTTGTCCAGTACCATTTCTCTTTCTTTGGCACTTCTATCACAAATGCATTCTGTCCCAGCTGTGGTTCATTGCTTTCCTACTTCTTCACCCTTCTTTGACAGCAAATCAGAGCTCATCATCTTCCTATTTATATCTCAGTGCCTAGAATTGGGCTGTGGCAGTAGCAGGTGCTCAGTAAGAGTTTCTGGCCTGAATTGCCTCCTCTTCTGACTGAAAATACAATCACTTCTGTGCCTCCTACATCAAATTCTGTTGTTAAACAGTTGATACAGAGACTCCTTGCATCGAGGAAGGTGCAGGAGCATGGTCTTTGATGTTTCCCTTTGCTCTGCCTCTACTCACCATGTGTGAAATCCAGGTGGATGGTAACATTTAATGAGAGTTGGACATCTAGAATTTAAAAAAGGATAGGGATTCCGGGGAGTGTTTCAGAGACCAGGCAGAACTATAAGGTGAGAATGAAAGAGAGGCTGGGCTGAGTGATAGAGCTAGGATATTGAAGATGTTCATACTCTGGGTAAAAAACAAAAAATGTTAGTGAGAGAAAGAGTGGCCGTGTGTCTAATCTGTCAAGGACAACTAGGTGTACCTGTTGTTAAACAATTACATCTTATTAATTATTTATAAGACGTCATCCCTTCTTCTCCCAAATGTCCCAGTTTGGAAGATGAATGAGAGAAAGTAGTGGGTAGTAAGGGTGGTGTTGGTTTCTCTTTCCATTATTTTCTGCTGTCATTTTCACGGGGTCATGTGAGGTGACGCGGATGGCCAGGTTCGTTAACAATAACACCAGCGGCAAGTGATGCCTGCAGAGCCAAGGTCAGCCAGGGCCACCACGCATATTCTGAGCTCCCATGTGCCAGAGGCTATGCTAGACACTCGGATTTAAGCATAAAGATGACATGAGGGGCCCTGTGTGGCATTTAATTCGGGTTCTCAACTCTAATCCAATAAAATATGATTTTCCAATCCCCAGCCCAGGACTAGGTAAATGAGTAGAAGTCCTAAGCACTGAAAATAACATGATGCTCCCCCACACATAGTGCAAAATAAAAACAATATCAAAATGCGAATAAAGAAAATCCCCCAGAGTTCTAGTATTTCCCTTAGTGCTTTTTTAAAAAATATCAAATGTTAAGTTATTTCAAACATTTTTGATACCCTGTTTAGCTGGTGCTCTTAGCTCAGGTTTACTGAGGTTCAATCAGACCTCACCCAACATCCCCAGTCCCTTGCAATCAGCAAGGGGTCCCTCCACCAAGCTCTCATGACCACATCACTGGGCCCAATCACGGGTAATGTCAGTTGTGTCTGGGTGGCTTTTTGGAGTGAGAAATAGGTTCCAGATGTTGACAGCTGATGACCTCCAGGGCAGACCCAAGTTTATGCAGAGCTTGTAATTTTCCAGAGCCAGACAGAGGCCTTTGTTCTGCAGCTCGCTATTTATTTATTTATTTATTTATTTATTTATTTATTTATTTGAGATGGAATCTTGCTTTGTCACCCAGACTGGAGTGCAGTGGCATGATCTCGGCTCACCGCAACATCTGCCTCCCTGGTTCAAGTGATTCTCCTGCCTCAGCCTCCCAAGTAGCTGGGATTAGAGGCACCCGTCACCACGCCCGGCTAATTTTTGTGTTTTCAGTAGAGACAGGATTTCACCGTGTTGGCCAGGCTGGTTTCAGACTCCTGACCTCACGTGATCCGCTCACCTTGACCTCCGAAACTGCTGGGATTGCAGGCGTGAGCCACTGCACCTGACCACTGTTCTACAGCTTTGAAGGGAGCTGCTCTGATGCCAAGCCCAGAGGAGTCTGATTGGTTGGGTCTTTTCTGGGAAAACCCTGAAAAGGCAAAGCTGAGGATTAAGTCTCTGCTCTTAATTAGTGATCACTCATCACTGATGCTGGACATGGGCTCCTTAGGCTATAGGCTGCAGAGGGGATTTAGTATGAACACTATATTTCCGAGACAGAAGAGACTGGCCTGAAACAGGAACAACAATATGTCCTTATGAAAAATGTACATTAATGAGACCATTGAATTGTATCATAAGGAGCATGTGAGAAAACCATAAATTTATTAGAATTTTAAAGCAAATGTATGTGTTTGGACTTTCAGGCATATAAATAAATAAATGTTCAAAGGAGTCAACTTGGACAAGGTCACCTTGGAGGTGGTGATTAGAAAATGTTGCTATTGCTTCAGACATTTTGGAATTCTTGCTGGGAACTCATTCAAATTCTGTTTCTGGAGATGACAAATATGCTCTTTTCAAATGACAGGTTCCCACTGAACTTTAAGGGCTGTCACTCACACTTTGGTGTGAATTAGTTAAATCAAATGCAACTAACTATAATCCGACAGTCTTAGGAAATGGGAGTTTAAGCAGAGGAAAGCGAGTCAAGGAAAGCTTGGCAGTGAATGCTGGACAACAGAGCGGGATAAAGAATTTGGAAAAGTAGAAAACTGAGGACTTCCAGAGAGCAGCTGCAGAGTGAGCTGTGCCCCAGGAGGGAGAGGACAGAAAGCTGAGAAAAGGGGCCGAGGTGGAAGACAGCATTGGGAGGAGTTAAGGAGGAGACTCGGGGACTCGGGGCTGGTGCGGGAAGAGGCGTGGACTCAGCCCAGCATTTTAGTTAGGTGAGTGAGTCTTGGAAGCAGGCAGATCTGAGTTCGAACCCTGATGTGTCATTTATTAGTGATGTGACCAAATGCAAGTCACACCTTTCTAAATGGCCTTCTATAAAATAGTTCCGTGCAACTATTTTATAGTTTTCCGACCAACTCTAAAGATGGTCTTATTATTGTCATCTCTATTTTATTTTTATAAAATAAAATAGAGATGACAATTTTATTTTTATAAAATAGAGATGACAATAATAAGACCATCTTTAGAGTTGTCATGGGACAAATGTAATAAACAACATAGATGTTTGCCAGGCAGGAAGCCCTCAGTAAAGGTCGGTTATTGTTGTTCTTATGTAAAAGTCCAGGAGAAAGCCTAGAGCAAGCTCTGCCCCTTCAACATGGGAACACCATCAGATTTAGTTCAACACCGTTTATCGCGGGTATGCGCTAGAGCTGTAAGACATAAAAAGATGAATGAAAGGGAATTATTTGCCCACAATCTACTAAACAGCCCAAACTAAGTGCACACATAACCAAAACTGATACAGAAATCAGGAAGTGCAAAGTTTGGGTGCTCAGGAGAAGGCAAGGGTCAGGTGTGGGGATGCTCTCAAAGGAGCCTTTCCCATGGAGGTGGCTGTGTCTGAGATGGGTCTAGAGGGATGGAGGAGGTCCACACAGCTGGGGAAGTGTGGAGGGAAGTCCTCGAGAAGAAATCAGCTTGAGTGAAGGCTCAGAGGTGAGGACCTCCAGGTCTGTGAGGACACAGTGGGAATAGAGCTGTGCAGTGGGAATAGAGCCTTCCTGTACAGCACGTGAGGGGGCCCCAAATGCAATGGTGCCCTCTCCCCTCATCTCAGCGTGAGCTTTGTTTCCAACATGGATCTGAGACCTGGGCTTATTTCTTCTCACCGCAGCACAGTATACAGCATTTATCAATATTAAAATAAACTTACAATGATTAAGAAAAAATTTTTAAAATCTACCAGTTCACAAGTTTCTTTCCAGATGAGCTACATACAACAGCAAATGCTATTTATTTCACTGCTTGATTTGTCCAACGTCAGAAATTAAATCCTTCAGGGACTGGCTCTTGTCAGACAAATAGCCATATTTGATTGGATGATGAAAAGAGTGTGAACATCTGGGGCTGGGCACAGTGGCTCGCGCCTACAATCCCAGAGCTTTGGGAGGCTGAAATGGGAGGATCGCATGAGACCAGGAGTTTGAGATCAGCCTGGGCAGCATAGCAAGGCTCCATTTCTACAAACAAACGTATCAGCCAAGTGTGGTGTTGCATGCCTGTATCCCTAGCTACTCAGAAGGCTGAGGTGGGAGGATCACTTGAGCCCTCAAGGGGTTCAAGATGACAGTGAGTCATGATCACACCACCGTACTTGGGTGACAGGAGAATCCAACTCTAAGTTAAAAAAAGATGTGAACATTTGGATATGACAACATACTAGATAAAATTTAACATACAGATTCTAACAGCCCAAGGCCTCAAATAGCTTCCATCTCTATATCCCTTCTAGAAACTAATGAGATGTAAGATCAAGTGGAAGGAACATTTATGCTTGCACACAGTACAGCATAGGAGTTGAGACCAGAGGGGTTGGCAATACAGTGCTTGGATTTGAATCCAGGCTCTGCTTCTCCTTTCGGTGAATATCTGTTTGTATCTGTCATGCAGGGATAACAGCACCTTCATCACATGGTGTCATTAGAATGAAAGAATAGTCCATGGCAAGGACATTGCTCGGTGTGTAGACAATTGTGAATCATGTTATCATTCGCCAACTACTATGTACCAGGTGCTGTGCTTGGTGCTATGAATAAAATATAGCCCTTAACCAAGGGACACAAAGTTTCGGAGACAGGAGCCCTGTGTTTATCCCCATGCCCTTTGAGTTTCTGCAGGGTTTATGGGCAGGCCCTCTCCTGAAGGGTGTTTATCTCTTCTCTTGTATCTCACCACTTTTGACAGGCTGTTGATGCCACCTCTTTTCAGAAAGACTTTCTCTGGCCTCCACGTCCTGCAATCCCATCACCCACTATCTCATTACCCTGTTTCCTTCATAGCCCTTACTGTTCTCTGAGTTTGTGTTCTTTGTTTACTTGCATACTGGCAAGCTCCATGAGAACCAGGACCTTGCCTGGCTCCTTCATGCTCTGTATTCTAGGCACACAGTGGTGCGTAATAAGTACTTGTTGACTGACTCACTACTAAATGAAAGAAAGCCATTAGAAGTTGGTTTTGGGATGGATGGTGCAGATCTGACAGAACTGCTAGATTTTAAATTGCTGCTTGTAGACAGAGGCCGTGTTTTCTTTTTTTTTTTTTATTGGATTTTAGGTTTTGGGGTACGTGTGATGAACATGCAAGATTGTTGCATAGGTACACACATGGCAGTGTGGTTTGCTGCCTTCCGTCCCCTCACCTGTATCTGTCATTTCTCCCCATGCTATCTCTTCCCACCTCCCCACCCCCCCGCCCCTCCCCCATTTCCCCCCAACGGACCCCAGTGTGTAGTGCTCCCCTCCCTGGCAAAGACCTGGAACCAACCCAAATGCCCAACGATGATAGACTGGATAGGGAAAATGTGGTACATATACACCATGGAATATTATGCAGCCATCAAAAACGATGAGTTCACGTCCTTTGTAGGGACATGGATGAACCTGGAAACCATTATTCTCAGCAAACTGACACAAGAGCAGAAAATCAAACACCATATATTCTCACTCATAGGCGGGTGTTGAACAGAGGCCGTGTTTTCTTCTGTTGTCCTTCCTGGTTGCCCACCAGGTTCTGCACACATGGGGGAATATGATAAACACTTCTTAGTAGACCTGGCTGAATCAGTCAGAACAGAGAGGAGGTTTACCCGGATGGAGTAAAGGGAGTAATAAGCTTATGGGTCTTGAGGACAGAAAAAGGCAGAGAAAATTGTTTCCAGCACAGGGGAGGTTTTATTATTGTGGTAGGGTAGGGGTAAGTAGATTTATAGTCATATTTACTGTTGATAAGTTTAAAAATATGGCCCATGAGCTTATACAAGAAAGCTGGAGGTTTCGCAATTTTCCATTGCTTTCAAAGAGAGGTAACTTCCCTCCACACTGGCATTCACCCCTTGGGCCTACGTGACATTTACAAGTCATTTATCAGCACTGAACTCCCAAGAGCTTGCTTCTCTGCCATTCTCCAAGATGTTGGCTGACACCCCCTGACAGAAGCCGGGATATGTTTTGACAACCGAGTAGTTTCCTTAGCAAGCTGCCGGTGTTATCAGGCAGCTCAGCGGAGAAGGCTTTGGCTTTCGGATCAGGACTGTAACTCTTCCGGGGTTCCCCTTGCAGATGTGCACGTTGGCTTCATCCTAAGACTTTTTTGGCTTCGTCTCTGAGCTCTGTGAAGCTGGCTTGTCAACTGAGCACAAAGCAGACCTCAGGCCTCATCACCTTTCATTTTTCTACTCAAGGAAATCGAGTGAACTTGTAGCACAGACACCCAGAGACCCCAGCAAATATTTCATGAGCCCCTCCTAAGGAGCAGAAGTGAGCAAAATACTACAGGGGAGGGAGGATACAGTGAAGACACCGAGAGTCAAACAGGGTAGTCAGTTCCTACACAGATGAAGAGATTTAAGGATTCCAGGTAGTGGGTATGACTGGCACTGCTAGCTACCACTTGCTGAGCACCTACTGCGTGCCATGCATTGTGGTAGACACTTCATTTGCATTATCTCCAATCCCTGGAAGGGTGTGCCGGGTTGCAGAGCCACTGAAATTCAGGGAGGAAGATGATGTGCTCCAAACCACATGGTTCAAATGCATGTTCTCTGCCTCCAGACTGTGTCTCTTTCCACCCAGCCAGCCAGGAAAGGCTGGACATGAAGGAGCAGACATCTCTGTTGGTGGGTGGTCCAGGCAGAGCAATGAAGAATTTGCATAGGTGGAGAAGCCTGGGAAGAGGCTTATAAGAGGGGCCTGGGAAGAGGGGGTAGAGCTGGGTAGCAGGAAGGAGAAATTACAGCTGTAGAAGCCTGGCGAGGAGTCCACAGGAAACACACTGTGAGGGAGAGGGAGGGCCGTTGTTGCTTGAGCAGAAGGTTGGCAAGCATGTGAGAAGGTTTGTGAAAATTTTGTGAGCCAAATTTGGGAAGGCAAGTTGAGGCAGGCTGTGGTAGGCTTCGAACAAACTGACGGATTTGGAACCGATGCTGTACTTTCAGTGAAGACAGCTGTGGAGGTCTCATGAGAATTAAGGCCAGGGGTGGTGGCTTACACCTGTAATCCCAATACTTTGGGAGGCTGAGGCAGGAGGATAGCCTGAGGCCAGGAGATTGAGACTGACCTGGGAAACACAGCAAGACCCTATTTCTCTAAAAAGTAGAACAATTAGTCAAGTGTGGTGGCTTGTACCTCTTGTGCCAAATAGTACAAGGGATGGGAGAATCTCTCGTGCCCAGGAGATCAAGGCTGCTGTGATCACGCCACTGCCCTCTAGTGTGAGTGACAGAGAGAGACCCCATTGCTAAAAAACAAAAAATAAAGCAGAGGGGAATTCACATAATGAAAGTAGTATTTTAGGAAGACTGGTGAGAATGGCATGTGGGAGAGCTGAGGCAGGAAAACCAGAGACAAGATTCTGCATCGGTGACAGCAGGAGGAGGCTCCCACTTCCCCATCTGTTGCTTTGCCTGAGGACGATTTCCCGTCCTCTCTGCTCACCTCCGTTTCGGCACGGCTGCTGATGGGCCTCACAAATAGGCTTTTAGAGTGCTCTTCCCAGCTCCTGCTAGCCCGTGGCCTGACTCTTTCATGCCAGGGACCCACAACCACGTCCAGGGTTGTCTGGGAGCAGTAGGCCTCCACAGATGCAAATAAGCACATTTTGCCAGCCGGAAGGAAGCCTGCCAACATGCTGCCATCACAGGGAGGTGCCAATATTTTCCTCTCTTACTAAAAATGCTGCTGGTCATTCTAGAAACAACTTGGATGTTTTAGGTCATAATTTATTTCTCCTGTCCCATCCTGGGAAGGATGGGAAGATATTACCTCTCGTTTCAAATGGGAGATCCAAATCACATATCTTTTGCTGGGAGTTCACATGCTCATGAAGGGCAGTGAGATATGATTTTACCAGTAGAGAGGGTGCCAGCTCCCTCAACCCAGGCCCCAGGTGGTATACCTATGCTAGATGGGAGTGGGTATGGGCATGGGGAGTGGGATTGGGCAACGGGCATCAGCTGCCCTGTCATCTCCACATCTGACGGATGGCTTCAGCCTCTGGAAACTGTGTCTAGTGGCTCTGACAACATGGGATCTCAGGAGTTTATCCGACCAGACAACCATAGACTCAGAGACCGTCAGAGTTGGAAGAGGTCTCAGAGTCCAACAGTGGCAGTGTTCTCAAATTGCAGGATGTGTAAAAATCACCTGGGATGCTTCCAGAAATCCAGCTTACTGGGCCCGCTCCCCAGATCTTCTAGGTTACTGGGTCTTGGGAGTTGGCATTCTTAGTTGAAGGTCTTCATTGGAAGTGCCAGTGATTCTTGTCTGATTAAGCTCAGTGGCAGAATGGCTCCTGGGGCAGTTGATTTTTACGAAGCGAAGAAGGAGGTGGAATGACATCCTAGTGAGAGTCATCTGGTCTACCTGACTGCTAACTACCAGCTCCATATTGGGCCTCATGGTGGCACTCACACACTCTAAACCCCTTCAGAAGGGTTTCTCCTGACACTTCTTCCCTGACTATCCATGCTACCACCTTTACAATTTTGGCATTTCTAGGTCCTTGACTATGGAGTGAAAATATTGACAACTTTACATTATTTCATTCCTTTTTAAGAAAAATGGATAGCCATTTGTTCCTTGGTAGAGGTGATAATTTTCAATCATTTTAATTATATCTAACACACACACACTGTTACTATGTACTATTATATATTCATCCCTTGTAATAACTCCAGAAAATTGGTGTCCTATTATCATTCCCATTTTACAGATGAAGAAGCTAGAACCCAGAGACATTAAATAAATTGCCCAAGTTATGTGGAAAGTCATGAATTACCTGGGATTGAAGTTTAGACATTCTGGTTGCAAAATTTGTCCTCTTCTCATCATTGTATTTCACCCGAACTCTTCTCTCTTGGACAGGCCTGAGTCTATGAACTGACTCAAGTGTGACATATTAGAACTCTGGAGAGTTTTTTTCTCATTAAAATAGGCTGTTACCAGGATGTCCACATCCTCTCTTTTGGTCCTAGGCACCTAAGATCAGTTATCCACTGTCAAAGGTCCCCAGGGTTTATGTCCTGATTCCTTCAACAATCTCATTGCTTGTAATTATAAGGTCATTATTTCTATGCATAGCCAAAACCTTTCTTAATAGTTAGACTGCAGTTAGAAAATTATTTTTTGTCTTAGCTCTCAAAATTGCCTCTTAGGATAAATGTAAGGCATACAGCCTTTTCTCTGTCCTACAAAGGACAAAATCAAAACTTCTCTCTTGGTTGCCAATAATCTGCAGGCAAACTGTAGTTACCTAATATTTATTGAGCATTTGTATTTGCCAGAGACTGTCTTAATATGAGGTTTTGTTTTGTCTTTGTAGACACGGGGTTTTCCTGTGTTGCCCAGGCTGGTCTCAAACCCCTGGACTCAAGCGACCTACTTGCCTTGGCTTCCCAAAGTGCTGGGATTACAGGCATGAACCACCATACCAGCCGTAAGTGTTTTCTGTGTATTACCTCATTCACTTCTCAGAACAACCATAGCGGGTAGGTACCACTATTATTGCCATTTGAAACTATAAATGAGGCAGGAGAAAGATATTTGCCTAAGGTCTCATAGGAAGTAAATTGCAAAACCAGGATTTAATACCAGGCAGTTCAGCTCCAGAAGCAGCTCTGAGCTAATCCTTTTTGCCATAGCTTAAGCTTATTCTCTCATGCTGTGTCAGCAGAGAAGATTAATCCATCCATTCAGTAAATATTTATTGAGTGCCTGTTCTTTGCCAGGTGAAGGAAAACTGTACAGTCTCTGACTTTATGTAGCTTAGTCTAATGGAGAAGAGAGACACTGATCAAATAGTCCCATGTGAAATCACATGTGTGGAAAAGCACTGAAGGGGTTGTCTACGGTGCCTGAAAGTGATGACCTACCTTGTCAAGTGTGTTAGAGATAGAGGCCTGGAACTACACGGCCCCTTATGACAAGAGCCTGCAAGCCTATCTGTGGCCACTACTACTAAGGACCTTAAGACCTAACTCTAGCTTTGAAAGCCTTGGGGTGAAAGAACAACAGAAAAGCAGGACAGTGTGCTATGCAACCCTCTAGACAGATACTCTTCTTCCCTCTCTAACTAGCTCATTTTTCCAGCTCCGGATGGACCCCTTGAGTCCTTGAGGGGAGTGACAAAGCTGATTCCCTAGAGAACACCCTGAAAGCTTACTCTCTCCCTGTGTGGGAACTCAGCACCAGACCCTCTGAGGTTGAAGAAAGTTCTCAAAGCAAGTCAACAGCATCAGATCTGTCAGGAGAAAAATGGGGGTCAGCATGCAGATTTCAGGGGAGAGGAGGATGGAGGCTCCATGGAAACGGGAGTCCCAGTGGCACATTTTAGAGAGGTAGACAAGGTTCTTCTATGTTTGGCTGGAGTATGTTTTGTGATGAAGTGAGGGGCAAGCTTAGGGCTCCTGGAGGACACATTGCCTCCATGGATTGGCACGAGCATCACCGCATAGATTCTTGGGGACCTTTTGAAACTCAGGGGCTACGCAGGTAATTTCCGACATATTTTATCATCTGGGTGTACTGTGTTAATTGGGGAGAGAAGGAAGAAGACTTCTTCATCACCTTGGGAAAATCCTTGATGATGAAGGTTTTTACCAAGATATTTAAGTCCTTGGCCACAGCTCAACCCAGATCTCAGATATTTACTAATACCTGAGAAACAACCCAGAAAATAGAAAGATTTTGTTTACTTAGAGCCAATTTAGGAAAGGAAGCTGATCCACCCAACCAAAGATTTATCAGAAGGGGCAAAAGAAGAAACAGAGGGAAGCAAAAAAGAAGACAGTGAGGGGAGGGAGGAATAGCCCCTGAACTTTTTGGGAAAGGACTCAGGAAGTACCTGTGGGGTCATTGCCCTAAATGCTGCTCACTGTCCTCACAATTCAGCAGAGGGCTACTTTGCCAATTCGAGAGTGTGAGATAATGTGACAGGCTGTCAGCCTCTCCAACATTAAGGCATGGACTGATAACACAGGCAGGACCCCAGCAGCTCAGGACTGACCAGATAGCTGGCCTCCAGCTTATCCATCCTGGGAGATGGCATTTTCTTCTAGACCAACTGGCAAGAGCAATGCCGATGGGAGCCCCAGGTTTCTGCCAGGAGCACTTTCTTTTGAACAACCATGTTGCATAAAACGAATAATGGTGAGCAACTGGTTGGTACAGTGCTTCCCACTTCAGGAAAATATGATTAAGATAGACAGAAACAAACAAACTGAAAACTTCTGTTCAGAGTAAAGATGCTGAAGGAAATGTGGCATAGTTGAATTAGCACCAAATGTGCAGCCAGGAAACTAGAGTCCTTACTTTGCCATTACTAACTGGCAGCCTCATACAGTCCCTTACACTGTGTGACTCTCGGATCCCTGTTGTAAAATGGAGCTATGCTGTCTGCCTTGTAGGGCTTTGAATATTTTACAAATGATGTAATCTCTTTTGAACTCAAGACCTTTTAAAAACTATGTGTTTTGAATTAAAAAGATTTTTTTCTATTAACGTGAAAAGTAGTAAAGTAGAAATGGTAAGTGGAATGACTGTATTTCACCTATACCGTTGCAAATCCAGAGTGCTCTGCTGCGAGTCACACTGCATTCCATGTGAATGGCATTTTCAGAAGCACGATGTGAATGGTGTCTGTGTCCCTTGTAGCAGTGTCAAATCAGGCAATGCAATGGTGTCAAGTCAGGTGGAAGAAAATCATATTTAAAACAATGAAAAGCAGTTTAGTGCATAGCTCCAGTCTGTATTTCAAAAAGTTATTAAGTTAGCAAAGCGTTAATAGGAAGCAATGTATTTGTAAGGATAGGTGAGATTCTGCTTCAATAACAAAGTAACCTCCAAGTCCCAAGGGTTTAAAACACAAAGATTTATTTCATATTCACTTTATCTGTGCATTTTTAAAATGGCAGGGAGCTTTGGTCACTCTAGTCACTCAGGAACCAATGGTGACAAAACAGCCACCACCTGAACATTATGGGTCACCATGCCAAAGGGAAGGAGAGTTGTGAAGCATCTCACAGTGATACTTAAACGAGCTTGCCTAGACATGATATATCCTCCTCTCACTCCCAACTCATTGGTCAGAACTAGTCACATGACTGCAGCAAACTACAAATGAGCCAGAAAGAACAATTCTTCGCAGAAGGTAGAGAGCTGGAAATACTTGGAAATGCTAGTCATTACTCCAATCCGTATTTGGAAACCAACATGATCAGAACATCAAGTAGTATATTGTGAAGGCACAGGTCCCCAAGTGATGGCCAGTGTTCAGAAATCCTACCTTTCAAAATGATGCCAAGGAATGATCTAGTCTTTCATGTTACTAGATGCTCAAATTGTTTATTGAAGCAAATCTGGTTGCTATGTGAACTAACTTGAACTATTTCTCCATTTTTGCATCTATGGAATCTTCAAATGCCAGAAGTGTTTGAGATTTCAGGGCTCACTCAGTTTCACAGATAGAGAACAGGCCTGGAGAAAGGCTAAGGGTATCTTCTGAGTCACACAGTTATTGAGGGGCTGCCTTAGGACCAGAATCCAGCTCTCCTTCACTTCACTGTGCTCCACACTTCCTTCAGCCTTTTCCTTCTTTCCTTCCCTTCCTTCCTTTGTTTCTTTCTCTTTCTTTCTTTTTCTTTCTTTCTTTCTCTTCTTTCTCTGTTCTTTTCTTTTCTTTTTTGTTGAGATGGAGTCTCACTCTATCCCCCAGGCTGGAGTGCAATGGTGCATTCTTGGCTCACCATATCCTCTGCCTCCTGGGTTCAAGCGATTCTCCTGCCTCAGCCTCCTGAGTAGCTGAGATTATAGGCATGCATGCAGCACCACGCCCGACTAATTTTTGTATTTTTAGTAGAGATGGGATTTTACTATGTTGGTCAGGCTGGTCTCAAGCTCCTGACCTCATGATCCGCCCACCTTGGCCTCCTGAAGTGCTGGGATAACAGACAGGAGCCACCACGCCCGACCCTTCAGCCTTTTCTCTGGAACCAGATGTTTCCATTTCGTGGTACCAGCTCTGATGCTATTTTTACTGATACAGCTGGCTCATGTAACAGATTTCATCTGTATTCCTCCTTTTATCAAACAGTGGAATGTCTGCCTGGTGAGACGAACATACCCAGGATTTTAGTCCAACAACTTGTAGAGTGGCCTGTTTTCTAAAGTATTCACCAGCTCGTTTGCCAGGACTCTAGTTGCCCTACTGAGTTTGCATGAGGAAGCAGTAGCTGTAGCTATTACACCATTTATAAAACTGGCCTTTTATGCTCTGATGATGTGTTGTCATACTGAGTTTTGCTACTCGGTTAATTGTAATAATTAAAACAATCATTCATCCTTTGCTAGACAATAAACTCCATGAGAGCAGGGGCCATTTCTGTTCAGTCCGTCACTGTATTCCAGCCCCTAGGCACTCAGTAACATTTGTAACATGAACGATTGTTTGGGCGGCTTCCTATGCTAGGTGCTTACTAAATAAGATATCTCATCCTCACAGGGACCTTGCTGGATAAATATTATGTCCCATTTTACAGATGAACCTCTGCTGAGGCTGACTAGTAGAAGCCATGTAGCTAATACGTAGATGAGCAAGGGTTTATTATAGGCCTGTCTGGCTCCAAAAACTACATTTTTTCTACAGTACGATCTTTTCCCCCAACATTTGTACCTCTATTTACCATATTTTCTATTATTTTAGTTGGTTCTCATATGCCACGTTTCCACCGTGAGTTCTGTCCTTACTCTCCACCTGCTTGCTCCAGGCCCCTCCATGCTTAAATCTCTTCAAATAATTTTTGTTATTTAATTGATTACTTAGATATTATTATTTTATTATCAATTAAAAAAAATACCACCATATGATGGAAATCATTCTTTTCTTCTTTGAGATAAGGTCTCACTCTATCACCCAGGCTGAGGTGCAGTGGTGCAATCACAGCTCACTGCAGCTTCGACCTCCCAGGCTCAAGCAAACCTCCTGCCTCAGCCTCCCGAGTGGCTGGGACTACAGGAATGTGTCACCACGCTTGGCTAATTTTTTAACCTTTTGTACAGACAAGATCTTCCTATGTCTCCTAGGCTGATCTTGAACTCCTGAACTCAAGCGAGCCTTCTGCCTCAGCCTCCCAGATTGCTAGATTACAGGCATGAGCCACCATGCCTTGCCAGAAACAATTTTCATCACAAACTCCATATAGCTAAAACTGTATATCTCCATCGCTGATGGGAATCCTGTTTGCAAGTTGTTTTGTGTCACATTTTTCCATTGTAAGTTTCATTCATGTTCTTCTTTCTACAGCTGCGTGTGACCTCCTATCAGATACTAAAAGGTATGTTCCGAAAGGTTTGTGTGCTAGGAAAATCTATTTAAATGTTAATGTCAAGTTGGCAGGCAATAAGCTGACATCTACTATTTGTGATGTAATTGATCCATCTGCGGGCCTTGCTGGTGGACTGTGAAGTGCTTGTAGGCAGTGAGTGGCCTCCCTGCAAGCCCTCCACCTAGCACAGGTGGTTGTTGGCAATATCAGTTGTTACAAAAGCTTGACAAAGGTCGCATACCTTTTCATACTTCAGTAAGCATGTCACTCTTTTCAAAAGGGAGCTATGCAGGGGTGGGGAGTAATCTGTGCTTACCTGCCACTTCTATTGGGGGAACAGGTCAGAGTGCACGTCTGCATGCAGTGGCCATCAGTGTCATCTGTGTCTGTCAAGGAGAAGACCGATTGCAATGAGGCACTCCAGAGGCGGGTGCGTTCTTCAGCTTTTCTTTCCTTTTTTTTTTTTTGAGACGGAGTTTCGCTCTTGTTACCCAGGCTGGAGTGCAATGGCGCGATCTCGGCTCACCGCAACCTCCGCCTCCTGGGTTCAGGCAATTCTCCTGCCTCAGCCTCCTGAGTAGCTGGGATTACAGGCACGCACCACCATGCCCAGCTAATGTTCTGTATTTTTAGTAGAGACGGGGCTTCACCATATTGACCAGGATGGTCTCGATCTCTTGACCTCGTGATCCACCCGCCTCGGCTTCCCAAAGTGCTGGGATTACAGGCTTGAGCCACCGTGCCCCACCTCTTCAGCTTTTCTTTACTGCTGTTCATCCTTCTCTGGTAAGGTGACTTTTCTCCATTGGTTTGTCCTGTGTCCTCGGTACACATAAGTGTAGCAAGCTCAATTTCTCCCATGAGAAGGAGTTTCTCCTTCCTCTGACCTCCCATGACATTTTAACTCCACACCTCTGTCATGAACATCTGCGTGCATGTCACACATCCTTTATGAGTGCATAAGCTTCTTAGTCTCAGCTTCATGGCTTGAGCATTATACTTTGCTTTACATTACCCAGAAGAAGTGTCTTTCACATAATAAGTGGATTGCAAATCATTGTTGCAAATATTATTAAATTGGGGCATAATCACATTGACATTATAGCCTCAAAAAATACTCCCAAGAGAGTCAGCTGGGCGTTTAATCGCTGGAGTCACGTGCAAATGGCTTTGGACTGTGCTCTGCTATTCATGATCCGAGTTAGCCTGGGCAGGCTATTTAACATCTGTATTTTCTGTTCTGTTATTTGTAAAATGGTGATTAAAAAATACCAAATTGAGGAGGTTGTTGTGTGGACTAATGAGACAGCATAAACAAAATACTTAGTAAAGTGGCTGGTATTTCATCAATTATAGCTGCAGGAATAGTAGTAGGGAAAATAACAATAACTGAGGCATCTGAAAGAGATTTTTTTTTGAGACAAGGTCTTGCTCTGTTGTCCAGGCTAGAGTGCAGTCGTGCGATCATGGCTCACTGCAGCCTCAGCCCCCAGGGGCTCAAGCAATCTTCCCGCCTCAGGCTCCCGAGCAGCTGAGACTACAGGGGCATGCCACCATGCCTGACTAATTTTTTTGTATTTTTTGTAGACATGGTGTTTCACCATGTTGCCCAGGCTGGTCTCAAACTCGTGGGCTCTAACAATCCACCCACCTAGGCCTCCTAGAGTGCTGGGATTAGAGGTGTGAGGCACCACGCCCTACCAAGATTTTTAATATAGAGAAAAGTGCTGCTGAGTTATGTAAAGTTTTCCCGATATTTGTTCTTTAAGCCATTTTGTAGCTATTTGTTTGCTCTTTGACAAGTGCTAGTTTGCACAGTGGCAAAGAGAATTGAGTCTTACAAATGCTTTTTGCTTTGTTTCACTGAAGGTTTCAATCACCCATTGAAACTGGATTAGTACTCAAGACTCAAAGGATGTAGATGAGAAGATGGGACCTTGCAAGTTGCACTGGAAATCCCACTACAAAGCCCCCCAAAGAGGCGCCACCATGGTTGGAAAATAGGTAAAATGAACACCAACAAGAGCTCTTTTTGTGCTGTTTGCATGTGTGTATGAGCCTAACATTAATCAAATCCCATTTCTTCCTCTACTTTTTTTTCTATAAAATGTGGATATGGCTTTCCCAATAATCAGAGATAGTATGAAGATTTAAAAAATATACTAGAATTGAAACATATTTTTGAATCTTTGAGGCCTCTCAAAACAGTTGAACTATAGAATTTCAGTGTGTCGTCACTGCTGATATGCCAGTCATGTGACTTCAAATTCAGAGAAGAAAAAATCTGGGTCCAGGTCCCGCCTCTGTCACTTGCTTCAGCAGACTGCTGATCTCTCTGAGCTTCAGTTGCTCATCCCAAGATGTGGCTGAAGGAACCCTCTTGTTTTCTGGTTTTTCTATCTTAGGGAGAGGGGAACCCCCTTATTTTCTGATTTTTCTATCTTAGGGAGAAGGGAGGAGGAGCAAATGAAGATGTTTCTGCAAGAGAGCTTCAGGAACTGTCAGGTATTTTTCTAACCTCAGTTACTGCTTTTGTTATCATCACCTTGGCTCTGTGTGTCTCTGGGGAGGGAGCTGGAAGGAAGAAAGGCTCAGGCAGTGGTGAGGAGGGTGTGGAGTGACATTTCTCAAGAGGGGGCTATTTTGGGGGTGATCCTCAGGCACCTCCAGCTGATGGAGCCGGTGTGAGGAGATACACTTGTGGCTTTTATCTTCCCAGTGTTGACCTGTCATGGGATTTTCTGGCCACTTTTTTTCCCATCGGCTGGGGCCTTATCTCAGAAGCAGAGCAAATTCAGCCTAGAGGAGGGCCCTGGGGGAGGGTCAACTAGTCAGCCTTCCAGGGAAGGAGGCCCACTCTTTCCTAGAGATGATAGAAGTACTTATGGCAAGAGGCCAAGAGCTGAATTCAAAACCCAGGTAATAAAGCCAATGAGACAAGAGATCTGATCCTCTTCGTTCACGTCCTTTGAGCAGCTGGGGACAGAGGATTTGTATTTCTACAGTTCATTTGTAAAATACATCGTTATTTATACAGTTTTGCTCATAGAATGTAATATTAATGTTATGGTTTGACCTGTTTAAAAACCTCTCAGGCAGAGAAACATTTCTAGATTGTTATCTTTTTTTCCCTTTTATTTTCCTTTTTGTTTCATGCAGCATTTATAGAGCTTCTGCTACACATCCAGGACTGTGGTAGGTGCCAGGAATACAGAAGAATAAGATCACCTCTGCCATCTAGGAATTTTAATGGGGTGGAACTAAGGGGTGGATGGGAAAGAAAGGAATGAACACTTGCTGAATATTTTTAATTAGCACACACAGTGCTTTTCATTTTCACATATATTTATATAATTTAAAGCTAAAAACAACCTCCATAGGGCAGCTAATAATGCTACTGATAATACACATAATATCTCATTTCAGCCTCAGAATAACCCCATAAGGTGAACACTATTATCTTCATATTGTACGTAACAGACTGAAGTTAAGGGAGCTCAGGAACTTGCGGTGAGTGGCTGAGCAGACTTTCATACCCCAGTTCCCTATGTCTGAAGCCCACCATGCCCCTCTGCCTCTTCTGAGCTACCCTGAGGATCCCTGGCTGTAACCCATGGACCTCTATTCTTCCAGCCAGGCATAGGGCCCAGGAGCACAAAGCTCATTGACTTTGAGCAGAGACTCCGTCTCAGACGCTGAGTCCCAGCTACAGAGCAGGTTGGAAGCAGGAGCTGGGGCAGATTGAGTAGGGCCATGTGAACCATAGGAAGGAGTTGAGTTTGTCTGGTTTAACAGGGGGCGTGAGGAGGAGTAAATGGGAAGAACTGTGTGCTGGACGCGAGATAGGCTGCCCTCATGCGAACTCACCATCTTCGTTCCTGATGGGTTGAAACCTAGACTCTTTATGCCTCAGTTACTCTGGCTGCAAATTGGAACATTAGAGGTGGGGGTGGGGAGGGAAGTGCGGGGAGGAGCTTGGTGCCGCTTCGCTCCTAGCTGTGGCCTGGCAACAGGAATCCTGATTTGACGTCAGATGACCAGGGCTTTAGTCCCGGTGCTCGCATTTGCCTTCTAAGTGGTGCAAATGCAGGCAAGCCAGCTTTCTCCGTAGAAGGCTATTTTATACTTTGTCAATAGGGGGTTATCCTGAATGCTGAATGAGGCAGTACAGAGTAAGTGAGGTGACAGAAAACTGGGTGGATAAATGTGAGATGCAATTGTAATGTTTCTTATAGCATAAGGCCGTATCATACCTGCAGGGTACTGTGGCCTGGTGACCTGCCAGCCTGGCATCAGAACAGTCTTTGGAGTCAGAAAACTTGCATTTAAAAATAATCCTCTCTCCTTCTAACTAGGCTAACCACTTCAACCAACAGTGTCTCATTCCCTTTGATTATAAAATGAGAATGATAATTCTGGACTAATTATGCCCATTAGAAGTATTAACGTAAAAGTATAGGAAGTTCTTTCAGTGCCTGATGCACACATAGCAGGCTTTCCATCAGCAGGGTTCCACGTTCACCCTAGGGGCTTGGGCCGGGAGCACTCCCTCTGGCTCTTCGAAATTGAAGATTATCATGAGACACATACATCAGTTTGTTTGTGTTAGCGGAATCTTCTCTAATATTACAGACCTGGACAAGAGCTTAGAAATGCTCCAACCTGGCCGGGCGCGGTGGCTCACGCCTATCATCCCAGCACTTTGGGAGGCTGAGACGGGTGGATCACAGGTCAAGAGATCGAGGCCATCCTGGTCAACATGGTGAAACCCCCGTCTCTACTAAAAATACAAAAAATTAGCTGGGCGTGGTGGCGTGTGCCTGTAATCCCAGCTACTCAGGAGGCTGAGGCAGGAGAATTGCCTGAACCCAGGAGGCGGAGGTTGCAGTGAGCCGAGATCGCGCCATTGCACTCCAGTCTGTGTAACAAGAGTGAAACTCCATCTCAAAAAAAAAAAAAAAGAAAAAGAAAAGAGAGAGAGAAATACTCCAACCTAAGCCTCTCATTTTACAGATGAAGAAGTTGAAGACTAGAAAGTTAAAGTTCTGGTAATAGGTGTGGGTGGAGTTAGTTCCAGGGTCAGAATTGGGTCTCCCATCTCTTTCCTCTGAACCTAGCTCCCAGATCTCCGCCTCACCATCACCTCTGCTCCTTGCCCCACAGCAGTCTGGCAAGCCAGCTTGCTTCTAGTGGCCCTGGGCTGCTCACTGGAGCACCGAGAAAGTGCTGGAGAGGGCCGTGCTGTGGCTGGCCTGAGGAAGCATCAGGAGTAGGGCCTTGAGAGGTTCTGGCAGTGGCGACCTACTTACAGAAGGGAAAAACGGAGAGTGGCTGTGATGCATTTTGTTGGTGGTGAGGCTGGCTCGACTGTCAGCCTCTTCTCAGAAGACAAACTTGCTAGAATGGAGCCTGAAGAAAAAAAACTAGGATCAGAGCATTGCTCATGGTACCTCCCGGCTCTGCTGTCAGAGGTACCCATGCTAAGCCTAGACAATCATCCAAATGAAAAAGAGAGAGCAGGAGAGAAAGAGAGGAATCACACTGGAACGCTTTTTACAGAGGAAAGGAATGGGCGCTGGGGAGTGGATGCTGAGACGCCCAACCATTCCTCCTGCAAACTCTACCTCAAATGGTGACAACTAGAATCTGCAGTCCCGTGCAGATTCTGATTAGCACCATTTGGAGTAGAGTTTGCAGGAGGAATGGTTTATACGTGGCTTTCATGTTGTCTCATTTAATTCTCCACAGCAACACTAAAGTGGGCATTTTTCTCTTTCAACAAATGTTTACTGAGCTCCTCCTAGGTCACTGGAAATGAGTAGGGGAGTCAACCTTGTTATCTTTGTTTTGAATTACCAATCACATTTTATAGATGAGGAAACTGAGGTTCAGTGACTGACCCATAGTAAGTTATCAATAAACAAAGTCAGATATCAGGTTTAGGAGTCAAAA
Source organism: Saimiri boliviensis (assembly GCF_048565385.1). Classification (NCBI taxonomy): domain Eukaryota; kingdom Metazoa; phylum Chordata; class Mammalia; order Primates; family Cebidae; genus Saimiri; species Saimiri boliviensis. The sequence continues at coordinate 124,648,354 of NC_133455.1, forward strand.
CCTTTCCATCACATCACTAGGGGCATCACACATCTCCCTCCTGTACCTACCATCACACCAGAACGACTCACAGAGATACACGCATAAAAGCCTTGCATTAATCAAAACCACACTGAGATACCATCTCACACCAGTTAGAATGGCGAACATTAAAATATCTGGAGACAGCAGATGCTGGAGAGGATGTGGAGAAATAGGAACACTTTTACACTGTTGGTGGGAGTGTAAATTAGTTCAACCATTGTGGAAGACAGTGTGGCGATTTCTCAAGGATCTAGAAATAGAAATTCCATTTGACCCAGCAATATATACCCAAAGAACTATAAATTGTTCTACTGTAAAGACACATGCACATGCACGTTCATTGCAGCCCTATGTACAATAGGAAAGACCTGGAACCAATTCAAATGCCCATCAATGATAGACTGGACAAAGAAAATGTGGCACATATACACCAGGGAATACTATGCAGCCAAAAAAGACGATGAGTTCATGTCGTTTGTAGGGACATGGGTGAATCTGGAAACCATTCTCAGCAAACTGACACAAGAACAGAATACCAAACACCGCATGTTCTCACTCATAGGCGGGCGAAGAACAATGAGAACACATAGACTCGAGGAGAAGAGCATCACACACACTGGGGGTGGTTGGTGGGGGGTTACGGGAAGAATAGTGGGGGGTGGGGAGGGAAACATGGGGAGAAATGCCAGATATAGCCAAAGGGGGAATAGAGGCAGCAAACCACCTGGTTATGTGTGCACCTATGCAACAACCCTGCGTGACCTGCACATGTACCCCAGAACATAAAGTAAAATAAAAAACAAACAAAAAAAAGGTCTTGCGTTTACAGGGTCCATCTCACACAGGTCCACATGTAGAGTCCAGCTCTCCTACTTGTGCTATTTGTGAAAAATGCAACTTAACGCAACTTTGCCTTGGGATCTCATCTTTAAAAACGGAATTAAAGGCATCTCCCATTCTGTTTTTGCTTCCAAGGATTGGGTGTGATCAGTTATACATTCAGATTCCCAATTCAAGAAATACCCTTATTAGATAAGCTGGACATCAATCAGAATCCATCTATTGAGCATCTTTCTAAAGGCTGAGCAACATACTAGACAAGTGAAGGGAACGTGGGCATACAGAATGGCTCGCAATTTGTGTAAGAATTGGAGAAACCAAACTGGAGGGGGCCAATACTGGAGGCCGCTAGACAGGAGAGCAGTGAGCTGGCTCTGAAAGCACTGGATGCCGGGATGGGTGCACAGGAGAAAACCAGGCAAAGGGCACAGGCTTGGCAAAGGCAGAGAGGTGCCATCCATTGCAGTATAAGGTAAAGGCTGTTACAAGAGAGGCCTAACCACATGAATACCCAGATCCCAAAACACAGAAATGGAGGCAATGGCCCTGGAGATCTGTATCCTAGAGAGGTTGGGTTGTAATGACAGCCAGCCTTGGAAGGTCTAGAAGGGCACGGATCTCTAGGGCCCCACCCTTCGGCCATTTTGAATGCTCCTCAATTCTTGGCATGAAGTCTACAGGAGGCGAGGAAGCTGCAACATTTCCACCAGATGGCAGTTTCTCCTAATGTGACTGTCCCGGAGGCCATGGAGAGGATGTACTTCAATTAATTATTATTATTTTTTCTGTGTCCGTAATTAAATCCTGTTTTATATTGTTTTGTTTTTTTTTTTCATTATACGTTAAGTTCTGGGGTACATGTTACATAGGTATGCACATTCCATGGTGGTTTGCTGCCTCCATCCCCTCGTCACCTACATTAGGTGTTTCTCCTAATGTTATCCCTCCCCAAACCCCCCACCCCATGCTATCCCTCTCCTAGCCCTCCCCCACCCCCCAACAGGCCCCAGTGTGTAATGTTCCCCTCCCTGCGTCCATGTATTCTCATTGTTCAACACCCACTTATGAGTGAGAACATGTGATGTTTGGTTTTCTGTTCTTGTGTCAGTTTGCTGAGAATGGTAGTTTCCAGCTTCATCCATGACCCTGCAAAGGACGAGAACTCATCCTTTTTTATGGCTGCATAGTATTCCATGGTGTATATGTGCCACATTTTCTTTATCCAGCCTATCCTTGATGGGCATTTGGGTTGGTTCCAGGTCTTTGCTACTGTGAACAGTGCTGCAATGAACATACGTGTGCATATGTCTTTATAACAGAATGATTTATAATCCTTTGGGTATATACCCGGTAACGGGATTGCTGGGTCAAATGGTAATTCTATCTCTAGATCCCTAAGGAATTGCCACACTGTCTTCCACAATGGTTGAACTAATTTACACTCTCACCAACAGTGTAAAAGTGTTCCTATTTTTTCCACATCCTCCATGGAGAGGATTTAACTTGCAGAGTGCCTGATACTAAGACTTAGAGTCCCAGGAGTCCACCCTTCTCGCCACAGTTTGAGTTTCTGTTTCATTCCCTTCCTCCATCTCCCATATGCTTCCAAGATTTCATCCTGGGAATGGAAACTGTGAAGTTGTCTGAGGAACCCTCTTCAGTTCGTGTGGAGGATGATCACTGTCTCTCATTTCTTTCGTGGTATCACCCTCTCCCCATTTGAGAATCTCAATGATGCTGGCAAGCTCACACTTCCCATGAGCCACAATTACCTGTGGAGCAGAGCAGCTGGATCCCATTTGTGGTCTGTGTTCAGCTTTGCTTTAACCCAAGCAATTAACTGATGGCCGCCTCTGAAATGTGCCTGCCTTTCTAGCTCCCTCCTGTGAGCATCCCACCTGTGAGCTCCTGCACTGGACTCCTTGAAGGTGGGATGCGGGGACAGGTGGAAGTAAGGACAGATGGAACCACAGATGAGCCAGGGACAAGATGCTTACTTAGCTGCTCATTGTGCTACACATAGGAGCAAAGAGCAGAAGAGGGGCATGATCCCTCATCCCAGGGATGCCCAGTGTGTTTTAATCCTATAATCTACAAAGTGCTTGGGGCCTTTGGATCAGTTTCAGAATATGAATGCAGTTCACACGCAGAGGTGATCATCTGTCCATTCCTTGAAGTCAAAGAAGGTGGCAACCTTAAGAGTATACATGAAATCATCGTCATGTTCACAGAATGATTTTAAGACAGCGACAGATATTATTGGAACAAATGGTGTTATTTAGCCAAAAATGCCCCAAAGATGACTCACTCAGAAAGTGCATGCTTCACTGAGGGACATAGGGCCTCCAGGACTTTGGCCAGCATGAGTAGTGAGGACAAAGGATGACCAGAGTATAAGACAGGCAACGGGGTCGAAGGCTGGTGAAGGAAGGCGCCAGCTGGTTTAGACTGAAACTCCCCTCTAATGATGTGGTAGCCCAGGGCATGCCCCACAAATGAGGCAATTTCAGTTCTTCTTCCTTCTGGTGCCTCCAGACCCAGCTCTCTCTCGAAGCACACTTGGATTGTTTTTAGTCACATGATTCCTTTAGAGCTCTTGCCTTCTTACAGTCACTGGAAAGGCAATGCTATAAGCTAAAGAGAAATGTATGTCAGGACTCCCGGTCTAACCCTTTTGACATCATTGCAGTCGGTGCTTGTGTGTGACACAGTACATGCAAGAGACACAATATGGCATAGTGGAGATCCCACAGCTTTGTAATCAAGAGACTGGAATTGTGGCCCTAGCTTAAAGACTGAAGTCTTTAATATCTTCATGTACTTGTTGCTATAAAAAACTGATAGCCACTGAGTGGTTTAATTCCCAGGGTTTTTGCAAACCTAATGAAATTCATATTGGTGAAAGCACAAGGTAAACTGTAAAATACACACATCAGAAATATTATACATCATGACCAACTGGGATTTATTGTGGGCGTGCAAGTCTGATTTAACATGTGCAGATCAATCAATGTAATATGAACAGAATAACAAAATTCACAGAATTATCTCAGTTGACACAGAAAAAGCATTTGACAAAGTTAAATCTCCTTTCTTGATAAAAACTTTTAAGTTTAGTATAGAAAGGAAGTTCCTCAAGATAATAAAGTTTATTTTTTAAATACAAAAAAAAAAAAAAAACCCACTGTAAAATACTATCATCGTTGCTAAGATTTCAAGTATCTCCCAAATCTTCTTCCAGTTTTGTGGAGTCCTCCTTGGGAAAGCAGAAGATAACTTCCCCCATCCCTGGAACGAGTTCTGCCACACACTGAATGCATAGGGACTGGGGCCTCTGCTGCAGTGCATGGTGGGATTCCTTCAGTGCCTGTCCTCTACCCAGTGTTCTCAGTGGTGTGCAATTACCCAGTGGCCTGATCTGTTTTGTGGCCTGCAGCACAGTAGCAGCGGAGGCTCAGGCTGGTCCTCTCTGCGCTGCAGTCTCTGCTGCCTTCCTTCCGTGGACTACACACAGCCTCTGCACTCATCATAAAGAGCGAGTAGAAGGTCCTTACGTGTGGGGTCTTCTACCTTCTTGGCCTGTTTATTAGTCCATTTCCCTTACTCCCTGCTCATAACAGCCACTGAGAGAGTTTCCTGGAAATTTCTAATGAAGACTGTGTGTTCTCATTTGAGTTCCAAGCAATAGGTGCTCCCGCTGTAAATTTTAAGGGCCATTTTGGGTGTAAACTCTAAGAATTAAGCTGGACTCTACCAGGTTCAGCCCACCTTCTCCGAGAAGCTCTCTGGATCTTCTAAGTTGTGTTCCTCTGGAGTCCTGGGTACCCAACCCTGGCCCTATATGACTCTCTTGTCACTCATCAGCATCTGCCAGCTATCAGAGAAGCGTGAGGGTGCAGGGAGAGGCTTGGTGTTTACTGATTCTTGCAGTCTCCTCCACCCTGTGTGGATCCCAAGCTTCGTGCTCTGCAAAGAGCAAGCATTCAATATATATAAATTGAGAATTGTAGTGAAGAGGTGGGGTTTCCTGCCCCAGGGCATTCGCAGCTTTACCAGAGGGGAATGGGGTAGATACAGAGATAGAAAACTCAGTAGTTAAATCAGAAACAATGGAAACATCAGGGTTCTTCCATTGCAACATGCTGTGGTCTGTGGGTAAGTTACAAACTCGGGGTTTTACTGATTGATCTTTGTCCCTTCTGAAGGGATACTAGAGTGAATAGGGGGCTCCGTGTGTCTTATCCTTACTTTTTGGAAAAAGGAAAGGGTAAAATGAAAGTTTCGCCGCAACCGGAAGTCAGGGTGCAAACACATCTGTCAAATGTTGGGAGTAGTTACCTCCAGATCCTGCTGATCTAGGTGATTGTTCCTTTCTCAAGGTGCTGAAAAGGAAGCAAGAAGGCCCCAGAGGGCTGAGGTCCAGGATTTTCTAATTGCCCCATAAGAGAATCTGGTCTCCCAAGAAAGCCGCAAGATGATCTGCTCTCCTGACACGCACTGTTGGACACACAAGTGCGGATTCCTGAGACAGCAACTCTGGATGTGGGCCGGCTCCAACCCAGCCCTGGAACTCGGGAGTCCACAAGCACCCCATCCAAGTGCCAGATTCAAACCCTAAGAGAAAGATTCCAGGGCAGTGAGGCAAGTCCTCAGCCCAGACCTCAGCCAGCACTCCGTGTCCTGGGCTTGGCCACCTCTCCACAGCAGTAAAGGCACACAAGGTGGATCAGTGTTGATACGTTTTTGAGGTCATAATGTGGAGTAAAAAATACAAGACGCACTGCAAGAGCATCCTTGCAAATCTTTTAACCAGGTGCATGCACGGGTAGAAAAGTGGAATCCACGCATGAGAAGGATGGACAGTGACTTCAGGACAGGGACTTCCTCTTGGGAGGGAGGGTGGAGAGTGAGACGGGGCTTCCAGGTAGGCTTTGGTGCTACCTGTAATTTTGTTTCTAAACAGAAACACTCAGAATAAATGTGTCAGGTGCAAAAACATCTGTTAAAGGTTGGCAGTAGGGACAGGGATTATGTTCTGATTATTTGTGAAATTTCCTAATAAACTATTTTTAAAAATGCCTGGGGGAAGGAAGAATTCTGTGAGTGAAAAGCTGTATCTATACCATTTACTACCACCTGGTGACCTCCTTTCTGACTACATATCAGAGCCTGGGCCCCAACTCAGACAAGTTGCAGAGTCTCAGAAGATGCAGCCCACGGTGATTCTGACCTCACCAGGATCAGCTCAGATGTCATAAAAACAGCTGCCTTAGTCTATTTGGCTGTGAAGTCTACACTGCAGGGTCTCTAGAGCAGCTCCTGTACCAAATGTCAGCCTTCAGAGTGGGGAGACTTCCGCTCCCATGTCGGAAGCTATACTTCTAGACTAGGTTTCTGCCAGGAGGCAATAGTTTCTGCTGTTGGGAGACCCCCAGTGCTACTATGCTCTGGCCACAAGCAGAGCATCTGAGGTCATAGATCTACATATAAACCCAAAGCTCTCCCGCTAGTTCCCCACATGGCTGCGATCATTCTCACACCCCAGGCACGATGCAGGAAGAAATACGGCCCATTCAGTAGTCCTGAGTGGTCTCCCTATGGATCTGTTGGGGGTCTCCTGGCTCTTACAAGCAGGCTTTTTCTTTTGTTTCACGTCAGACCTTCAAACTCCTCTTCTGAATCTGTTTGCTCTTGTCCAAAAGGAGGTGGAGAAAAGACCCCAAAGGAATCCATGCTAGTGCTTTCATGAAATGTGCCTTGAATTGCAGGCCGGGCTCCAAGGCTCACTATTTATGTCTTGTGACCTTGGATACTCCTCTCTGGGCTAGGAAAGGCCCTTCTCTAGAGTCTCCCTGCCTGTTTAGATGTTGCGGGGAAAGAGCGTGGCAGGGGACCCAAACACCCGGGTGGCATTTGCCTCTTTTTTTGTAGTCAAGTGATCAATATCACTTTAGGCTCCCAGCTCCTTCCTCAGGGGCAGAATGCAATACTATGCTCACTGCCGGTGCCCAGTATTGGTTGATGGGAGGAACGAATGAGCAAATGAAGAGTTTTGAGAAGCACAGGCTCAACCTGGGAGCTGAGAGTGTTATAATTAGAACACCAGGGCTGGTGCTGGGAACCCAGTGGAGGGGCTGGTTCCTGGTGCCTCCCTATCAGATGGGGCTGTCCAGGCTCCCAGACAGCTGGGCTTGAGCCAGGACTCAGCACACTGGCTCTCAGTGACGCCCTGAGGGAAAAGTCATCCATCATAGAAGGTAATGGTGTGTGGAAGGACCTGTCTACCCTCCCCCACCCCATCTTCCACAGACTAGTGGCAGTTTGGAAAGAATCTGAGTTTCCCAAGAGAAGAAAGGCCAATTTTAGAACAGTTTTCCTTTTTTTTTTTTTTTTCTGAACAAGCTGTGGTTAGGGCATTCTGTACCGGTCAATGCCAAGGTACTTGAGCTTCCTGAGACTCTGATCCCAGACCACTCTTGCTATCCCAGGTATCAACTCCCCATCTCTCCATCTATGCCTTCTCTCCATGTCACCCAACCCAGAGGGCAGCAATGCTAATCGGGTCATTCCACAGAAGCCCTTGGTTCCCTGACCTCAGTCATGGCTCCCATAGTTTCTCTGCAAGGAAAAGAGCCCTTATGAAGAATCAGAGTGGGTCCTTCTCTTCTACATCTGTCTAGGATAGGTATCCATCACAAGAAGCAGAATCATAGGAAAATAACTTGCCACACAAAAGGCGGTCCCTGCACTGCCCCAGCAGCCTCAGCATCATCTGGAAGCATGTTAAAAAATGCAGGACCACAGCACTGCTGAATCAGAACCACTATTGAAAGAACATACCCAGGCGATTTTTAAGTCCGTTAACGTTTGAGAAGCACAGTTTTAGCCCAGCCGTTCTCCAAGTGGTATGTGAACCAGCAGCATCAACCTCACCTGAGCACTTAACTCACGCCCCGGCCCCACCCCTGATATGCCAAATTAGAAATTCTGGGGACAGAGTCCAGCAATCCCAGGGATAGAGTCCAGTGTTTCAATAAGCCTTCCAGATGGTTTGAATGCACATTGAAGTTTGAGAGCCACTGCTGCCGCGGGTGCTTCTACTCTGAAGATGATGTCAAGAGCAAAGAGAAGGGCACTGGGTCAAACCAAGGTGGAAGCAGCCAGGGCACCACCAAGCGCTCACTTTGGGTCTCGGCAAAAGCAGGAGCACCAGGGTCCCTCTTTTTCCTTCTTTTAACAAAGATTCAGAATTTGTAATGTGGAAGACACTCATCTTGGTATCTGGAAGATGGGGAGGCGGGGTTGGGCAACTTCATGAGGTGATATATGCAACATGGCTTTTGCCCTTGAAAAGAAGGCTCAAGACAACCCACCTGAATTCTTCCACTGTGGCAGCTCTGAAGCCATAATAAACCATGTTATAATTCCCTGGTTATCTTACAGCTGCTTCCCTATGCCACGACCACTCCCTCTCCAGTTCTGAAACCTCAAGAGCCAGTCTGTGTCCTTAGAAGCCAGAGCTGTCCTGTGCAATCATGGTTTCCCACACAGCCACGAGTTGCTCCCTGGGATTCAGAGTCCTCGGCTGTCAAACAAGGGATGGGGCTGAGTCCTAGGGTGCCTGGTCCTTTTGAGAGTTCTGGCTTTTGTCCTGGGATGGCTTGGGGACAGCTTTGCTTGAGGAAATCAGGTGTGGATGAGGTAACTCTCATGGTGTCTTCCATTCCTTCAATTGTTAGGTCAGGTGTTGAACACGTTTGCTGACTCTCATGCCGTTTCTCAAGGTGGTTCGTAGGGTTTTCTCTTGAGCTCGTCTTTACCTGAACTGTGCGAGTGCAAATCCTGGGCCACTTGGCTATAGGGTCCCTGTTGGTCAGCATGGACTTTGGCTTCCGTGAAAGAGCTCAGAATGAGGATCGTGGCCCAGAACCAGCTTCTATAGTGATGCCTTCCTTCATCATGTGCATGGTGTATTTTTGGACATCAAAGTCTTGTTGAGCACAGCCTTCCAGATTTTTCCTTTCTCATGGGAGCCTTTTCCCACCCAGAACTCCAAGTAAAGACAGACATCCCTGCCAGCTCCCCGGGCTGGAGAGTAGAGATTGCTTAGTCACTTTTTACTGAGGTTATCACCCTTTGCAAATGAGGTGGAGATTTTGTGGTTTCTTTTTACTGAAGATTACAGCTTAGCATAGGGTTTCAGAGCCAGATGCTTACGGCCTCTCTCCTGCCCTGTGTCTGATACATGAAGCCTCTGGGCCCAGTTCAGGTATGATCTAGACATCCCTTCCCCCAGCCACGGCCCCCACAAACTACTTCTATAAACGATGTCCCCATTCTGGCTTTCAGTTCATCATTTCGGACATCTATGGATGATTCTTTCTCTTGCAAGCTCAAGTACATATGTCTTTTTAAAAGGTACTTTATTTGGCGTTTTTATCTGCTGAAGTGGAAGCTTACACTCCCCCAGCCCACCGTATCTCTGTAACTCCAAGTCCCAGAAGATGCCATGTTGCATGATTCTTTTCTAGACAAGGAAGCCATTTATTGGATTAGTAGAGGGAATCCCTCACCAGTCCACACTTTCCCATGGGGTTCTGCTGATGCGGAACCGAAGGCGGGAGAGAGGAAAATCCCTTTTCTCTGCGATCTCTGATCGAGAGGACTGAGCCACAGAAGAGCTTTATTCCTAAGACCTCCATCCCTGGAGGCTGCCAGTCCTTAGCCCCTCTTCCCCTGGCTGGGAATGTGCTGGGTTCTCTCTTCACAGTCCCCCATTGGCTGGCAGAGTGAACAGATGGACAGTGACCACCTGGTGACTCAGCAGGGTGGAAGGAGGCTGTGGATGAGAACCCCCGGCTGCCCTGAGGACGCTTGAGGGTGGGGAAAGGGTCTCCTTTCTTCTCCAGCCATGCAAGTTGCTTATCCCAGTTCTAGTGGTTTTGAAGACATATCCAGAAGATTTATGTGTTATGACGTGATTGAGGTGGAGGTAAAAGTGCTGAAGAAACAGAAGGAGGTATTAGCTAGTTTGTGGGGATTTTCCTTTGTAGACCAGTATTAGTGTGCACTGCCTTACACTGAAGAAGAGAAACCAGGGTTTTATTAATGTTAAAATTTCAGATAGAAGGTATGCTTTGGCATGGAATACAACTGTTGTCAACTTCATATGGACAAAATAACACAATACATTGGGATTTTGACAGAAAAGAGGAAAAAGGAATTCCTCATCTTTGACAGAGAGAAGTTAACAGATGTAGTCCACACTTTTGAGGAAATACTAATCTTAAAATTCTAACTATTTTAAAAGTATATTTACATTTAAATTAATTTTAAGCATATTATTTAATGTCACAAAGATTACTAGGGAAAAAATTAAAATAGTTATTAATAAAAATGAAGATACAGATGTGACAGGGTATGAAGTTGCAGAATTCAATAAATTCCCCATCTGTGACATTTACTAGATGATGCTTTCTGTTGAAATTAGATAAATCAGTAATAGAAGCTTAAACATTTTATTTTATACGATGATGGCAACCATGAGAAGAACAAAAGCCAGAAACTCGTCATTGTGGTTATCTCTAGAGGGCAGAGGAGGCAGAATTTTCTCATTTCATGCCTTTCTGTGATGTAACTGTTTTTTAAGATCATGGGCATGCAATTATTTCCATAATAATAAAAACCACTTAATGCACTTAATGGGTCAGAGATAATTGTATCTTGGTCTACAGAATCTGGACAGAGAAATGTTTTGATTTCTAGGACTGCCAAATCTATCTTCTTAAGCAAGATAAAGCCATGCAGGTCAGGAGGGATAAACGGGCGTCTGTGACAGCTGGGTGGGAGAAGGGGCAGAAAAGGCTCGCCTCGCTCCGGGGGAAGAAGTGAAAGAGGATGGCTGAGTTCATGTTAAAGGGTCAGGCTATTGCGGGCACATTGTTCCTTCAAAGGTCGGGAATATTGTGTCCAGGAAGACTAGCTGGAGAGTAAGAATTTTCTACCTAGAGAACAGGAAAAAGAGACTAGAGAAAAACAAAAAGAAAGAAAACCAGGCCGGGCACAGTGGCTCAAGCCTGTAATCCCAGCACTTTGGGAGGCCGAGGCGGTGGATCACGAGGTCAAGAGATCGAGACCATCCTGGTCAACATGGTGAAACCCCATCTCTACTAAAAATACTAAAAATTAGCTGGGCATGGTGGTGTGTGCCTGTAATCCCAGCTACTCAGGAGGCTGAGGCAGGAGAATTGCCTGAACCCAGGAGGCGGAGGTTGCGGTGAGCCGAGATCGCGCCATTGCACTCCAGCCTGGGTAACGAGCAAAACTCCGTCTCAAAAAAAAAAAAAAAAAAAAAAAGAAAGAAAGAAAGAAAGAAAACCACACCAGAACACTGTTACTGTACTTTTCTCTTGGTTCTGTTGTTCCCCAAGATCAATAATTGGCCTTTCTGACTATTTTAGGGCCCTATATCAGAGCTCTTAATTTCTTTAAATTAAGAAATAGTCTAGAGAAAATAAAAGACACAAGATGTGTTAACTCAGATGCCATTCTGTGAAAAGGAAGAACTCCCCAGCACAGGTAAGATTCCTACTTGTGAACAGTGATGGCAAATACAAGCTGAGATCCTAGTCCTGACTCCTAATAGGGAGCTCTTTCTTCCAAAGGAAACTTCTTCTGCAGGGTCCCTTAAAAGCACAGTGCCAGCACCCCATTCCTCTGTGATTCCCACTGTGTCCTGGCCTTTGCTTGTGCTTAACAAAGCTTTGTCTGGGAGCCTCCATCCTCGGTCCTTTAGGAACCTCAGTAGAAAAGCCAGAGTTTCCCAGTGGGTTTCCAAAGTGGTAGTCAAATTTCTAATTTCTTCTTCATTCATTTTAACACAGAAAGATGTCCTTTTCCTTCCCTCCTGCCTAAGGCACCAAAAGTTGCTCAGGTCCACCACGGGAGGGTGGAGAATCCCTCAGGATTGTGCAGCCAGTGGGAACGTATACTATTGTCCTTCTGCAAAGCACCTCTCCCTTCCCCATCCTCCACAATGCATTGGGCCAAACCACCACCTTGAGCCTTGATGTTGAAAATCCAGCCCCCATGTTGTGCTATACGTGTGTCAACCCTCACTGATGCTTCTAATTTCGTGTCTTTCTATTTTTTATGCATTCTGTGCTAACCTTCTTTCTGGACACTGTGTAAGCTGATGCCTGTGTCTTGGCACCACTTCTCTGTGCCTGGAATGGGCTTCTTTGCCTCTCAAGTTTTCAAAACTTTACTTGATGAGCTCTCAGGCCATTAACTTGTGTACCCTCCGGGCTGTCGGAGCACTCTATGTTAGTCTCGGCACATTGTATCTCATTCATGTCTGTCCTCTCCCAGATTCCCTTAAGGTCAGAGACTTGTGTCTCATCAATCTCTATGCCCAGCGCGTGGCACAGCCATGCCATCCAAGCACACACCATGAGGCTCCCACATGTTGTAGATGGGAAGCTGAGCTTTGGAGTCTATCCGGGTAGAAGTCCCAACTCTGCCACTTACTTGCTGTGGGATTAGGCCAAGTTAATCACTTGTGCCATGTGGCTTGTCTCCACTTCACTGGGTTGCTGTGATGATTAAATCAGATCGTTCCTGTAAAATTTTTTATGCATGCGTTACGTGCTCATCGAAATTCAACTAGAATTATTAAATGAAAGGAATGCAGCGCACAATTTCAGACTTTTTTTTTCTGCCCACACTTTCTCTCATCTTTTCTAAAACTCCTAAACTAGGTAGCATGAGCTACAAGAACTTTTAGAGCTTGGAGACAGTCCCTAAAGTCACAAGAATAAACCAATCTTCATGTGCTCAAAGACATGCCTCCCGTGTTGGAAGCAGTGACAAGTTTCTGGAGAGGCTGGCTTTCCCATCGCCTGTCTCCAGACTGCTAAAAGAGGGTATCATTTGGAAAGTCCTCTAAAGATGGAGGTCTCCATTCCGTTGGCAAGCACATATCAACCCTGGAATGTTCTTTTTCCTGTCTCATTTACATCCATCACAATGAGTGTAGTTTTAGGCCCTCTGCCCTTATTCTGTCACCACAGACTTATACTCCACAGAAAACTGTTTCAAAGCCTGCAGCGTCTTCTCTGGTTCTCCTGATTAGGGTTTTTGTTTTTTTGGGAGGAAGGGAATGAGTTTCCAGCAAAGGCGGGAAGGTGGAGCCAAATATCAAACACGGTCCTTGGGTGCCACTTGCTGGTCAAATGCCATATCGCAACCATTTCTTTTCTTCTGTCCAACAGTCCACAAATAAGCAGAAAAGAATCACTGTTTAACAGAGAGTTTTGACTTGTTTTCATGAATAAAGGTAACTGACCAGCCAGGGGATCAGACTCCTGAAATGATAAACGTGCTTCAGCTAGCTGAGCTCAGAAAATCCAGGTGACAAAGGTGATGTCGCTGGAAGGAATGTGTTTAGGGTGAATCGCCCGCCTCCCGAGCCCGAAGCACTATTGTTCTCTGTACATGCAAAGGGTGAGCTGATTCATTTTTTTATCACAACTTCATGGTGTCACAAAACCATTCTCCTCAGCAAGGCCCCACTAACCATGACAATGACCCCAATTCCGTGTTTCCTTTGTCTTACTCTTTACTTTTACAAAGTACTTGAGTTATTTGAAACTGACCCTAAAACCCCGTAAGGTGCGCAATGCCAAGATGATTGTTTCAGCTGTTTAGTAGAGGAACTTAAATGTCTGCTCTGACGCCAGATCGCCGTGCGACGCTGCTGCTGGGACGGCAGTGCAGACGCCTTCCCTTCTGGGGTCCTGGTTTTGCTGTTTTCGGGCTGCAATGGCTTCTTCCCTCATGCCCTTTTCCTCCAACCTCACTTCCCTGACAATTCAAGCCCTCCCGCCTCTGCTGCACGTACTGCAATGAAGTTGCCTTTGGGTCCCTGATCTCCAGTTTCTTCCCCGTTCATTCCCTTCCATGGTGGAGTCAGTTACATGTTTAAGATAAAGATCCAATCACAACCTGGTTTAAAACAAAAACCAAAATAAAACTGCCATGGCTCCCACCGTAGCCGGCACAAAGCTTAACCCCCGTGGCCTCCTGCACAGCACCCTTGACTTCTGACTGCATCGACAGCCTCACCTCCAGCTCTTCGCCTCCCTGCTGCCTGTGCCCACCACGTGCAACATTCTTTCTTCTCACTTCTGTCTGTCCGGTTTAAGCCCTCTGTGGGCTGGCCATTCTGCTGTCTCCTCCGGCTCCATTCCTCACTTCTCTGCCTTGCTTCGTGTCCTGGAGACCATCGCCCAGGCCCCATTGTCTCTGGATTCTAGTTGGCTTCAGCCATGAATCCTGCGCTAACTGGAGATCAGAGAGCAAGGTCCCGGTGCTCACAGTCTCCCCGTGATTTGGGGAATGGGTGCATTTTTCTCCCTGGGCCCCAGTCCTGTAGCTGCCTGTCTCCACAGCCGCAGCCCTCTGCAGGTTCTGGGCATCCCACACTCTACTCCGACCACTTGGCTCTTCAGGCCTAGAGGTATCGCAGCTTTCTGCTGCTCCTGGTGACCTGTTGGCTCTCGTGGCACTGCCCACACATCTGTATCTGGTGCCTTCTTTAGGCTCTGCTTGTTATTCCTTTCCAGTGTGTTCTGTGTTCTGCCCGGAAGACCCTGACTGATATAACCTCTTCCATGAGGCCTCTCCGGCATCCTCCTTCCTCCGTGACAGGAGTCAGTGCCACGGAGAGTGCTGTCCCTGCATGCTACCTCACAGCCTCACTGGTTTCCACCATTAGTGACTCCATGGCAATGCGTCTTTCATTCATCTTTGTATCCACAGTCCTCCAGTACGTGGTCTGACATGCAGTATGAGGTCAAAGCGCTTAATGAATGAATCCATGCACAAAAGAGAGGTTTTGTTGGAAAGGCTGTAGTTGAATGACATCAAGGCTTCGGGTTTGAACTTTATATGGCTCAGTTATTTTTATGAAGAGCTTATGGCAGAGACTCTGCCCTCATTCTGGTCCATCGTTTAAATCGTTTCCCTTGAAGTGTGGATGGATCCACCAGCTTCTTCATGCCCAAGAGAGTGCCCTGCTGCAGAACACATAGGCTCTTGCGGCGCAGCTTTTGAGGGAAAGCCCGACCCCGCTGAGAGCCATTCTCTGCAATATATGAGAGTCCTCCAATATACTGTGCACGGAGGCACAAAGCTTCTGGAGGTAGGAAGAGGTGCTTCAGAACCAGAAGTGTCAGCTCAAAGGGGTGTCTGCTGATGAGTGGGCGTCATCATCAGGCTTCCTCACTGTAACCAACCTACATGAATCAATGACTACATTGAGCTTCTAGGGGGAAAGCTGGGGCTGGCCGAGAGGCAGAGGATGGGAGCTTCCATCACTGGCTTCACTGATACGGGCTCATTCATTTCACGAGATGCTGAAGCACGAAGACTTTCTGGAGATCAATGGGAAGGGAAAACCCAGGAGTGGGTGTTAAGATAGGTTGTTGGAGATGGAAGATGAGAGTGAAACTTCCGTTCTACAGCAGAAGGGGCCAAGACTTGGAGATGCCATGTCTCTTGTGTTGCTCAGTCCCCAGACTGGATTCGGGGTTCAGATGTGTCCAGAGAGGTGATGGGCTGGCCCTGACGCCCATACGCATCAGCTCTTCATTCGAAAGCTCCGTAGCATCTACTTCCGGGCCTTTCTGTGATCCTCTAGGCCGGGACAGGAACAGCAGGGCAAATCTTCTTCAAAGGATTTGGTTTATTTGCCACTAGAGTAATTCCAGACAGATCAAGGCTGCAAGGCTTTGCAGGGTATTTGGGAAGTTGGGCTGGGATTCAATATTTGTTATGGTTAATCAAGAGTTACAGAGTTCGGTGTACCTAGAAGGCATTCATTAAAAGTTGGTGAGTAGATTAAAAGATAAAGGCACAAACACAGTATTTGTGGACAGAGCCGACTTTACAAGTCCCCCTCCCTACCACACTATCCATAGTCAGTACCCGGAAATCCCTTCACAGCTGGTCCTAGGTCTTTGCCCAGCTTCCCTGTCAATGTCTGGACACCTAAACTGGCTTCCTGGTTTTCCTCTAGACTCCTTGCTTCTTGGCCCTCAGTGTGTGTGTGTGTGTGTGTGTGTGTGTGTGTGTGTGTGTGTGTGTATGTGCATGTGTGTGTATGTGTGTGTGCGTGTGTGTATGTGTGTGTATGTGTGTGTGATATGTGTGTGTATGTGTGTATATGAGTGTGTGTATATGTGGGTGTCTGTGTGTGTCTGTGTGTATATGTGTGTGTATGTGTGTGTCTGTGTGTGTCTGTGTGTGTATATGTGTGTGTATATGTGTCTGTGTGGCTGTGTGTGTGGCTGTGTGTGTCTGTATGTGCGTGTGTGTGTATGTGTGTGTATGTGTGTATGTATGTGTGTGTATGTGTGTGTGTCTGTGTGTGTGTGTGTGTGTGTGTGTGTATGGTTGGGGAGGGTGGGTAGGCAGCCTCCCATTGCTATTTTGGGAATTCTAAGCCTGTTGCTGTGAATGAAGTGACATTTGCCTTCATATCCTTGTTCTGAAAAGAGGCTCCTTTACACTGACTATATTTCTAGTCTCACTGTGGCCAGTCACTTAAAGTGGCCGATGAGGGAGTTGAGAAGGCTATGGCATCACCTCTTGTATAGAGCAGTGCGTTTGCACACTGGAACCTTTTTGCACATGCAGGGCTGGCAGGATTCCACTCTGGGCAGTAGCTTCACAGGCCGATGCTTCCTCCTCAATGCCCCAAGATCAGTGCAGGAAGTGTAGGCTTCCTTAAGAACCCCTGCGAAGATGTACCTCTGTGAAGACCCACCATATACTCAGGGAGTGACGGGGCCTATTCCCTGTCCCTGACCACAGACCTGGAACAGCTGGACCAATGACTAATTGCAGCAGCCCTGCCTTGCTCACAGCTCCACGTGGCTGAGTTCAGCCGCCTCCTGTTCTTAGGGGTCCATGAGGGACCCAGGAGCTGGATGGGAGAAGCAAAGCCCCCTGTGCTGGGGCCCTGCCTGCATGTTCTCTCCACACCTCTTCTGTCCCTTGGGCGACTGGGAAGTCAGGACAGCACCCATGCCAGGGGGGAGGATGTCTACCTGGAAGCATGTATGTATGTCTATATTCATTTATTTAAGGGACCTAAACTTGCCTGGTGGTCCAGGCTGGTCTCAAACGCCTAGGCTCAAGCTATCCTCAGCCTCCTGAGTAGCTGGAATTACAGGTCACCTCTGGAAGCATTTCCATGTCCCTGCAGGCCGCCGGCAGTCCCCTGACTCAGAACTGTGCCTGCTGCTGCCCGTGTCTGCTCCCTGAGATCCTGGGCCCCCAGGTGCAAGCGCCCTGTGCTGAAGGTACTGTGCCAAGCATGTGAGTGCTCTTCGACCATCACAGGCCACAGGAGGCGAGTTGAAGGTGACTGGGCACCTCATGGTCCACTTGCCCCTTGGGAGGGGAGGCCATGACTTCATGAGAGCGGAAGGGGAGGCGCTCACTGACTTGCACAGGGGGCATGCTCCCTCATTCAGGTGAGTCCCTCCTCCACACGCCTGCGGCTGGGTCTGTGATGTGGGCTGATGTGGCAGGGAGAGCCAGTGGCCGTCGCCGGGGCTCCAAGTGTCCCCTTCCTGCTGCTGGCTGTGCCTGGCTTCCTGGTCTGCAGGCCCAGGCCTCAGTCAGCCACGCAGAGTGACTCTTCCATCCTCCAAAACCATCCAGATTCCACTCTGGGCAGTGGTTTGGCAGTGTGCCCAGTCAGCCTTTCCTTGACTTCCCACAGCGGCTGCAACCACTGGCCTCGTCACGCTTTCCAAACGCATGTTCAAGGCCATGAAACAAGGTTGCAGGAGATGCACATTTTTCCGGCTGTTCTTTTAAACAGCTTCCTTGTCTGCCCCTCTGCGGAGTGAACGTACTCTGAGGCAGGAAAGCCCTTTCTGACCATCCTCCAGGGGACTGCAGGGATGTTTGTGCCCCACCTCCCAGTCCCGTGGACTGGCATGGTACTGGTTGCTACCAGGGCGGCGTGCAGAGTCCTAAAGCCGCCCTTCTGCGCCGGGGTGGTGACTAAGAGGTTAAAGTTAACTTGTCCCAGGCTGTGTCAGGCTGCCTCCCCAGGCAAGGAGGTGGCAGCCAGCTCTGGCCCACTGCCAAGAAAACCAGGCCTCCCTGATGCTCCCCAGCTGTGAACACCAATGTGACTCTAACCTCTGGCTTGCCACGTTGGACGACTGGAACTGTAGTGCTTGAGCCCAGCTCTCTGACCAGGAGGCAGGCGCTTGGTGCTCTGCATAGCCACAGATGTAGAGCTGGCCAGATAGGATGGGGGCCAAGGCCTTGCCACGTCCCACTGTGGCTGTATCCTGGCCCTGATCATGCCTGGCCGGTGGCTTCTGTAATCAGACAGCTCACAATGGTGTCACCCAATGGCCAAGATCCCTGTCCCAGGCCCTGGCAACCAGCCTGCTAATCTCTGGTAATGTCCCAGAAAAAAGTACATAAGAGAGTCCTGTCCATTGCCTCCATTCCCGTCTCCATGAGCTCCCCCAGGGAACACTGCTCTTGCAGCTATGGAGTGTGCTCGCACACACTATGCTTAATATTTGGCTGTATTTCCTTCTGCTCTGTTTTTGCAGTGTGTGTGTGTTTGTGTGTGCATGTGCAGATGTTTGTGGGTGTATTTAAACAAAACTAGGATCATCGGATACATAGAGATCATTACTTTTATTAATTAGTATTTTATTTGGGGATGATTCTTGCTAATTTATGGAAAAGTTGCAAAAATAGTGGAGTTCCTCAACACCTGCCATCCAGCTTTCCAAAGTGTTAAAATCTTGTGTAGCAAAAACTAAGACATTAACATCAGCACATTACTATTTACTAAATGGTGGACTGTATTTAGATTCCACTAGTTATTCTATTATGTCCTTTTTGTCTCTCGCAAGATCCAGTACAAGATACAACAATACATTTAGTCTTCATGTCTCCTTAGCCTCCCAGTTTCTTAGCTATTCCTTGTATTCCATGACCTTGAGAATTTTGGGGAGCAGTGGTCAAATAGTTTGCCGAGCGCCCCTCAGTTTGACTTGTTTGATGTTTTCTCATGGTTAGGCTGGGGTTGTGGGTTAATGGGAGGACCACAGAGGTGAAGTGCTCCCTCACTGCACCAGAGGGAGGGTGTCACGTCAACACGACCTACCACGTGGCTATGACTGTGGTTTCTCCACTGTGGAGTTACTGTGTTCCCATCCTATATGATATTCATATAGGATAGCATGTCACAGTCCAGCCTACACTCAAGGGGAGAAGGATTAAGTTCCGAACCTCCTGGGGTGGAGAGTGTATCTACATATATTACCTGGAATTTTTCAGAGAGAAATAGTTGTCCTTTGTCTCTTATTTATTTATTCAATCATTTGTTTATATCATTATGGAGCCATGAATATGCATTTTATTTTGCAGTTATAATTATTCATGTTGTTACTCAGGTTGTCCCAGTTGGGGGATGGGGGTCTCTTTCAGCTTAGCTCCAGTGTTCTCCAGCTTACCCCCATTCCACCTCTTCTCTCTCTTTCTTTCTTTCTTCCTTCCTTCCTTCCTTCCTTGCTTCCTTGCTTCCTTCCTTCCTATTTTCTGGCCCTACAGGATTTGTCTTCTGCTCCACAATCAACCGTTTCTCTTGGGGTCCTGACTTTTTTCCTTGGAGAACTGTATTTAAAAACCAATCACTGGGCACTGGGGATGCTCATTGCTACCGGGGTGTCACTGCTTCCAGATGTTCTCAGCAGACAGAGCTGGGAAATACTTGTATGTACATGTGCATAGACACATAGATATAATCACTTCTGTATTTCAATCAGCATAAATAAACATGAGTTCTTAAAATACATGAGAGCTCATGTGGTTATCCTAATCTCTAATCCATGATTACAGGGTTCATTCTAGTCTTCCTCCCTTACTAATTTGTAAATATCTTTCTCTGAGAATCTTGGCTCCACTAATGACAACTCATTTACTTACTTGTTCAATCCTAAAATATGTGTAGTGGTTTCAGAGCTGAGTTTTGTATACTGATTTTTTTTTCTTTCTTCTTGTTTTTAATGTTTACTTCCTAGAAGTATAGAATACATTCATAAAAGTACACAACTCAAAAGTGTAAGGCTTGCATTTTCAAAAAGTGAACACATTCCGTTAACCTGCACCCAAAATATCAAGAAACAAAACATTACCAAAATTCCAGAAGCCCTGGTGATTCTTGACAATCACGTCTCCCCTATAAACAGAAAGCCCTAATTTGACTTCTAACACTATGAGTGAGTTTTGGCTGTTTTTGAACTTTATAGAAAGGGGCCAGACTGAATTGTGTCTGCTTCTTTTGCTTGGCATGATGCTTTGAGATCCATCCCTGTTGTTGCAGGTAGTTATAGTTCATTCATTCCTGTGTGTCCTGCTTTCTGAACATTGCATCATAAACTCTTTTCCATGGTCTTAAGCATTTTCCCACAATGTGATTTTGATGGCTATATAATATTCCATGTTTGATTATACCATAAACTATTGACTTATCCCCTCTTGTCTGTCATTTGATTGGCCTCTAATTCCTGCATTATGAGTAATACTGACCAACGTTACCTTAAGAAGATTGTTACATAATCCTAGTGCCTCAGAATTAGTCACATCACATCTGGAGGTTTGTATTCTACTCTGGCTCTTAGTCTTCAGCACACATCTGCAGGGGGCTTAAGAGAGTGCTGAGGATTCTAGCAGCTGTGGCTTAGGAAGCTCAGCTAGGGGAACGGGACTATTGGGCATGAGGGTAGAAAAGATAGCCGTTTTCAAATATTTGAAGCACTATTAGAAAGAGGAATACGTGTATTCTGTTTATGACGTTTTCTTCCTCGTGTTCAGTTAAGAAGAGTAGGTTTTTTATTTGTTCTGTTTTGTTTTGGATCTATAGTAGTATAAGGAAGGCGATGAATAAGAGGGGTGCTAGAAATAACTGCCCCTGGAAGACACGCATGAACTGGGACTGCCCTGGGCAAGCCAAGCCATTGGTCATCACCCCAGTCACAAGAAACTCCTTCTCATGAGTGGAGATTTGACTGAGAAAGGAAAGGGCTGACGTGCAGTGCTAAACTTTCTGTTATTTGACACGTGTTGTACTGTTAGGCAGGACTGTGCCAAGGTTTTCTGTATTAGAAGGGAGGTTACACTAGATGATGTCCAAGCAGCTGGATGACTATTAGATGACAGTCTAGTTCTGAAAGTCCATAATTCAGCCTAAGAAATGATGAGCAGTATTGCCAAAGTGAGTAAATAAGATTTACATGTCTCTCTTCCGGATCCTTACGGAAGTGCGATTTCCATCTGATGCTCAAACTTGCTTTTTTTTTTTTTAAACAGCTTTATTGACATCTGGTCGCCAATAGTTAATAGAGTGTTGTGCACTTAAAAACTGCTGAAAGAGACGATCTCATGACAGATGCTCAGAATTGGATTTTGCAAGGCTGGGAGGAGAGGGCAGTGGTGATGCCCAACTTGTCAGGTGCTGGGCATTAAGTGCAATGTTCTGTGGTGACTGAGGGTAGATTCCATCTGAAGTTTTGAGAATTTAAACAATTTATTCAGGGTGCACCAGTCAAAATTTTTTGGTTATAAGAAACAAAAGTCACTGCCACTAATGTAAGCCTGAGGCTCAAATACATCCATGACTTTGAATTAGACAAGGGACCCCTCTATCTTGATAACATATTACCACTTAAAAACTATATATATAATATATAATACAACATTTTATAATATATATCATATAATGTTATATGCTATATTATAATATAATAAAATAGATAATATTTTTTAGGTTCAGAGGTACACGTGCAGTGTTATTACATTTGTGTGCCACAGGGGTTTGGGATACAGATTATTTCATCACCCAGGTAATAAGGCTACTACCTGATGGGTAAATTTTTTTATCTTCTCCCTCCTCCCACCCTCCATTCTCAAGTAGGCCCCCATTTCTGTGGTTCCCTTCTTTGTAGCAATGCATTCTCATTGTAAAACTGTGTATCTTGAGATAGCCTTAGATTTACAGAAGAGTTGCAACAATAGTACTGAGAATTCTCACATATCCTTTACCCAAGTTTGTCTAATGTTCGCTTTTTTTTTTTTTTGAGACAGAGTCTTGATCTGTTGCCAGGTGCCAAGCTGGAATGCAGTGGCTGCAACCTCCGCCTCCTGGGTTCAAGTAATTCTCTTGCCTCAGCCTCCCAAGTAGCTGGGACTACAGGTGCTCGCCACCACACCCAGCTAATTTTTTCTTTTGTTTTTTTGGTAGAGATGAGGTTTCACTATGTTGGCCAGGATGGTCTCGATCTCCTGACCTCGTGATCTTTTTGGTCTCTGGCTGCTTCTCATGATGGCGTTGAGGTTAAGGACCACTGCGAACATTACCACCGAGTGCTCCCCCATCTCTCTGTGCAGCACGTCAGCACATGATGCTGAGGCATCTCATTACTGGTAAAGTTAACCTCAATTACTTTTTTAAGATGGTGTTTGCCAGCTTCTTCACTGTGCAATTACCATTTGTCATTAACAAATTTTGCTTTGAGATCATGCACATATACTTTTTCGTTATAAACTTTTGCCCACCAGTTTTAGCATCCTTCATAAATCAGCTTTTTTGTTTAAGCTGAGTCAAATGAATTCCCAGAGAAAAATGCATAGGTGCAGACAGCTGACAGCCTGGCTTCCCGGGGTCATCTGTTTTCCTTTCTATGTCACTTTGGGGGCCAGCTATTTCTCTCTAGGCCCCCTTCATTCCCCTCTCTCTGAATGACCGTCTCTGCTCTCCAGCTCATGTGATCGAGAACAAGGCTGCCTTTCACACCCCTCACCAGTGTAAGAGACCAGCCCAAGGGAGGTGAGCTCTCCTAGTTCCAAGCCCAAGTTCTTGAGGAAAGGACTCTGACTGGTCCAGTCTGGTTCAGTACCCAAGCCCTGATACGTTAAGTTGGTTCCAGAGGTGCGAGATTGAGTTGCTTATGTAAGTCTGCTTGGGACACCCCTCAGTATTAGGATGGGTGAAAAATATTCCCCCAAATCTCTGTGAGATGAGCAGCCCCCAGTGTGTATCCAACCCACAGCACGTCAGAGGCACACAGGTCCCTCCACTTTTAAGCACTGTGACTTCCTTGTCAATGCCCTGGCACATGTTAGGCAATGAACCTGTGACAGATTGACTTCTCTGCCTCGATCACAATCAAGCTAGAGTGGGACTTTATCCCAATCCTGGAAACAAATATGAAATCACACTTGGGTAGGAAGGGAAGCTGAAGGGCTGAAGGTCCCCAAGAGTTCCCTGGGCTTAAAGCTCTTCTTGGTCATCTTTGGAGCTGAGTTATCATCCAGCTGTGTTATCCTACTTCTCTAAAGACACGGAACTAAAACCCAAGAGCTGATCTCTTAGGGGGATTGACCTTAAAATGCAGCAGATTTTCAGAAATGATTGGAAAATCTTTTCTGAAAAGAGAGATGCCTGGATCAGATTCTTCAAGGAAGGAAAGCAAAGCATACCTCCCTGGTTCAGTGGGCAGCAAAGGGAGGGCTGGGTGCATGTTGGGAAGGAAACAATGCTTAGCAACATTTTCTGGATTCCTGATTCATATTTTCCCCCTGATGTCAGGAATGGAGCATCCTTTTCTCCCCTGGCAGCTTGCTTATGGCACTAAGAAATCCAAGATAAATGGGATGCTCTGTGAATGAAGCCTGGAACAGCTGGACATTGCTGGACACAACTGCAATGGCTGGTCAAATGGGGACATCTGGTTCACCTCCCCAGGGGTTTGGCAGTGGCAATAGGCCCAATAAAGATAATTCAATCAGTCACTGCAGGCTGAGGCTCCCTGGAGCCCAAACACTGGGCTGGAGAGATTGGGTTTCTTTTTCATGGGAGCAGAGGAAGGAGACTGGTGGGAGTGCCAGCTGTGTGCCTGGCTTCTCCTGCCTGAAATGCTGGGTCCCTACTACTCTGGGGGACAACTTCCCAGGAAAGGTGAGAGATTGCCTATTATAATTTGGCAGCACACAAAAGGTCAGGACCTCTAGAAAGAATTCTTAGTGCATAGTGTGGTGGATGTTTGTTCCATAGTGACTCAGTAAAGGATTCTTAGAGGTCAGAGGCTCAGGATGAAGACAGTCCTAATGCAAGCGCTCAGTGGTCTTGAGCAAAAGACTTAGTCTCTCCTGAAACTCAATTTTCTCATCTGTAAAATGAGGACAGGGATATCTATCTCCCAGGATTGTCATGAACATTGTATAAAATCATGAATGTGGAGAAATTTGCTAGAAAAATGTGAGCCACTTTGGTGGTGGATGAGATCAAATCAGTAGTTTGTGATGCTCTGAACCATGTGTCTTTTCTCTATAGTGACAGATGGCATGAGACCTGGAACTCACAGGAGACTCAGGTGCCTTCATTTTAGCTTCTAGTCTCAAACTTTTAAAAATAATTTAGTCAGTTTTCTATACAAAGAGGATGTAGGGAAATGACATGCTGTATGTCCATGCCTTAATTTTTACTCCTACAGAAGGATCCGTGAGCAATAAACTGCCTAGAAGGTGACAGGAGAAATGTGTGGACTTCACAGGGCTAAAGGTTAGATTTGAAGACAGTGAAACTGAGGTTCAGAAAAGCCACCAGGACTAGCCAAAATTATAATTCAGGGCTGAGTCTTCTATCCAAATTTCATCAAGTGATTTTTGGTTCTAACATGCTCTGTGATTTCCTGGGCTCAAATAGTACTTGAGACTGTCCTGACTAAGTCAATAGTTTACCTCCGTTTCCCTAGACCCCCTATATATCTCTGATCACCACCATCAAAGGAGCGACTCCTAAGCCAAATGTTCAGTAGCATCCCCCAAGATGTTACAAGAAACAATTGCATTAGTTTGGTGGGATGGGGTTGGGGACAAGAGGCAAGGTGGGTGTAGTTGGAGGGAGGGAGGAGCTTCTTTGGCCTTAGTGTCCTGGTCTGAAGAAGTGCCCGCAGAGCATGGCCATTGGGTGCATGGCGGGTGCAGAATGACATAACAGGGTCCAGTCACAAGAGCCTCTTTGATTCAAAAGAATGTGACATGAGGAATGACTCTATTTAGCTTCCTTCACTAAGGGAATATTTGTCCGTGGGATCATGAGTCAGAAGAGGAAAGGGTCTTTTCTAATCTAAAAATAAAGCCCTGGGGACAGAGCAGTCAGGGGGGTTTGCGGTTTGACCTTTCCTATTTCTGAATGTGTGTGCTGTGTCTGTTGCACGGGTGGCGGAAGCCAGGCGAGCGTGGAAGACAGCCATCTCCAGCCTTGGCTCGAAGAAGGCTTGCTGGTAAAATGAGCACTTGGTGGCAGCATAGGTTAGTGGTAATACCTAAAACCACAAGCCAGAATTCCAGTCCTTGCAGGCTGTGGTTTGCTAATGACCTGGCATCTTCTGCCCCAAGTCCTCTCTGCTATCCATCTTGGCCCTCACTGGCATTGATTCTAGTGGCTCAGCCATGGGGCTTGGCTCCCACCCCTTAGTCACAGAGCACATGTGACTCAGCCCCTTTTTAGGCATGCTGCCAAATTGTGGCCAATGTCTAGCACTGCCTTTGGGTTCACCCAGGATGCATATTGCTCTGATGTCCATCTGAACCGCAGTACAGAGCGGGGTGCGAGGTATTGCCTGAGGACAAACTGTCATCAGAATATGCAAGAATTCTGCTTCCGGTGTGTCAAAGAGCAAACCAGGACTGAGCATTCACCATGTAATTAGTGCAGAAATGCAGGATGCATTTTAACTCCTTCTACTCTCTGGCTCTCAAAGCTAGTGGATGAAATTCTGCCCCAAGAACAAAAATGCCTAAAAACCAGTGTCCAGCAACCTTGTAGGCAGGCTCAGAAAATATTTGGGATTATATTCTTTTTATCTTTCTCATCTCCCATAAGAAAACAAGCCTTCTTCTGAAATCCCCCACTGCGTGCCCACCCACAGAGACACAGAAGTCCCTGGACATCAAGCCACAAGGGCCGGGACAGAAGGAGTGAGAATGAAACGCTCCGGCTTCCTCTTCCGCTTACCAAGTGGCTCCTGCTCCCACACTTCACTACACTCAGGCCCTTCCCTGCTACGAATCTGCTTTCTCTACTATCCTGGATAAATCCTACTCTTCCTGGAAATGCCAGCCCCCAACCGGCCTCCCCAAATGCCCCGTCCTATGGTGCTCTCTCCTTCCTTGCAACATCTGCACACTTGAACCGTGTGCCACTCGATTTTAGCCCTTGTCTGCCCACTCTTCTGTTTGCTATTGTTTCGTGTTACCCCAACGAAGCTGAGGTGCATGGTCAAGAGTGAGGCACAAAATCTTTCCAGTCCAGATCCCAGGCCAGCAGCTTACACTCCGAGGCACGGCCATATTGGAAGTCAGAGTTGATCAATCCACTCTCCAGGGCTGATTGGGAGGTGTACATGGATAAAAGTATGTAAAGGACTCAGAATAATGGTTGGCACACAACAACGAGGTGAAAATACTGTCTATTGGTATTACCATTACTCGAGCGTAAAGACGATGTACAGGTATTGATCGACTCACGACCTATGCAACTTACAACCATTCGACTTTACGACCACAATCGCTAGCCACGTCTGCTCCGCGTCTGGTAGCGCTAACGTTGCCCAGCTGGGCGTACAACAGTGTGGACCAGCTTCCGGCAGCACTACCAGCTCCGCGTGCACCATTTCAACTGTTATCCCAGACTCGGTACAGCAATTTGTGTTTTGTGTAAAAATAAGAAACAAAATGGTGTAGAGATGATACAAATGGCATAAAACGAACAAAGAAAATTATGATATTTAACAATAAGTGAAAGAAAATTATGATAAAATATGACTTAAAGATTTTTATAACATCATTTCACAGTACTGTACATATAGCCTACTCAACTTATGACTAAAGCGTGTTACGACTGGTCTGTCGGGACTAATCGTGGTCGTAAGTCGAGCACTAGCTGTAATTGGTTTAGATTCAAGATTCTCCAGTATATTGGTCTTCACCACACCTGCAGCATAATTGGTGGTCCAAACAATATAGATAAACTAGAAATAGTACACAGGCTTCACGTCTGGCTTGGTACCACTGCTGGGGTAAAGCTGCTGAGTGGCCTGGTTAAAATGGTGAGTGTGTCGGCCCTAGGAGGGGTAAGAACCCTGACACTGATCAGCTGCACAGAGTGTCTTGGGAAAAGGCCCGAGAACAGAGTGTGAGTTCCTAAGGGGCCTGCAGATGATGTGTGCCACGGCCTTCTTGGACCTCTTCTGGCCTCACACTCCGTAAATCTGAATTTTATGAGGACGAGCAGTGATTGGAGATGCTCGCCAGCAAGGCAGTGCCGAGAGCCCTGCCCCGGAGGGTCTGTCAGTGCCTGTGATGAAGTAATTGGAGGGGGACAGCTGCATGTGTCTCAGTAAACAGATGAACTCAGTCAACACTCTCAATAGCAACCAGCACAGAAGAGCATCCCAGTGAGGCCACCTGGCTCTGGGGCCAGCACATGGCACAGGAAGGAGAGATCCTCTCATCTCACCCCTCAGATCACTCTCAGGAAAATTCCCAGAGAGGTGAAGTAACTTGCCGGAAGTCACACAGCCAGCATGTGGTAAAACTCAAACCTATAGCCAAAGTCTCTCAGACTCCATTCAACTACTCATCGGTCAGACTAAGTCTGGAGGAAGCACAGTCCAGCACATCCAAGCCTGCCGCAGTCCTCCGTGAGAGCCCCCAGGGTCAAGGGGAGTTCTTAAGGTCATGCGGTCCAATCTCCTGCTTCTCCGCAAAGGAGCTTGTTCCCTGAATGCAGGTGACGTGTTGGGTGCAAAACGTCTTGAATTTAGACCAACCGATTCATGCTGTGACTGAGGCAGCTGTCTTATTCTGAGCTTCTGTTGTTTTCTCTGTTCAGTGGGGAAAAATAATACAATTCCTGGCCCATGAGACCTGGGATTCTTTTTAAATCACAGAATCTCCCAGCTTCTAGTTGGAGTTAAAAAAAAAAAAAAAATCTGTCTGTTGAGTGAATCCTGACTGCTTGAGCATATTCGATCGAGTTCACATACAACCTGGAGAGCACCTGAGGAGCATTACAGTCAGACCAGCTCCACCTTGGTCTGTGGGGGTGGAAGAGCCAGTGTCATTGCCACATAGAGGAGTAGGAGAAGCAGGGCAGAGGAGTTAGACCACTTTTCCTTGGGGCTTTGGAGGATGCTTATGAACCTGAAGCGCTAGGACCTCATTCAAGGTACTGTGTTTTCCTCTCTCCTGGGTAAGTCACTGAATCTCATTGAGCCTCAGTTTCTTCATCTGTAAAACAGTGACAAAAATCTCGCCCTTATTGGGGGGCAGCAAGGGCTAGATGAAATAGTGCACTTTGTCAAGCACTGTGACACTGTGTGAGCCATTACGATCCTGTTTACAGATGACTGTTAATGTAGGGAATCATTTAAACGGACACTTGTGATGGATCCTTTATTCCCAGGGTCATTCAGAAAAAATCAGGGTTTCCTGAAAACACCCTTCGGGCTAGGGCTGTACCTACACCTCCAGGTGGCGTCCGGCTGCCAGCTGTCCACTACACAGTTGGGGTCTGCTCTACAGATTCCTGGCTGCACCTTGCAGCGTTGCTCCCCACAAGGGGGAGGCAGTAGAGGGAGGGCTGCCTCTGCTGCGCGCAAGTGCAGGGATGGGCAACAGCTCCAGCATGACCCTCTGCACCCCAGATGCTTTTTCTCATGACATGCTCACTGAATCATGTTGGAAAGTCTGCATGGGGACAGACTGAAAGAGCTGGATGCTCCTTCCCCCCCTCTTTCCCTACCCCTGTTTCTCCTCTTCTCCATCCCGATCTTTAAGTAGTCTACATGGTTCTTTTCTTCTCTCTTCCTTTCTTACTAACGTGAACATTTTAATCAATATGGCACCTTTCTGGGGTCTCTACACTGTCACTGCAATTTGCTGCGGTTCAATGGCTGAATTTTCTTTTCCCTTTTAGTGGGAAACAGAATGATGTCTATGACAGAAGCCGACTGGTCCAGAGGGGGCCTCTGCACAAAGAGCACTATTAAGAAAGGAGACAGCTGGTTGAAAAGAGAGAAGGGATTTGGGGAATTGAAATGCCTTATGAATTGGACTTAAACGTGGAAAATTCACTTCTCTGCATTGCTCAAATGCCTCTGAATTACAGCAGAAAGACTATCAGTTAATTTTCTAACTCTGGATAGGAATTTCTGGTCCAGAGCTTTGCAGGATTTCTTTTTCTTTGACTGGTACAATACCCATGATGGTCTTCCTTCATGGTCTGGACTGACCCATGGTCTGCTCAGCTGGTAGGGCTGTGGCTGGTTACTCCTCTGCCTTCAGGGAGGATGGCATTCAATTCACTGCAGAGGAGATGCTGCCTTTAGTTGCCTTCAGCCACCTCTTTAGGGACAAGGACTTGGGACACCTTTGTGAAGTAGTATGGCATATTGGAAAGAGCACAGGACCAGACAGAAGACAGGGTTTCCATCCCACCTGTCACTCACCTGCTGATGGCCTAGGAATGATCACTTCTCCCTCTGACCTGCTTATTTCTTAGCTGTGAAGCAAAGGGCATGGTTTTGACCCTTTCCTGAGGTCACTGGGGACCCCATACAGTTCCAAGTAGGGTTTTGAGGATCAGATTTGCTTGAGGAGTTATTGACCAAAAGAGTTATAGCAGAACAATTAGGAAGTTTGGAACTTTACTTTTTACTTTTTTTTTTTTTAATTGTAACCCTATCATATTGAATTGCATTCTGCAGTTCAGCTGTCCCTCTTATTTTAACACTTAAATATCTTTCTTTATGCACACTTCCCTATGCATAAGAGTTTTATCTCTGCTTCCTAGAATTTGAAATTAAGTACTGGGACTAGTCATCTCTAAATCTGCTGTCCTCCAACTTCAATTTTGCTGTAAATTCTGAATCCAGTTGAACACAATTCAGACTGGAAATGTGGGTCTTGGTTTCTAAACCTACTTTTTCACAGCCCTTTCCTTCTGCAACTTGACCCACAGGGAGCTCCTGTCAGTAGAGAGCTGCCAACACCAGCTGGTTTTGATTTCTAATGGTCACAGTGTTTTCTATGGACTTAACCCAATGTAAGATCACCTCTGCTGCTGTTTGATCTTCTATTTCCTTTCCTTTCTGCTTCACTTTGGCCTGTTTTCAGAGTCTAACTCTCACAAAGATTGATTCCAGGAAACTTTCATTTCCTTTCTTAAGATGTTTGGGGAGTTTTCTATCATTTTCTTTTCCAAGGCATCACCAGCAAAATGGTGACTTCTGAAGCGTGGTTAAGAGTCATCAGCACCTCTCACTCTTGTGTCTTATTTACAGTGTCCTAAGGATTTTGTGTGTGTCAAGCATCTTCCAGAAGGGTTAAACTGGGAATCATGCCCAGGAATATCAAACATGTTCAACAACATGTACACGTGTAGGTATGTGGTGCATGTGTATATGTCTAGATGTATTAGTGCATGCCTGGATGTCAAAACTACTTACAGATAGTTCTTGGATTTATCCTGAATGCTGGGTACCATTTAGTTAGTTCTTATTATATATCAGGAATTATTTTAGGTGCTTTCTATACATACATTGTGGAGAAATGCAAGAAAGTAGGTATTTTTAATCTCCATTTATGATGAGGAGGAATCTGATTAAGAATCAGATAAGTTGAATAACTTTCCCAAATTCTCACAGTTACTAAGTGTCAGAATCAGAGCCCAAAGCCACCTGGTGTGAGGATATCCTTGTTGCGTGGCCTCGTCTATCAACCTGGGGAGGATATTCCATTAGATCAGCTCCTATGATTTCTCTTAGGTCACCTGAGGTAGGTAGAATTTGTGCCTGAATGAGTGGGAATTTTTCTTTCAGCCCCTATCTTTGGGGCAAAGTTTCAGGCAAAAACTTAGGCTTCAATTAGAAGATCAATAATACCATCAGGTATTTGCTTTTAGCACGGGTGCATCCCCCATCTTGGGCTCTGTTTCAGCTTCCTGACCTTCTGTTTTGTCTCTTTAATTGGAGAAGGCTGAAGAGCTAGGGAAGCTCAGGGGCTCCACCCCAGGAGAGTTCCTTCCTCAGAGAAGGAGCTTCTCCAGCCCAGGAGGCCATGGCTCAGAAGAAGCTGGCCCTTCCAACACTTTTCTCTTAGCACAGGGACTTTGGGGGGACCTATGTCATGCCGGAGTGGAGAAGAGTGTGGCAGAAGCTAGTTAACTCCAGCTCCAAGTGGGGATTAGCTTCCACACAGACAAAATATGGGGTTGGGATTCTCCCTTCCCCCTCCCTACCCTTCTCCTCCACCAAGTGCAAGGGATGGCACCATTTGGATCTACTCATCTGTGCCCAGCACTGGGCTTTGTATTGTGGGTAAAATAGATGGAGAATTTTAATGACAGGGTCCCTGTTTGTAAGTTAATCCAGTGTGTTTTCTTTCTCCCTCCTGGAAGGATAGGATCTTTTACAGATGAAGAGAAATTCTTAAGGATTTTGTAAGCCCACTCAGTAGTTATCTTTGCTTAATAACCCTGCTCTGGGACATTGAGTTTTGTGGGTGATAACTGATCTCACTCTTTAAATATTTCTGAGTTCTAAGTCAATGGAGAATATACAAGAGTCAGACAGATGAATGCCAAAATGTTATTTTTACTGTAAATGAAGCTGAATTCAAATCCGTGGTTGAGACCTAGCCACAGTTGGCCCTCCCATTATCCTGGAAGAATTATAGTTTGTAGTGTAGACATGCCCAATCCCACTGTCAGAAAAGTGATGCCAAAGAAAGGGAAAATAAGAGAGACCACAATATGCTTAGTTGTTAATACATCAAGTCCACCTGAGGAAAGGCCCAAGAAGGGCCAGGTCCAAGCCAGGGACAAAGGCTGGATGTATTGCTCAGTGGACATCTCAGCAGGAAAGCATGAAGCAAGGGGAATGACAGTTACTCTCTGGGTTAGGAAAATTCTCTAGTTGCTCTACTTCAGTTAAGTTGAAAAGTAATTCTTTGAAAGATGCTTTAATAAGCTGAGAGATCAGAAAGAGCATTACTATCTCCATGTTGACTGAATAAACAAGACATTCCCCCATTAAAAATGAGGAAAAATGCCTACCACACACAAAGATGTGAAAGTCTGGGTTCCTGTTTCTAACGCTGGTCTGATGGAGAAGAGGATGAGAGACCCCATGGTGGAGACGGAGTCACTGTTCACCATCAACACACAGAGTTCCATGTGCCAAATACTGCTGGTTAAAGAAATTTTAAAATTTCAGCCAAAAAATTCTTAATGTTTTACTGGTGTTTGCCCTCTGACCCTTCTCAATGTTTTGTTATTAGTACACCTTTTACACTGTCAATAAGATTCACTAACTTATATATAACCTTCAGTTCTCCACACTATAAAAAGCATGAGGACTCTTGCCTTCTAGAAATAAGTTTTTCTAGTGGCCTTTAAAATAAGTTTTTCTAGTGGCCTTTAAAAGAGTAGTTTAGCAGAAAAAATATCAGGAGACTAGAATATAAGCTTTCTTCAACTACCTGCTCAATGTTTTCAGCCAGATTTCTTTGATATGTGTCTTTCTCTTCAAAATAATCCCTCAGTTTCTTTTACTTGGAGTTTAGCACTAATCCTGGCTGCTTTCTAATATTACTCTCTGTCCCATACTGGTTACATTTCTCCTATGTGTTCCTGAAGCCTACATTTATGTTTTGCCTTTCCTAATAGCACCCAAAGCACCTGAAATGGCTGTGTGCATCTAGTGAGCACTTAGAAGCAAATGCATGTTGAGCTAAATTGTGGAGTTATCATTAGGTTTTGGCTTAAAATAAAGCAGCACTCATCTTCCATGAGAAGGGCACAACCAACTCAATCTCCTGTTCCTTGTCTGAGGCCAGCAGTCTCAGAGTTGATGCTTAGGAGGATGATCTTTCTTTGAGATCCATCAGAATCAAAGGAAGATTTGGTGGGGTCCACTGTCCTTAAAGTAATGCTGTGGAATAGTAGAGCAGGGTGGAGCTTTAGAGATCACATAGTCTAAGAGATATGAAAACTGAGGCTCTGAGAAGGAAATCAAACTGGCCCAGGAACTCCTGTTGGATGGTAGAAGAGTCAGTGTTGAATCTCTTTCTGTTACACAATGAGATCAGCTCACGATCATAAAAAACATTCAACCTGAATTAGGAGAAAATAACATTTTCTGGCTATTAAAATATTAAACTCACCAGAATGTGTCATTCCCTCAATTATTTAAGTTATTCAAAGTATACCGTTTTAACATTTTTTGTCCTGGATGCTAACAATAAAGCTAAAAAATAACTAGCACATCGTTTACTGACTACACATGTTCAGACACACCCATGACCAAATGTGTCTCCCAAGCATCATGACCAGTCAAGTGAAAGCTTGGGCACTGTGGGTCTGATTCTTTCCCCACTCTAATAGGATTAGAAAGTACTTAACTTTTGCTCCTACTATTGGAACCAGATTTGTTCTGTCACCACAGAAGCCCTTTTAGGAACAGCCGGGGGCCAGCGGGTCTTATCATTTATCACTTGTTTCAAGGGCTTAAACTTTGATCTGGGGATAATTTGGTATGTTTGAAAGAGGAATAAGCCTTTTGTCTAATCTAGAAAACAAAGTACAGAATCCAGCAGCCGGAAGTCTTGGGCTTATTTTTCCTAGGCAAACCCATGAATTTGTCATCATTTCCAGGAGAAACGAAGAAGGGGTTCCAGGAATCCATTCCCAGCTGTCAGGTACTTATTTAAAAAAAAAAAAAAAGAAAGAAAGAAAGAAGGAGAAAGAAAAATAGCCTCTCAGGCTGAAGAAGTGCTGGTGACCCAGATCCCAGCAGATGAGAAGAAACAGGCATTCCTCAATGTCAGCCGGTGGCAGAGACGTGAGAACTTTGTTCTCCCAACTCCCTGAACCATGGTCTGGTCTGAGTAATCTGAATAAACTCTCTTGAGGCCCTACAGGGTCTTAATTTAGTGTGAGAGAGGAGGCTGCTTTCCTTAGTAGGGTTTGAGGAGTTTATGTCTTGGGAGAATGAGGAACACATGGACTTCAGCTCCATTCAGAAGCTGCATGGATTTATTCAGACACATCAGAATATTGACTTTTCTTGAATTTTAAAGGGCAGATGAGCTCAGTATCTAAAATTGAGTTCTGGCCAAAATGATATTTCTTCATATCTATGATTACAGTTTCTTATAACTGTAATTCCCTTTTAAACTAATAGATTACTTTTATGTTAACACGATGTTCCAAAGCACTATTTTACCCAATTTCTTCAAATATTGGTGATTGAAAACATCTATTACATAGATCAAACATTAGTTTCTAAGTCTTGGCTGCTATGCCTGCTGTGAGTTTTAAATTGCTTTCGGAGAATTCTGCTTCTACTGCAAGTGGAATTTCTCTCTTTTACCACCTTAAAGGCTGAGTACTAGATGTGATGTAAGTGAACTGAAAGAACAGGGCCCAGGTTTATCGTCATTATTGTATTGCTTTATTCTATCTGCTTTTGTTAACATTTTCGCAAAGTGTTTTGAAAGGCACCTGCTCTAAGAAGGGAGGATACTGGGGACATTTGATTTTCTAGAAGAATATTACCAACATCCACATAGACAAAGGTGAAAGTCAATACAGATGATCTATTATTAAGGTCAATTTTGTATTTTAATTGTTAGTAAATTACACTTGTCTAGTATTTTATGTAACCTTAAGTTAGTTTTTCCTAACATGGAGAGATTAAAATGTTATGCACAGATGTACATCTAACTGGTAGCAGGGAGTAGAATCTGAGGATCTCATTCTATTATAAAGATACATGCACATGTATGTTCATTGCAGCACTATTCACAATAGCAAAGACATGGAGTCAACACAAAATGCCCATCAATGATAGAATGGATAAAGGAAATATGGTACATATACACCATGGAATAGTTTGCTGCCCTAAAAAGGAATGAGATCATGTCCTTTGCAGGGACGAGGATGGAGTTGGAAGCCATTATCCTCAGCAAACTAATGCAGGAACAGAAAATCAAACATCACATGTTTTCACTTGTAAGTGGGAACTGAACAATGAATACATATGGACACAGGGAGGGGAAAAATACACACTGAGGCCTGCTAGAGGAGGAGTCATGGGGAAGGACCTAAGAAAAATAAACCCAAGACTTCTGGCTGCTGAATTCTGTACTTTGTTCCCTATATTTGACAAAAGGCTTATTCCTCTTTCAAACATACCATTATCTCTAGATCAAAGTTTAAGCCCTTGAAACAAGTGACAAATGATACGACCTGCTGGCCTGTGGGTGTTCCTAAAAGGGCTTCTGTGGTGAGAGAGCAAATCTGGTTAGCTATCAGGGTAAATAGCTAATTCATGTCGGGCTTAATGCCTAGGTGATGGGTTGATAGGTGCAGCAAATCCCAATGGCACACATTTACCTACGTAACAAACCTGCACCCTGCACATGTATCCTAGAACTTAAAACGAAATAAAATATAATAAAGAAACTGAGGATCTCTGCTTATATTTCATTATCTTTACAACATACTTTAGTTTAAGCAGAACCATTTTCTCTGGGTATTAAAGTGGGTTTTGACTGATAATCAAAATTCTAATTTTCTCCAATATGGAAGTCTGTCCATATACACATAACTGACACCTTCGTTGATCTAATCTCTGCAATCCTCCTGGTCGATTCCAAGTAGCTTCCCATCCCAGCAGGCAGGAACACCTGGTATCTGCTGCTGGTAGATTTCCTAGGATCTCTCTAATTGTTTAAAACAGCACAGGCTTCCCATCATGCCCCATCTGCATCTGATTGTGTGTAATATTAGAAAGAACAAAATCAGAAAGACATGGGCCCAAATGTTGAGTCCCTCACTTATCAACTGTGAATGAGTTACTAAATCTTCTCACAAAAACTCTTAATAAAATATTAGCAATTCTGTCTAGCTCTACATAATGTATATATAATACTTACGACCAAGAATATATTCAGAAAAGCAAAGTTTGTTTAACATTAAAAATTTGATTAACATAATTTAACACATTAACCTGGGATCATCTCCATAAATGCAAAAAAAAAAAAAAAAGCATTTTACAAAATTTAACCCATTCATGACAAATAAATAAAAGAAACATAACTTTTAACAATCTAGGAATAAAAGAAGACATCTGTAACCTGATAAGTATTAATAATATCTGTGAAAAACCTAGAGCTAGCAGCATACACAAAATACTAAATTCTTTTCCCCCTGAGAATCAAAACAAGAATGTTTGCTTTCGTCACTTCTATTCAACATTGTACTAGAAGTTCTAGCCTATGTAGCAAGCCAAGATAAAGGAAAGAAAGGCATAAATATTGGGAAAAACAGAAGTCAAACTCTCAGTCTACACATGACATTATTATATATAAATAGACAACCTTAAGGAATCAACAAAAACCTTGTATAAATAATGTTGCTTTAGTAAAGATGCAGAAAACAAGATCAATATATAAAAGTTGTATTTCTATGTACTAGCAAAACTCCTGAAAAATAAAAATATTAAAATACAATTTACAAAAGTATCAAATACATAAAATACTTAGGAATAAATTTAATGAAAAATTTGCAAAACCTCTGTACTGAAAACTAGAAAACATTGCTGAAAGAAATTTAAAAATATCTATGTTTAGTTCTTTGAAATATCTCCATATTGTTTTCTGTAGAGGTTGTACTAAGTAACATTCCAACCGGGAGTGTATAAGCATTCCCTTTTCTCTATATCCTCACCAACATCTGTGTTTTTTTGACTTTTTAGTAACAGTCATTATGACTGGTGTGAGATGGTATCTCACTGTAGTTTCAATTTGTGTTTCTCTGATGATTAGTGGTGCTGATGGTTTTTTTTTATATGTTTGTTGGTTATTTAAATGTCTTCATTGGAAAAATGT
Source organism: Saimiri boliviensis (assembly GCF_048565385.1). Lineage (NCBI taxonomy): Eukaryota > Metazoa > Chordata > Mammalia > Primates > Cebidae > Saimiri > Saimiri boliviensis. Next base: position 124,685,281 of record NC_133455.1, read on the forward strand.
GTGTTCTTGTCCTTTGCCCACTTTTTAATAGTGTTATTTATGTGTTTCTCTTATTGAGTTGTTTGAGTTCCTTGTAGATTCTGGATATTAGTCCTTTGTTGGGTGCACAGTTTCCAAATATTTTCTCCCATTTTGTAGGTTGTCTGTTTTCATTGTTAATTCTTTCTTTTACTATGTAGAAGCTTTTTAGTTTAAGTCCCATTTGTTTATTTTAATTTTTGTTGCATTTCCTTTTGAGGTCTCGGTCATAAATTCTTTGCCTAGGCCAATGTCTAGGACAGGTTTTTCTAGATTTTTTTAAAGAATTTTTATAGTTTAAGGTCTTACTATTACAGAAATTCCACTACTAATTATCTATCCAAAGGAAAAAAAATCATTATCTCAAAAAGACCTGCACTTATATGTTTATTGCAGCATTATTTGCAATAACAAAATTATGGAATCAACCTAAATGTCCATCAACAGATGACTGGATAAAGAAAATACGGTATTTACCTACCATGCAATATACTCATCCATAAAAATATTAAATCTTATGTTTTGTAGCAACATAAATGGATCTGGAGGCTATTACCTGAAGCTGAAATAACTCAGAAAGTCAAGTACTGCATGTTCTCTCTTGTAAGTGGGAGCTGAATAATGTATACACATGAACATAGAAAGTGGAATAATAGTCACTGGGGACTTGTAAAGGTGGAAGGGTTATAGAAGGGAAAGGGATGATAAATTACTTGGTAGGTTACAAGATACACTGTATAGGTGACAGTTACACTGAAAGCCCAGACTTCAACACTGTGCAATATATCCATGTAACAAAGCTGCTCTTGTGCCCTCTAACTCTACATTTAGAAAGAAATGGAAGAATATCTAAAGAAATAGAGAGATATAGCAGATTTGTGGATTAGAACATTCAATATGATTAAGGTGGCAACTCTTCCGAAACTGCTGAAAACAATCAGTAGAATTTTAGTGAAAAAAAAAAATTGTGTGGTAATAATTGAGCAGCTGATTATTAAAGCTTATATGGAAATACAATGAAACAAATTTTTCTAACACAATCATAAAAAGAAGATTAGAGTTGGAGGTCATATAAGACTTGTTATAAGGCCACAGTAGTCAAGACAGGGTGATACTGACATGGGAATTGACAAATGGGTCAACAGAACAAAATAGAGAGCTAAGAAATAGACCCACACATATACGGTCAATTTTTTTTACCAGGTCACCATGGCAATTCAATGGAGACATGAAAGTCTTCAAACAAATGATTCGGGAAAAAGTAGATTCCATATGGGGGCAAAGAAAATGAACTGCAGACACTACCTTATACCATACGCAGAAATTAGTTGGACATAGTTCATAGAACAAAATGTAAAATGTACAATTATAAAGCTTCTAGAAGAAAGCATAGGGGAATATACTTATGATTGTGGGTAGGCAAAAATCTATCAGCTAGGACATCAAAAACACTAAGTATACAATAAAATATTAATAAATTGGAATTCACAAAATTAAAAAATTCTTCTTATTACACACCACCATGAAGAAAACATGAAAGCAAATCACAGACTGAAAGAAAATATTCTTAATATATTAATCTGACTAATGACTTTTTTTTTCTTTTTCTTTTTTTTTTTTTTTTCTTTTTTCTTTTTTTTTTTTTTGAGACAGGGTCTCTCTGTGCCCAGGCTGGAGTACAGTGGTGCAATCTTGGCTCACCTTAGCCTCAACCTCCCTGGCCCAAGCAATCCTCTCCCTTCAGCCTCCCAAGTAACTGGGACTATATCATGCACTACCACACCTAGCTATTTTTTGTATTTTTGTAGACACAAGGTATCACCATGTTGCCCAGGCTGGTCTCGAATTCCTGAACTCAAGCAATCTTTCCTCCTTGGCTTCCCAAAGCATGGGGATCACAGGTGTGAGCTACTGTGCTCAGCCACACATGACTTTTATACAGAAAACAGAAGAAGTTTTGCTACTTAAAAATCAATGAGAAAGATGAACGATTCAATTTTTTAAAAAGTACAGAAAGAACCTTGGCTATGTATATCACAAAGATACATAAAAGCCGATGAGTAATGAAAAAGTGCTCGACATCACCAGTATTTAGAGAAGTTGAACTAAAATCACAATGAGATTCCACTTCACACACACTAGAATGATTAAATTTAAGACTGATGAAACCAAGTGTTGACAGGGATGTGCAGGCACCAGAGAGCTCTTAGACTGTTGTGGGCTGGTAGAATGGTACAGCCACCCTGCGACTCTGTTTGGTGGGTTTTTATGAAGTTAGCCCTTTATCTTTCCTGTGACCTTGCAATTTCACTCCCAGGTATTTACCCAAGAGAAATGAACACATATGTACAACATGTCTTGAATGAGAATATCCATAGCAGACTTTTCAAAAACAGCCAGAACGGAAAACAATCTGGACGTGCATTAGCAAGAATGGATAGGTGAACTAAGATATATTCATACGATGAATAAAAGACAGACTACCGACACACACAACCATATGAATGAAATCTTAAAATACTACGTTGAGTGAAAAAAAAAAAACAGATGTAAAAGATTACATCTATATGATTACCTTTATATGAAGTTCAAGAATAGGTGTTACGGGTAGAATCACGCCCCCTCCAAAATTCATATGTTCACATCCTAATCCCCAGTACCTTGGAATGTTCTGGAGATAGAGCCTTTAAAGAGGTAACTGAGTAAAAATGAGACCATTATCCGGGGCTCTAATCCAATATGGTGTCCTATAAGACAAAAAGATTAAGACACGCAGAGGAAAGACCGTGTGTGACAAGGGGAGAAGACGATCATCTACCAGCCAAGGAGAGAGACTGGCCTCAGAAGAAGCCAACCCTCCAAACACTTCAGTCTTGGAATTCTGTCCTCCAGATTGTGAGAAAATAAGTTTCTGTCATTTAAGCCACCCAGTCTGTGGTGCTTTGTTATGGATGGCAGCCCTAGCAAATTAATACAATGGGCAAAACGAATAAATTATAATAGAAAACTGAAGGGTGGCTGCCTCTTGGGGGATGGTTTTTTATTTGAAAGGGGCATCAAGAAATTTTCTGGGTTGGTGAAAATGTTCTATATATTGGTTAGGGAGGCAGTTACTGGATGTAGAAATGTCAATGTATTTTTTAAGCTGCATTCTTAACATAGGTGCATTCTGTTGTCTGTGAATAATACATCAACTTTAAAGGGGAAAAATTTTAAATTCGTTTATGTACCAGCATTTCAGCTGAACAGGAGGATGATGATAATGTAGCTTTTGTTGTTGCTGAGATGAAATGAGATGACACCTATGAAATGCTGGCACAGTGCTTAGTATATGGGAAGCTTTCAATGTTAGTGCAATCTGAACCTGTCTCCGTATACTGGCCTCTTGTTCCTTTGAAATATTTGCTTCCTGGAATTTTAGTTAAAAACATCAATGAGGCAAATCAGATGACTTTGTTCTTTTTTTCTGTGAACTCTGCTTTTTGTGTAGCCTTCTTTCTCCTTTTCAATATGTTCGGGAATAATTCTCAAGGGCCACGTAGAAGGGCCAGCATCCTACCCATTCTGGGCTTGCCCTTCACCTGGCAAGAGGCTCTGATTCCATCGCTGAAAGAATTTCACACATTCTCCTGGTGACCATTGATCCCTTTCTATCCCTTTCCAGCTCCAGTGTCACCCTGGAAACTGCCCCATGAAGGGTTTGTTTTCAGGCATTCAAGCACGCATCTGTTGATCTTGTTCTGATTCACTTTTCCGCTGGGAAAAAAAGGATTGCCCCCATCTTCCCTCGATGGGTGGCATTTTTTTACATGGTGCCTGAAGAGGAGAACTGATGTGCAGCTGGTTGCATCTGAAAGCCAGTTGCTGAGAGAGCCATTCGTCTTTCACCTCAGACTGTTTAGCTTTTGCCCAAAAATTTTAAGAAAAATAGTGCTAATGTTCAGCTTGAATTTTCCACTGTGAACAAAGTAGAGCACATAGATGTCTTTGCATTCATCATCAAATGAACATATAGGAATCCATAACCTTGTTCATATATGTCTTCTCTTTACTGAGGTCATTCCCAAATCACTGGGAAAATTAGCTATATTCCTATGAGTGGAAAGGGTGGGAAGCTGGTATTAGGATGGCCAGAGACAACACATTGTCTAGAAATCTCAATGCCAACAAGGATGGTGTCACTGAACACTTCTATGCCCAAAGACTTTCAGTGGCTTCCTGCTTGCCACCATAACAGATCTGAACTGACCTGGTTTTCCTAGCACCCCAGAACTGGCCCCTTCCTACCTATAGGACCTCACTTGCTCTGTTATCCAGCATCTATCCTCCGCTCTTTCAAGACTTGTCTCTGCTGTCCCTGTGGGAGCTACAGTCATTCCCATAGAAGGCTTACAGAGGTTGTTAGAGTTGGTGATACTCATTTAGGGAGATCTGTCCGGGTGAGGAGTCAGGTTAGCCTGTGAAGTCGATCGGGCTCAGAATAGCTAAGACTCGAGAATGTAGAACAGTGAGTAAGTGCATTCTTTGGTAGCTCCCTGGTTGGATAGATAGGGAAAATCCTTAAGAAGTTTTGAGTTTATCAAGGAAGCTTCATGGAATATCACTGAGGTAGGAGGAGTGACTTTATTCTGGACCAGACTGAAGACTGGCTGAAACAGGGAGGAGGTAAAAGCACCTCTCCATAAGATAACCCACCAGTGGCATGTCAGTTTACCACTGCCATGGCAACACCTGGAAGTTACCACCACTTTCCATGGCAATGACCCGGAAATTATCACCCTTTTCCCGAGAAATTTCAGAGTAACTTGCCCCTTAATTTTCATGTAATCAAAAATGGATGTAAATCTGACCTTGGAGCTGCCTCTGAGCTGCTGCTCTCAACACACTACCTATGGGGGAGCCTTGCTCCACAGGAGCAGTCATGAAGCTGTAACACTGTCACCTCAATAAATCTGTTTTCTTCTGCCATAGTCTCACTCTTGAATTCTTTCCTGAGTGAAGCCAAGAACCTTCCTGTGCTAAGCCCCAATTCTGGGACTTGCTTACCCTGCATCACCACTGCTGTTTACAACTCCAGGGCCACCATACACACAGAATAAAATGGAGTTGTGTAAGATGGGTGGCCTTGGCTTCGCAGAAGGCATGGAATTTCAAAAGCAACTTAAATGATAAAAGAGACAGAGAAGAAGAGAGAGAAATGTAGGTTTGGAGGGAACTCAGGAATGAATAAGGGAAAGTTGTCCATTGTTAAAAAAAAAAAAAATGCTCTTTTTCAGCTCATGTTAGTCAGAACCTTATTAGAGGTCCAAACCCATGTCTGTGCTCATCTAGTTCAGCCTGAAAATAGGACGAAAGAAGAGAAGTTAAAGAAACTGTAATTGCTTCGCCTGGAGGAATGAAGTCCAAAGGGTGACTCAACAGAGCTTTCAAACCCAGGAAAGGTCATTTTACAGGCTGTGGTGGCCAGCTGTCCTCTAACACTCCCATGACTGCAAAACAAGTTTTAACTCTTGGCAATTCATGACTCATTTTAGAAAGCTATTCTGCATGGTTGACCCTGTTCCAGTTTATTTATACCCTACTTGGCTCCATAAAAGGGTTCAAGGAAACAGCATTTGAACTTTTTTTTTTTTTTTTGAGACCAAGTCTTGCTCTTTTGTCCAGGCTGGAGTACAATGGTGCGATCTCAGCTCATGGCAACCTCTGCCTCCTGGGTTCAAGTGATTCTCCTGCCTCAGCCTCCTGAATAGCTGGGATTACTAGCACATGCCACTACTCCCGGTAATTTTTTTTTGTGTGTGTATTTTTAGTAGAGATGGAGTTTCACCATGTTAGCCCCAATGGTCTTGATCTGACCTCATAATCCTCCTGCCTCAGCCTCCCAAAGTGCTGGGATTACAGGCATGAGCCACTGAGCCCAGCCCATCTGAACTTTTTAAAAAAGTAGCATAAGACGAGCAGTCCCCTGCCCATTCACTGACTACTGACTTGACAAAGAGGAAGGGACTTCAGGTTAGAGGTAAGTTTTATTCATTCATTTGATAGATGCCAAAACTGAGAACTTAAGAGGTAGGGTGACTATACCTAAATTACTTAACGAAGTGGTTTTATTTTCTTTTATTTCCAGAAGAAATATCAATAATATGGGGCTTCTTTATTTGGTATCCTTGAACCCCTAAGGGATCCCTGAATCCTTCTGAATTTGCATGTAAACTTTATATGTATCTGCAAGTCTGCCAGTAGGTGATTGACACCAGTACATCTGTATTGGGGTTAAAATATTCAAATGCCTCCATGCTGGTTGGTAAATAGATTCTGTTCCAAACCTTCCTGGTGCCCCCACAGCCCAGCTGTTCTGGGCTGTCTCTAGAAACCCTTCAGGTATCCCCGCAATCCAACAAGTGAAGAGCCGCTGTCTGGCTCAGCAGGGGACCTCTAGTGCCCTTCCTCTAAATCAACAGGGCCAGGACTATGCTATATTTTTAACATTTTGAAAATCACCCTCTGTGTGTGTGTGTGTGTGTGTGTGTGTGTGTGTGTACGTGCCTGTGCATGTGCTTACATGCATTTTTTTCTTTAAAAAGGCCATATATAAGCTTTTATTAAGTTGTCCAAGTGACCTTTGAACCCCCTCAAAATGAAGAACAATGGTGCCAGGACTATAATTCCACTATGACATTTGGCTCTATTCCCAATGCAGGTCTCTGAATTTGCATGCAGAGTGCATTGCCAAAATTGTCAAAAAGGGTTGGTTGGGCAATCCAAGAGTTCAAAAACAGTGGATTGCACAAGTCACTATTTCTATAGTCTTTGCTTACTGGCACTGATACGGGCAGGATAAAGAACTCTAGATTATTAATGAAACATATAGAGTAGCATTTTCCTAGTAAACATTTATTAAGGACCAAGTGAAGACCTCTATAGCTACAGCAAAATCATGTGTCTGGATTAAGGGGAAGTAGATACAGACAGTACAGTATTAATATTCTGCAGCAGAAGTCTGTCTCTCTTGTTGAGTAGCATCAGGGTAACTATATTCAATGCAATTAGAATATTTATCCAGCACCTTTTGGTGGTGTCTGAATATGGAGGCTTAAAGAGCTGAGAGTTAGCTATGCACTAGGTCTTTGGCTGTGCTCTGTGAAAAGGCTCGGGAATAAGCCCTGAAAGAATCTAAGACGCCATCTGGACTGAATTCCTCATCTATGGAAACGGAGGCTGAGACTCTAGGATACAGTGGCATGCCAGTTACAGTCCTGAGTTTGAAGTCTTGGTCTTTGCCTCTAAGTGAGACATGAAACAGATTTAGAGCTTATTTGGTCCAAATTCCTCTTCCTACGGATGAGAAGACAGATTTCCCAAGGTAAGTATCGCATATTGCTTGAAACCATTAAGATCTCAGCTCAGTTCTTCTGATTCTCTGATCAATCTTTTTGCCATATCCTCAAAGCTCTGTCCCTGCTTTGACAGGGTAGCAGGGTAGAGACAGCAGGATCGTGGGCACTCAAAGACAAGAAAATGAAAAGAGTGGAAACATATTTCCTTTATTACCTTCACAATTTTGCCCAAGGCAGGGCTTATTTGAGTCCTGGCTCCACCATTAATAGTCTTGAGCCAATGATTGGGTGTACCTGAACCTCAGTGTTCTCCAAATACTGAGATAATAACAGCTTACCTCTCAAGGTTATTGTAAATGTTAAGTGTAATTCCTTATGAAGCATTGTGCCTTGTACCCCATGAGCATGGGCTCAGCCAACCTTGGTTCCCATGGCTTTGCACATATCCTTCCCTTTTTAAGTTGACAAAGTATAGTCTATGTCCTCAGCAAACAGAAGCTGAAGAGTGCATTTCTACAGAGACACCTCAGAAAATGAGAATTGTTTGCTTAGAACTCAGCGAAGGCTTGCAAAAACATGGCCATAGTGGTTAAACTTTCTAAAGTAAGATCCTAGGAAGAAGGCATTTCGAAGCCACTTTATCAGTCTTAAAAATATACTTTCCTTTGATTTATACATTTCATTTCTAGAAATGTGTCCCATGTAAATAATCAGACATGTCATGCATATTTATATTATATTGCTGTTTATGAAAGAAAATGGAAACTAGCAATTGGATCGGAATCAATCTTACAACATTGGTAACGTTAATCATGATAATCCATACAGAGTAATACTACACAGTCTTATAAAATTGGGTTGGTGAAGAAAATTAATAGTTAAGCTGCAAGGTTTAGAAAAGTATATGCTATAAAACGGTATATATTGTATGATGCTATATTGCAAATGTTTATTAATAGATATGCATATAATAAAACCACAAAGGATGCAAACCATGTTGTTACCAGTGAAATGTCTCAGAGTTATCAAGTTGTAGGTTATCTGCCCTATGTGCTCTAATGCACTGTGGGCAGAGGCAGAGCTATGTGTTAGCTGTACCATGTCATTTTCTTCATAAGCACACAGAAAAAATGGTATTTCCCAGTTTCCTTGTATACGGGTTGGCCAATGGAATGTGGGAAAAGTGATGTAGGCTATAAAGGTGATGAAGGCCTTTTAGAGCTGGCTTTAGAAGAATCTTGAGCAATTCTCCTCTCTCTCTCCGTCTCTCTCTGCTTGTTGCCTGGTTAGCTAAATGATGCAAAGGGTGTGGCTGAAGCCTCTGAGGTCCTGGGAGCAGGGACACAGCAAGATGGAAGGAACCTCAATCCCTGAGTCACTTCCTGGGGGGAGTAACCAAACAGCCAGCTTCCTAGAAACCTCTGCATTCCACCTTGTATGAGTGAGAAATAATGTTTTATTCTGTGAATCCACTATGATTCTAAAGTCTTCAATTACATTAGCCAGTGTTGCTAATATAAGGTGTCCATGTTTTCTACAGTAAATATGTATTACTTTTGAAACTAGAAAAACAGGGTATTTAAAAAGAATAACTGCCCATCCCTCTTTTTCTGCATGACATCCACTGCATTAGACCATTCAGGAAGAGCTGGTTTTTAAACACCTATATGTGAAGGGATAAGCACCCTCCTACCCCTCTAATATGCTCAAAGACACAGTACCCTGGAAGTGCTTTGTGAGACTTGCCATTCCTTTGTATCTGTACAGTCACAGAGGTTTCGAAGACTTCAGCTGCTTTACTAGAAATCTGGGGAACAGAGCTGCAAAGCTACGAGCAGCTCGTTCATGGAAATTACAGGCCGGCACAAGGGCTGCTGCTTGTCCTGAGGCCTGGAATATGGTTTGGGAGAAGAGGTATTTGCCATGGATGATTCTCACTCTGCAATTCCACCTGAGCCTCATGAGTTGCTTGATGTGAACATGAAAGTGGTAGCTAAGGAGCAACTACAGCCTTCGGTAAAAGGTGAGGCCAGCATGGCTGGTGGACTTCCGCTTGAGCTGGAGCTGGCCCAGTCCTTCCCTTCCTGAGGTGGGGCTGCATGCCCGCTGGTATCAAAGAATAAGACTGGCGCCATTGGGAACTGGCCTGGGCACTGTGGGAAGACAGCCAGGGCACACAGAAGGGAAAGTAGATACAAGCTCATGCTTGCTGAGCTTACTGCATCCCAGACACTGTGCTGGGCAATTTTCATGCATGAGGGAACGTTCTCCTCTCAATAGCCCTGCAAGAGGGGCATCATTACCCCCACTTTACAAAAGTGAAGCCCAGACCTTTAAGCAATGTGTTACAATCAGCATGTTGCAGCACTAAAATTAGATCCAGATCTGCTATCCAGTTCTTCTTTGGTCCCTTTTCCCCCCAATGATCTAGTCATTCTCTAAAACTGATTAGTGTTCAACTGAAGGCCAGAGGAGACATTCCTATTTTCAGTTTCAGATTTTGGTAAAGAGTGAAAGATCTCCCTCCTACCTTCCACCCACTTACTCTGTTTTATTTCCTTTAGATTTTAGGGATTTGTCTGAATGCATCCTTACTTTTGCCTTTCGTCTCTTTTCTTTCCTTTTCCTGTCCCATGACTGGGACTCAGTGAGTGCCCTTGAGGCCTGGGTGTGTTAGCTGCCCTATATGCCCTGGAGTCTGTATAGATCCTGACTTTTGAGATGGAGACTGTCACATGCACCCTTCAATCACCTCCACCCCAGCCTCCTGTACCTTCACCTTCTGTCTTTCAGGGGTAAGAGGTTTAGATGTTTTTCAGCTTGTGCCAAATCCAGTTGACTCTGACTCACTCTTTGTCTCTCTTTTCTTTCTACACACACACACACACACACACACACACACACACACACACACAGAGGCACACCAGTTTAAGCCTCCATTTAAGACAATCACCATAAGCCCCTGACACGAAGGCTTTATTTTAAGGTCGAGTACACACTTGTCACCCCCTCTAATTCCTGTAACTCTACCTATGGTAGCTTTTTAAGAAAGTGTGTTGGTGTTCAGGACTAAGAAACTTAGAAGATGCTGGGAGAATTCAGGGACATTTTGTGTGGTTTCAATTAGGTAAGATTTTATCTGAAGAGACCTTTCATTGAAAACTCTTCATCTGAAAATTGGAAAGAGGAGGACAAGTCTGTAGGGTAGTGCAGACAGGATCTGATTCCTGACAGACGTTGGACACCCCGTCTATCATAGCAGCGAGCTCTATGGCGGTTTCTGCTCTTGGTCCACGCCCTTGTCCTCCAGGACCTATCTCAGGAGGTTGATGGAGAAGGCATTCCCATTGAGGCCGGCACCATTTCAGCACCCCTTTCTTATTGGTGCTGGTCATTTAGGGACTGCCTTAGACACTGAGAAACCACAGGCTCCTGTTTGGAAAGGTGACAGCCAGAGCTCAGTCTCACTCCATCTTCTGAGTCTGTTTCTTTCCTCCTCATCTTCTTTGTTCCCTGCAGGCGATGACAAAAATAGCTTAGCTTCTCCAGAGTCTTTAGTCCTCAACTTTCACGATCTCAGAGAAGAAGAAAGCTTCCTGCTCCTTCCCAAAGTCTGTGTATCAAACCACAGGGAAGGCTCTGCTTGGCCCTACTTGGGTGATGGTGCCCATTTCTGAGCAATCCACCCTGGCCTGAGGGCTGAAGCACCACCAGATGCCAGGTTTGCTTACAAATGCACCCTGTTGGCAGAGCTGGTGGCGGGGCAGGGCAGCTCTGCCTGCACCTCTTGGAATGGATTCTCACAGGAAGAAAGGTTTCTGTAGCAGAAGAGGGTCCAAAGAGGTCGGGAAAGCAAAAACAACACCGTGGGTACATTATGTACACGTTAAAGACGGAGTAAACATTGTGGTTTCTCAAGGAAGTTGATGTTTTGGAAAATCTGTGTCATGTGGGAGTGCCATTAGAGTTACAAAACTGTGGTAAATACTTATTATTTGTATTAACCTGTTCTTTCAGATGCTGTAGGTCTTAATCTGACTTTCTTTCTCCTTCCCCCAAGTAAAAATTCCACAGATGTTTGCATTCAGGCTTAAATTTCATTCATTCTGATGTTTTCTACAATGCGGCTTGGGAATCAGGCTATTCTTCTTATGTGCTTTTCTGTGATTTGGCCAAACCCAGGGATGAATTTCCTGCTTTTGTCTCTCTTGCCATGGGAGAATTAAAAGCAGTAGCTTCTGTACAATAGCATTACCCTTCCTCCTTTTTCTTTCATTTTTAAAGAGGATTTAAAAGAATGTCAACTTAGGCCAAGAATCTAGGGACAGCGCTCTGGTTCCAACTTCTGCTGCTTCCCTTCCCCTTTCCGATGTTTCCAAATCTAGCTTGTCTTCCTAAACATTTTGACTCTTTCCTCCTCTTTCTCTCTTCCTGTTTTCAGAGAAGACCAAGGCCATAGGCCTAGAACAAGTATGGTCAGAGCTCCCTTGACCAGCACACCAGGTCCTCCTGCTGGCCAGTCCTTCGTTTTCCTCCCCACAGTCGGTCCAGGGCCCCATGAGAACTGTTCTCACTTGGAATGGACATTTATGAATGGCTTGTTGTACATGCTCCTGGAGATTGCGGAGATGGAGGTAGAAGCTAGACTATACAGTTGCTCCTTGGTACGGTCAAGAGATTGGTTCCAGAATGTGTTGTGGATGTCAAAACCTGAGGATGCTCAAGTCCTTCTGTATATGTAGATACAGAGAGCTCACCACAACATGGGTGTGTATGGAAAAGGGGGCATGCCTGGTGGAAACAAAAAGTAAAACAAGGAAAGTAAAACAAGGAAAATGTCAGACTCCATCTGACACAAGACACTAGTGAGCCATGGAGATGCCCCAGACCACGCTATCTTCAAGGCACTTGATCTCCCATCCCACTAGACCATGAAGACTCCATTTTGGCTAACCTTGCCTTCTTTTATAATCATGAGTTCTAGACCAAAGCTTCCCTAATAACTATGAGTTTAGACGACTAAATTTCACACAAATTGCCTCATTTAAGCCTCTTAAGCATCTGATAGGTTAGATAACATCATTCTTATATCATCAGAATGTAAACTGAGGTTTAAAAAAGTTATTTTACTTGATTGATCCATAGATCTAGAATGTTGCAGAGCCAGAGTTTGAAAACAGGTATATTCCACTAACTTATATTGCCTTATAGCCATAAGGCAGGCAGCTGCCTCTGTGGGATGAGTTCTGAAGTAAAAAGAGCCCTCTTCCCATCAAATCTCCTTTCCACATAACATACTACCTCAATAGACCAAAAGATGGTTAAAATTACTCTATTAGTGAAGATGTAGCAGAGACAGATAGTGCTCCCTAAGGATCCAAGCACTCCCCTCAGTTTATACTCTTGTCTTGGCAGAAAAGTGAGACCTAGTTCTGGCAAGAAGATGGAGAAATAACACATCTCCACTGCCACCCTGAGGCACTTAGAAGTCAACATGTCTCTTCCATCTACTTTGTATCAGTCAGGGTTCTTCAGAAAATCAATAAGGGATATATATATATATATATACACACACACACACATACGTGTGTGTGTGTGTGTGTGTGTGTGTGTGTACATACACAGGAATACCTCAGAGGTATTATTGGTTCAGTTCCAGATTGCTACAATAAAGCAAATAATGCAATAAAGTGAGTTATGAGAATGTTTTGATTTCTCAGTACATATAAGTTTATACTTCTATAATCTATGTGTGCAATAGCATTATGTGTAAAGTACATGCTTTAAGTAAAAAAATACTTTATTGCTAAAACGTGCTAACAAAGTGAGCACATGCTTTTGGAAAAATGGCGCTAGTAGACTTACTTGATTGCAGGGTTGCCAGAAACTTTCAATTTGTTTAAAAAAATGCAGTATCTGCAAAACACAGTAAAATTAAGCACAATAAAAGAATGATTATATATATATATATATACATACACATATACATGTGCATATATATGTATATATACATGTATATGAGAA